>NW_026909613.1:347933-647933 GCF_033115175.1 Lepus europaeus | reverse complement strand
CTCTTAAATAAATAAATTTAAAAAAAATAAAAGCAGGGGAGACCTCAGCAGTGCCTGTCATGCAGGGAACATGAGCCGGCTGCACAGGGCACCCCGCCCCAACAGCACCCCGCCACCCTCCCGCACCCCGCCCCACCATGACCCCCTCTACAGCTCGACTGAGTCTCCTCGCCAACGAGCACGTCTTGCAACCCGGGGCATTTTCTGGGGAGACGCCCAGTCTGAGGGCTGCTGGTACTGACAGGGAGGGACAGGCGTCCGGGACAGCCGGGTGACCGGGCCCTGGCGGGGTCACCTGGGGGACAAAGCCGCGAGACCTGCAGGGTGGAAGAGGGCGCTCAGCGTAGCACCGCCACTAGGGGACAGGGAGGGCCGCGTCCGGATGGGGAGGGACGCTGGAAGTGTCGCAAGAGTAGGAGCTGGGCCCCAGGGGCGCCCCCTGGCAGGGCATCCCGCTGCCCAGCGGAGGCCTGGCGACCAGGATGCCGGGCCCGTCCCGTGAGCTGGCCCCGCTGCCCGGCCCAGGCGCGACGCCAACAGATGCTGCGGGGCTGGAGGCGGGGGACCCTGAGCCGGTAGCGGCCCGCGCGGTCCGCACCAGCCTCCACAGCCGCTGCTGTCGCCCCCCCTCCTTGCCGCTCGCCACTGGTGGGGCCTTACGGATGCACTGTCCCACCGGCGCGCTGAACGGATTCCCCAGGAGGAACTGCACCTTGCACGGAAAGCCCGGCGGCGGCAGCGGCGGCGGACGGGGCGTCCAGTCTGCCCGCCCGGGGCTCCGCCACTGCCACCACCCGAGGTCACGACCTGACTGAGGCTCGCCCCCGCCCTACCCTCAGCAATGCCGAGCCGCCCGGCCCTTGGCCACGCCCCCTTGCCGCGTCTCTATTGCGCAACGCCTACACAGCCCTCATCCCATTGGCCTTCGCCTCTACCTCAACGAAGCTCCCACCCACCCCGCGGCGTCCCATTGGCCGGAGAGCGAGCTAGGTCGCTGGAGTCCCTGGCAGGCGTAGCGGCTCCTCCCCTGGCCCGCCTCCGAAAGAGAGGCTTTGCGTGTTCATTCGCCCATATGTCGGTCAAGCTAGAGAATCCTTAGTAGTATTGGATAAAGGACGAGTCCATCACTCAAACCGGGACGAGGAGAGGCAGTGCCTCCACAAATATCCCCGCCCACAGAAAGCGCTGATTCGGGGGTAAACGTTGGTTGCCTTAAGCCTGGTTGGTGTGGTAGGATTTCCCCGCCCCGAGAACTGATCACGTGATGCGTCCATGTTCACCCGGGATGTCTACCTCTTCACTTCCCCTTAGCGACCCAGCGGCGGCGCTCGGTTCCCTAGCAACCGGGGGACGCTGTTGCTGCGGGGACCCAGTCCGGAAGCCGGGGCCTGGGACGAGATGAGACGAGACCCGGGCTGGACTGCGCGGAGAGAGGTCGGTCCACTAGTGTGCTCCGCAGATCACCTCAAAAGCCCAGGTGTCCCGCGTGGGCGGTGGGGCCGTGAGCACTTGAGCCGGAACCCGCCCCTTCCCAGCTGTACATTGTTAGCAGGAAGCGGGAGCCAGGAGCTCCCGGGCCACGCTCGAACCCCGGCACCCCAGCACGAGAGATTTTGCGGGTGCCCCAGCGGTGTCCTAAGGGCTGCCGAGTCCCACGCCCGCGCTTGGGCCCCTGCCACCCACGTGGGAGACCCGGATGGAGTCCAGACTGCTGGCTTTGGCCTGGCCCAGCGCAGGCTGCTGTGGCCATTTGGGAAGAAACCAGCAGATGAAGGATGGATCGATCTCCCTCGATCTCTCTCAATCTCTCTCTCTCTCTGTCTGTAACTGTGCCTCTTAAATAAAAAAATTTAAAAAAAATAAAAGCAGGGGAGACCACAGCAGTGCCTGTCATGCAGGGAACATGAGCCGGCTGCACAGGGCACCCCGCCCCCACAGCACCCCGCCACCCTCCCGCACCCCGCCCCACCATGACCCCCTCTACAGCTCGGCTGAGTCGCCTCGCCAACGAGCACGTCTTGCAACCCGGGGCATTTTCTGGGGAGACGCCCAGTCTGAGGGCTGCTGGTACTGACAGGGAGGGACAGGCGTCCGGGACAGCTGGGTGACCGGGCCCTGGCGGGGTCACCTGGGGGACAAAGCCGCGAGACCTGCAGGGTGGAAGAGGGCGCTCAGCGTAGCACCGCCACTAGGGGACAGGGAGGGCCGCGTCCGGATGGGGAGGGACGCTGGAAGTGTCTCAAGAGTAGGAGCTGGGCCCCAGGGGCGCCCCCTGGCAGGGCATCCCGCTGCCCAGCGGAGGCCTGGCGACCAGGATGCCGGACCCGTCCCGTGAGCTGGCCCCGCTGCCCGGCCCAGGCGCGATGCCAACAGATGCTGCGGGGCTGGAGGCGGGGAACCCTGAGCCGGTAGCGGCCCGCGCGGTCCGCACCAGCCTCCACAGCCGCTGCTGTCGCCCCCCCTCCTTGCCGCTCGCCACTGGTGGGGCCTTACGGATGCACTGTCCCACCGGCGCGCTGAACGGATTCCCCAGGAGGAACTGCACCTTGCACGGAAAGCCCGGTGGCGGCAGCGGCGGCGGACCGGGCGTCCAGTCTGCCCGCCCGGGGCTCCGCCACTGCCACCACCCGAGGTCACGACCTGACTGAGGCTCGCCCCCGCCCTACCCTCAGCAATGCCGAGCCGCCCGGCCCTTGGCCACGCCCCCTTGCCGCGTCTCTATTGCGCAACGCCTACACAGCCCTCATCCCATTGGCCTTCGCCTCTACCTCAACGAAGCTCCCACCCACCCCGCGGCGTCCCATTGGCCGGAGAGCGAGCTAGGTCGCTGGAGTCCCCGGCAGGCGTAGCGGCTCCTCCCCTGGCCCGCCTCCGAAAGAGAGGCTTTGCGTGTTCATTCGCCCATATGTCGGTCAAGCTAGAGAATCCTTAGTAGTATTGGATAAAGGACGAGTCCATCACTCAAACCGGGACGAGGAGAGGCGGTGCCTCCACAAATATCCCCGCCCACAGAAAGCGCTGATTCGGGGGTAAACGTTGGTTGCCTTAAGCCTGGTTGGTGTGGTAGGATTTCCCCGACCCGAGAACTGATCACGTGATGCGTCCATGTTCACCCGGGATGTCTACCTCTTCACTTCCCCTTAGCGACCCAGCGGAGGCGCTCGGTTCCCTAGCAACTGGGGGACGCTGTTGCTGCGGGGACCCAGTCCGGAAGCCGGGGCCTGGGACGAGATGAGACGAGACCCGGGCTGGACTGCGCAGTCCACTAGTGTGCTCCGCAGATCACCTCAAAAGCCCAGGTGTCCCGCGTGGGCGGTGGGGCCGTGAGCACTTGAGCCGGAACCCGCCCCTTCCCAGGTGTGCATTGTTAGCAGGAAGCGGGAGCCAGGAGCTCCCGGGCCTCGCTCGAACCCCGGCACCCCAGCACGAGAGATTTTGCGGGTGCCCCAGCGGTGTCCTAAGGGCTGCCGAGTCCCACGCCCGCGCTTGGGCCCCTGCCACCCACGTGGGAGACCCGGATGGAGTCCACACTGCTGGCTTTGGCCTGGCCCAGCGCAGGCTGCTGTGGCCATTTGGGAAGAAACCAGCAGATGAAGGATGGATCGATCTCCCTCGATCTCTCTCAATCTCTCTCTCTCTCTGTCTGTAACTGTGCCTCTTAAATAAATAAATTAAAAAAAATAAAAGCAGGGGAGACCTCAGCAGTGCCTGTCATGCAGGGAACATGAGCCGGCTGCACAGGGCACCCCGCCTCCACAGCACCCCGCCACCCTCCCGCACCCCGCCCCACCATGACCCCCTCTACAGCTCGACTGAGTCTCCTCGCCAACGAGCACGTCTTGCAACCCGGGGCATTTTCTGGGGAGACGCCCAGTCTGAGGGCTGCTGGTACTGACAGGGAGGGACAGGCGTCCGGGACAGCCGGGTGACCGGGCCCTGGCGGGGTCACCTGGGGGACAAAGCCGCGAGACCTGCAGGGTGGAAGAGGGCGCTCAGCGTAGCACCGCCACTAGGGGACAGGGAGGGCCGCGTCCGGATGGGGAGGGACGCTGGAAGTGTCGCAAGAGTAGGAGCTGGGCCCCAGGGGCGCCCCCTGGCAGGGCATCCCGCTGCCCAGCGGAGGCCTGGCGACCAGGATGCCGGACCCGTCCCGTGAGCTGGCCCCGCTGCCCGGCCCAGGCGCGACGCCAACAGATGCTGCGGGGCTGGAGGCGGGGGACCCTGAGCCGGTAGCGGCCCGCGCGGTCCGCACCAGCCTCCACAGCCGCTGCTGTCGCGCCCCCTCCTTGCCGCTCGCCACTGGTGGGTCTTACGGATGCACTGTCCCACCGGCGCGCTGAACGGATTCCCCAGGAGGAACTGCACCTTGCACGGAAAGCCCGGCGGCGGCAGCGGCGGCGGACGGGGCGTCCAGTCTGCCCGCCCGGGGCTCCGCCACTGCCACCACCCGAGGTCACGACCTGACTGAGGCTCGCCCCCGCCCTACCCTCAGCAATGCCGAGCCGCCCGGCCCTTGGCCACGCCCCCTTGCCGCGTCTCTATTGCGCAACGCCTACACAGCCCTCATCCCATTGGCCTTCGCCTCTACCTCAACGAAGCTCCCACCCACCCCGCGGCGTCCCATTGGCCGGAGAGCGAGCTAGGTCGCTGGAGTCCCCGGCAGGCGTAGCGGCTCCTCCCCTGGCCCGCCTCCGAAAGAGAGGCTTTGCGTGTTCATTCGCCCATATGTCGGTCAAGCTAGAGAATCCTTAGTAGTATTGGATAAAGGACGAGTCCATCACTCAAACCGGGACGAGGAGAGGCGGTGCCTCCACAAATATCCCCGCCCACAGAAAGCGCTGATTCGGGGGTAAACGTTGGTTGCCTTAAGCCTGGTTGGTGTGGTAGGATTTCCCCGCCCCGAGAACTGATCACGTGATGCGTCCATGTTCACCCGGGATGTCTACCTCTTCACTTCCCCTTAGCGACCCAGCGGCGGCGCTCGGTTCCCTAGCAACCGGGGGACGCTGTTGCAGCGGGGACCCAGTCCGGAAGCCGGGGCCTGGGACGAGATGAGACGAGACCCGGGCTGGACTGCGCAGTCCACTAGTGTGCTCCGCAGATCACCTCAAAAGCCCAGGTGTCCCGCGTGGGCGGTGGGGCCGTGAGCACTTGAGCCGGAACCCGCCCCTTCCCAGCTGTACATTGTTAGCAGGAAGCGGGAGCCAGGAGCTCCCGGGCCACGCTCGAACCCCGGCACCCCAGCACGAGAGATTTTGCGGGTGCCCCAGCGGTGTCCTAAGGGCTGCCGAGTCCCACGCCCGCGCTTGGGCCCCTGCCACCCACGTGGGAGACCCGGATGGAGTCCACACTGCTGGCTTTGGCCTGGCCCAGCGCAGGCTGCTGTGGCCATTTGGGAAGATACCAGCAGATGAAGGATGGATCGATCTCCCTCGATCTCTCTCAAGCTCTCTCTGTCTCTGTCTGTAACTGTGCCTCTTAAATAAATAAATTAAAAAAAAATAAAAGCAGGGGAGACCACAGCAGTGCCTGTCATGCAGGGAACATGAGCCGGCTGCACAGGGCACCCCGCCCCCACAGCACCCCGCCACCCTCCCGCACCCCGCCCCACCATGACCCCCTCTACAGCTCGGCTGAGTCGCCTCGCCAACGAGCACGTCTTGCAACCCGGGGCATTTTCTGGGGAGACGCCCAGTCTGAGGGCTGCTTGTACTGACAGGGAGGGACAGGCGTCCGGGACAGCCGGGTGACCGGGCCCTGGCGGGGTCACCTGGGGGACAAAGCCGCGAGACCTGCAGGGTGGAAGAGGGCGCTCAGCGTAGCACCGCCACTAGGGGACAGGGAGGGCCGCGTCCGGATGGGGAGGGACGCTGGAAGTGTCGCAAGAGTAGGAGCTGGGCCCCAGGGGCGCCCCCTGGCAGGGCTCCCGCTGCCCAGCGGAGGCCTGGCGACCAGGATGCCAGACCCGTCCCGTGAGCTGGCCCCGCTGCCCGGCCCAGGCGCGATGCCAACAGATGCTGCGGGGCTGGAGGCGGGGGACCCTGAGCCAGTAGCGGCCCGCGCGGTCCGCACCAGCCTCCACAGCCGCTGCTGTGGCCCCCCCTCCTTGCCGCTCGCCACTGGTGGGGCCTTACGGATGCACTGTCCCACCGGCGCGCTGAACGGATTCCCCAGGAGGAACTGCACCTTGCACGGAAAGCCCGGCGGCGGCAGCGGCGGCGGACGGGGCGTCCAGTCTGCCCGCCCGGGGCTCCGCCACTGCCACCACCCGAGGTCACGACCTGACTGAGGCTCGCCCCCGCCCTACCCTCAGCAATGCCCAGCCGCCCGGCCCTTGGCCACGCCCCCTTGCCGCGTCTCTATTGCGCAACGCCTACACAGCCCTCATCCCATTGGCCTTCGCCTCTACCTCAACGAAGCTCCCACCCACCCCGCGGCGTCCCATTGGCCGGAGAGCGAGCTAGGTCGCTGGAGTCCCCGGCAGGCGTAGCGGCTCCTCCCCTGGCCCGCCTCCGAAAGAGAGGCTTTGCGTGTTCATTCGCCCATATGTCGGTCAAGCTAGAGAATCCTTAGTAGTATTGGATAAAGGACGAGTCCATCACTCAAACCGGGACGAGGAGAGGCAGTGCCTCCACAAATATCCCCGCCCACAGAAAGCGCTGATTCGGGGGTAAACGTTGGTTGCCTTAAGCCTGGTTGGTGTGGTAGGATTTCCCCGCCCCGAGAACTGATCACGTGATGCGTCCATGTTCACCCGGGATGTCTACCTCTTCACTTCCCCTTAGCGACCCAGCGGCGGCGCTCGGTTCCCTAGCAACCGGGGGACGCTGTTGCTGCGGGGACCCAGTCCGGAAGCCGGGGCCTGGGACGAGATGAGACGAGACCCGGGCTGGACTGCGCGGAGAGAGGTCGGTCCACTAGTGTGCTCCGCAGATCACCTCAAAAGCCCAGGTGTCCCGCGTGGGCGGTGGGGCCGTGAGCACTTGAGCCGGAACCCGCCCCTTCCCAGCTGTACATTGTTAGCAGGAAGCGGGAGCCAGGAGCTCCCGGGCCACGCTCGAACCCCGGCACCCCAGCACGAGAGATTTTGCGGGTGCCCCAGCGGTGTCCTAAGGGCTGCCGAGTCCCACGCCCGCGCTTGGGCCCCTGCCACCCACGTGGGAGACCCGGATGGAGTCCACACTGCTGGCTTTGGCCTGGCCCAGCGCAGGCTGCTGTGGCCATTTGGGAAGAAACCAGCAGATGAAGGATGGATCGATCTCCCTCGATCTCTCTCAATCTCTCTCTCTCTCTGTCTGTAACTGTGCCTCTTAAATAAATAAATTTAAAAAAAATAAAAGCAGGGGAGACCACAGCAGTGCCTGTCATGCAGGGAACATGAGCCGGCTGCACAGGGCACCCCGCCCCCACAGCACCCCGCCACCCTCCCGCACCCCGCCCCACCATGACCCCCTCTACAGCTCGGCTGAGTCGCCTCGCCAACGAGCACGTCTTGCAACCCGGGGCATTTTCTGGGGAGACGCCCAGTCTGAGGGCTGCTGGTACTGACAGGGAGGGACAGGCGTCCGGGACAGCTGGGTGACCGGACCCTGGCGGGGTCACCTGGGGGACAAAGCCGCGAGACCTGCAGGGTGGAAGAGGGCGCTCAGCGTAGCACCGCCACTAGGGGACAGGGAGGGCCGCGTCCGGATGGGGAGGGACGCTGGAAGTGTCGCAAGAGTAGGAGCTGGGCCCCAGGGGCGCCCCCTGGCAGGGCATCCCGCTGCCCAGCAGAGGCCTGGCGACCAGGATGCCGGACCCGTCCCGTGAGCTGGCCCCGCTGCCCGGCCCAGGCGCGACGCCAACAGATGCTGCGGGGCTGGAGGCGGGGGACCCTGAGCCGGTAGCGGCCCGCGCGGTCCGCACCAGCCTCCACAGCCGCTGCTGTCGCGCCCCCTCCTTGCCGCTCGCCACTGGTGGGTCTTACGGATGCACTGTCCCACCGGCGCGCTGAACGGATTCCCCAGGAGGAACTGCACCTTGCACGGAAAGCCCGGCGGCGGCAGCGGCGGCGGACGGGGCGTCCAGTCTGCCCGCCCGGGGCTCCGCCACTGCCACCACCCGAGGTCACGACCTGACTGAGGCTCGCCCCCGCCCTACCCTCAGCAATGCCCAGCCGCCCGGCCCTTGGCCACGCCCCCTTGCCGCGTCTCTATTGCGCAACGCCTACACAGCCCTCATCCCATTGGCCTTCGCCTCTACCTCAACGAAGCTCCCACCCACCCCGCGGCGTCCCATTGGCCGGAGAGCGAGCTAGGTCGCTGGAGTCCCCGGCAGGCGTAGCGGCTCCTCCCCTGGCCCGCCTCCGAAAGAGAGGCTTTGCGTGTTCATTCGCCCATATGTCGGTCAAGCTAGAGAATCCTTAGTAGTATTGGATAAAGGACGAGTCCATCACTCAAACCGGGACGAGGAGAGGCGGTGCCTCCACAAATATCCCCGCCCACAGAAAGCGCTGATTCGGGGGTAAACGTTGGTTGCCTTAAGCCTGGTTGGTGTGGTAGGATTTCCCCGCCCCGAGAACTGATCACATGATGCGTCCATGTTCACCCGGGATGTCTACCTCTTCACTTCCCCTTAGCGACCCAGCGGCGGCGCTCGGTTCCCTAGCAACCGGGGGACGCTGTTGCTGCGGGGACCCAGTCCGGAAGCCGGGGCCTGGGACGAGATGAGACGAGACCTGGGCTGGACTGCGCAGTCCACTAGTGTGCTCCGCAGATCACCTCAAAAGCCCAGGTGTCCCGCGTGGGCGGTGGGGCCGTGAGCACTTGAGCCGGAACCCGCCCCTTCCCAGGTGTGCATTGTTAGCAGGAAGCGGGAGCCAGGAGCTCCCGGGCCTCGCTCGAACCCCGGCACCCCAGCACGAGAGATTTTGCGGGTGCCCCAGCGGTGTCCTAAGGGCTGCCGAGTCCCACGCCCGCGCTTGGGCCCCTGCCACCCACGTGGGAGACCCGGATGGAGTCCACACTGCTGGCTTTGGCCTGGCCCAGCGCTGGCTGCTGTGGCCATTTGGGAAGAAACCAGCAGATGAAGGATGGATCGATCTCCCTCGATCTCTCTCAATCTCTCTCTCTGTCTGTAACTGTGCCTCTTAAATAAATAAATTAAAAAAAAATAAAAGCAGGGGAGACCTCAGCAGTGCCTGTCATGCAGGGAACATGAGCCGGCTGCACAGGGCACCCCGCCCCAACAGCACCCCGCCACCCTCCCGCACCCCGCCCCACCATGACCCCCTCTACAGCTCGACTGAGTCTCCTCGCCAACGAGCACGTCTTGCAACCCGGGGCATTTTCTGGGGAGACGCCCAGTCTGAGGGCTGCTGGTACTGACAGGGAGGGACAGGCGTCCGGGACAGCCGGGTGACCGGGCCCTGGCGGGGTCACCTGGGGGACAAAGCCGCGAGACCTGCAGGGTGGAAGAGGGCGCTCAGCGTAGCACCGCCACTAGGGGACAGGGAGGGCCGCGTCCGGATGGGGAGGGACGCTGGAAGTGTCGCAAGAGTAGGAGCTGGGCCCCAGGGGCGCCCCCTGGCAGGGCATCCCGCTGCCCAGCGGAGGCCTGGCGACCAGGATGCCAGACCCGTCCCGTGAGCTGGCCCCGCTGCCCGGCCCAGGCGCGACGCCAACAGATGCTGCGGGGCTGGAGGCGGGGGACCCTGAGCCGGTAGCGGCCCACGCGGTCCGCACCAGCCTCCACAGCCGCTGCTGTCGCCCCCCCTCCTTGCCGCTCGCCACTGGTGGGGCCTTACGGATGCACTGTCCCACCGGCGCGCTGAACGGATTCCCCAGGAGGAACTGCACCTTGCACGGAAAGCCCGGCGGCGGCAGCGGCGGCGGACGGGGCGTCCAGTCTGCCCGCCCGGGGCTCCGCCACTGCCACCACCCGAGGTCACGACCTGACTGAGGCTCGCCCCCGCCCTACCCTCAGCAATGCCGAGCCGCCCGGCCCTTGGCCACGCCCCCTTGCCGCGTCTCTATTGCGCAACGCCTACACAGCCCTCATCCCATTGGCCTTCGCCTCTACCTCAACGAAGCTCCCACCCACCCCGCGGCGTCCCATTGGCCGGAGAGCGAGCTAGGTCGCTGGAGTCCCCGGCAGGCGTAGCGGCTCCTCCCCTGGCCCGCCTCCGAAAGAGAGGCTTTGCGTGTTCATTCGCCCATATGTCGGTCAAGCTAGAGAATCCTTAGTAGTATTGGATAAAGGACGAGTCCATCACTCAAACCGGGACGAGGAGAGGCAGTGCCTCCACAAATATCCCCGCCCACAGAAAGCGCTGATTCGGGGGTAAACGTTGGTTGCCTTAAGCCTGGTTGGTGTGGTAGGATTTCCCCGCCCCGAGAACTGATCACGTGATGCGTCCATGTTCACCCGGGATGTCTACCTCTTCACTTCCCCTTAGCGACCCAGCGGCGGCGCTCGGTTCCCTAGCAACCGGGGGACGCTGTTGCTGCGGGGACCCAGTCCGGAAGCCGGGGCCTGGGACGAGATGAGACGAGACCCGGGCTGGACTGCGCGGAGAGAGGTCGGTCCACTAGTGTGCTCCGCAGATCACCTCAAAAGCCCAGGTGTCCCGCGTGGGCGGTGGGGCCGTGAGCACTTGAGCCGGAACCCGCCCCTTCCCAGCTGTACATTGTTAGCAGGAAGCGGGAGCCAGGAGCTCCCGGGCCACGCTCGAACCCCGGCACCCCAGCACGAGAGATTTTGCGGGTGCCCCAGCGGTGTCCTAAGGGCTGCCGAGTCCCACGCCCGCGCTTGGGCCCCTGCCACCCACGTGGGAGACCCGGATGGAGTCCACACTGCTGGCTTTGGCCTGGCCCAGCGCAGGCTGCTGTGGCCATTTGGGAAGAAACCAGCAGATGAAGGATGGATCGATCTCCCTCGATCTCTCTCAATCTCTCTCTCTGTCTGTAACTGTGCCTCTTAAATAAATAAATTTAAAAAAAATAAAAGCAGGGGAGACCTCAGCAGTGCCTGTCATGCAGGGAACATGAGCCGGCTGCACAGGGCACCCCGCCTCCACAGCACCCCGCCACCCTCCCGCACCCCGCCCCACCATGACCCCCTCTACAGCTCGACTGAGTCTCCTCGCCAACGAGCACGTCTTGCAACCCGGGGCATTTTCTGGGGAGACGCCCAGTCTGAGGGCTGCTGGTACTGACAGGGAGGGACAGGCGTCCGGGACAGCCGGGTGACCGGGCCCTGGCGGGGTCACCTGGGGGACAAAGCCGCGAGACCTGCAGGGTGGAAGAGGGCGCTCAGCGTAGCACCGCCACTAGGGGACAGGGAGGGCCGCGTCCGGATGGGGAGGGACGCTGGAAGTGTCGCAAGAGTAGGAGCTGGGCCCCAGGGGCGCCCCCTGGCAGGGCATCCCGCTGCCCAGCGGAGGCCTGGCGACCAGGATGCCGGGCCCGTCCCGTGAGCTGGCCCCGCTGCCCGGCCCAGGCGCGACGCCAACAGATGCTGCGGGGCTGGAGGCGGGGGACCCTGAGCCGGTAGCGGCCCGCGCGGTCCGCACCAGCCTCCACAGCCGCTGCTGTCGCCCCCCCTCCTTGCCGCTCGCCACTGGTGGGGCCTTACGGATGCACTGTCCCACCGGCGCGCTGAACGGATTCCCCAGGAGGAACTGCACCTTGCACGGAAAGCCCGGCGGCGGCAGCGGCGGCGGACGGGGCGTCCAGTCTGCCCGCCCGGGGCTCCGCCACTGCCACCACCCGAGGTCACGACCTGACTGAGGCTCGCCCCCGCCCTACCCTCAGCAATGCCGAGCCGCCCGGCCCTTGGCCACGCCCCCTTGCCGCGTCTCTATTGCGCAACGCCTACACAGCCCTCATCCCATTGGCCTTCGCCTCTACCTCAACGAAGCTCCCACCCACCCCGCGGCGTCCCATTGGCCGGAGAGCGAGCTAGGTCGCTGGAGTCCCTGGCAGGCGTAGCGGCTCCTCCCCTGGCCCGCCTCCGAAAGAGAGGCTTTGCGTGTTCATTCGCCCATATGTCGGTCAAGCTAGAGAATCCTTAGTAGTATTGGATAAAGGACGAGTCCATCACTCAAACCGGGACGAGGAGAGGCAGTGCCTCCACAAATATCCCCGCCCACAGAAAGCGCTGATTCGGGGGTAAACGTTGGTTGCCTTAAGCCTGGTTGGTGTGGTAGGATTTCCCCGCCCCGAGAACTGATCACGTGATGCATCCATGTTCACCCGGGATGTCTACCTCTTCACTTCCCCTTAGCGACCCAGCGGCGGCGCTCGGTTCCCTAGCAACCGGGGGACGCTGTTGCTGCGGGGACCCAGTCCGGAAGCCGGGGCCTGGGACGAGATGAGACGAGACCCGGGCTGGACTGCGCGGAGAGAGGTCGGTCCACTAGTGTGCTCCGCAGATCACCTCAAAAGCCCAGGTGTCCCGCGTGGGCGGTGGGGCCGTGAGCACTTGAGCCGGAACCCGCCCCTTCCCAGCTGTACATTGTTAGCAGGAAGCGGGAGCCAGGAGCTCCCGGGCCACGCTCGAACCCCGGCACCCCAGCACGAGAGATTTTGCGGGTGCCCCAGCGGTGTCCTAAGGGCTGCCGAGTCCCACGCCCGCGCTTGGGCCCCTGCCACCCACGTGGGAGACCCGGATGGAGTCCACACTGCTGGCTTTGGCCTGGCCCAGCGCAGGCTGCTGTGGCCATTTGGGAAGAAACCAGCAGATGAAGGATGGATCGATCTCCCTCGATCTCTCTCAATCTCTCTCTCTCTCTGTCTGTAACTGTGCCTCTTAAATAAAAAAATTTAAAAAAAATAAAAGCAGGGGAGACCACAGCAGTGCCTGTCATGCAGGGAACATGAGCCGGCTGCACAGGGCACCCCGCTCCCACAGCACCCCGCCACCCTCCCGCACCCCGCCCCACCATGACCCCCTCTACAGCTCGGCTGAGTCGCCTCGCCAACGAGCACGTCTTGCAACCCGGGGCATTTTCTGGGGAGACGCCCAGTCTGAGGGCTGCTGGTACTGACAGGGAGGGACAGGCGTCCGGGACAGCTGGGTGACCGGGCCCTGGTGGGGTCACCTGGGGGACAAAGCCGCGAGACCTGCAGGGTGGAAGAGGGCGCTCAGCGTAGCACCGCCACTAGGGGACAGGGAGGGCCGCGTCCGGATGGGGAGGGACGCTGGAAGTGTCTCAAGAGTAGGAGCTGGGCCCCAGGGGCGCCCCCTGGCAGGGCATCCCGCTGCCCAGCGGAGGCCTGGCGACCAGGATGCCGGACCCGTCCCGTGAGCTGGCCCCGCTGCCCGGCCCAGGCGCGATGCCAACAGATGCTGCGGGGCTGGAGGCGGGGGACCCTGAGCCGGTAGCGGCCCGCGCGGTCCGCACCAGCCTCCACAGCCGCTGCTGTCGCCCCCCCTCCTTGCCGCTCGCCACTGGTGGGGCCTTACGGATGCACTGTCCCACCGGCGCGCTGAACGGATTCCCCAGGAGGAACTGCACCTTGCACGGAAAGCCCGGTGGCGGCAGCGGCGGCGGACCGGGCGTCCAGTCTGCCCGCCCGGGGCTCCGCCACTGCCACCACCCGAGGTCACGACCTGACTGAGGCTCGCCCCCGCCCTACCCTCAGCAATGCCCAGCCGCCCGGCCCTTGGCCACGCCCCCTTGCCGCGTCTCTATTGCGCAACGCCTACACAGCCCTCATCCCATTGGCCTTCGCCTCTACCTCAACGAAGCTCCCACCCACCCCGCGGCGTCCCATTGGCCGGAGAGCGAGCTAGGTCGCTGGAGTCCCCGGCAGGCGTAGCGGCTCCTCCCCTGGCCCGCCTCCGAAAGAGAGGCTTTGCGTGTTCATTCGCCCATATGTCGGTCAAGCTAGAGAATCCTTAGTAGTATTGGATAAAGGACGAGTCCATCACTCAAACCGGGACGAGGAGAGGCGGTGCCTCCACAAATATCCCCGCCCACAGAAAGCGCTGATTCGGGGGTAAACGTTGGTTGCCTTAAGCCTGGTTGGTGTGGTAGGATTTCCCCGACCCGAGAACTGATCACGTGATGCGTCCATGTTCACCCGGGATGTCTACCTCTTCACTTCCCCTTAGCGACCCAGCGGAGGCGCTCGGTTCCCTAGCAACTGGGGGACGCTGTTGCTGCGGGGACCCAGTCCGGAAGCCGGGGCCTGGGACGAGATGAGACGAGACCCGGGCTGGACTGCGCAGTCCACTAGTGTGCTCCGCAGATCACCTCAAAAGCCCAGGTGTCCCGCGTGGGCGGTGGGGCCGTGAGCACTTGAGCCGGAACCCGCCCCTTCCCAGGTGTGCATTGTTAGCAGGAAGCGGGAGCCAGGAGCTCCCGGGCCTCGCTCGAACCCCGGCACCCCAGCACGAGAGATTTTGCGGGTGCCCCAGCGGTGTCCTAAGGGCTGCCGAGTCCCACGCCCGCGCTTGGGCCCCTGCCACCCACGTGGGAGACCCGGATGGAGTCCACACTGCTGGCTTTGGCCTGGCCCAGCGCAGGCTGCTGTGGCCATTTGGGAAGAAACCAGCAGATGAAGGATGGATCGATCTCCCTCGATCTCTCTCAAGCTCTCTCTCTCTCTGTCTGTAACTGTGCCTCTTAAATAAATAAATTAAAAAAAAATAAAAGCAGGGGAGACCTCAGCAGTGCCTGTCATGCAGGGAACATGAGCCGGCTGCACAGGGCACCCCGCCTCCACAGCACCCCGCCACCCTCCCGCACCCCGCCCCACCATGACCCCCTCTACAGCTCGACTGAGTCTCCTCGCCAACGAGCACGTCTTGCAACCCGGGGCATTTTCTGGGGAGACGCCCAGTCTGAGGGCTGCTGGTACTGACAGGGAGGGACAGGCGTCCGGGACAGCCGGGTGACCGGGCCCTGGCGGGGTCACCTGGGGGACAAAGCCGCGAGACCTGCAGGGTGGAAGAGGGCGCTCAGCGTAGCACCGCCACTAGGGGACAGGGAGGGCCGCGTCCGGATGGGGAGGGACGCTGGAAGTGTCGCAAGAGTAGGAGCTGGGCCCCAGGGGCGCCCCCTGGCAGGGCATCCCGCTGCCCAGCGGAGGCCTGGCGACCAGGATGCCGGACCGTCCCGTGAGCTGGCCCCGCTGCCCGGCCCAGGCGCGACGCCAACAGATGCTGCGGGGCTGGAGGCGGGGGACCCTGAGCCGGTAGCGGCCCGCGCGGTCCGCACCAGCCTCCACAGCCGCTGCTGTCGCGCCCCCTCCTTGCCGCTCGCCACTGGTGGGTCTTACGGATGCACTGTCCCACCGGCGCGCTGAACGGATTCCCCAGGAGGAACTGCACCTTGCACGGAAAGCCCGGCGGCGGCAGCGGCGGCGGACGGGGCGTCCAGTCTGCCCGCCCGGGGCTCCGCCACTGCCACCACCCGAGGTCACGACCTGACTGAGGCTCGCCCCCGCCCTACCCTCAGCAATGCCGAGCCGCCCGGCCCTTGGCCACGCCCCCTTGCCGCGTCTCTATTGCGCAACGCCTACACAGCCCTCATCCCATTGGCCTTCGCCTCTACCTCAACGAAGCTCCCACCCACCCCGCGGCGTCCCATTGGCCGGAGAGCGAGCTAGGTCGCTGGAGTCCCCGGCAGGCGTAGCGGCTCCTCCCCTGGCCCGCCTCCGAAAGAGAGGCTTTGCGTGTTCATTCGCCCATATGTCGGTCAAGCTAGAGAATCCTTAGTAGTATTGGATAAAGGACGAGTCCATCACTCAAACCGGGACGAGGAGAGGCGGTGCCTCCACAAATATCCCCGCCCACAGAAAGCGCTGATTCGGGGGTAAACGTTGGTTGCCTTAAGCCTGGTTGGTGTGGTAGGATTTCCCCGCCCCGAGAACTGATCACGTGATGCGTCCATGTTCACCCGGGATGTCTACCTCTTCACTTCCCCTTAGCGACCCAGCGGAGGCGCTCGGTTCCCTAGCAACCGGGGGACGCTGTTGCAGCGGGGACCCAGTCCGGAAGCCGGGGCCTGGGACGAGATGAGACGAGACCCGGGCTGGACTGCGCAGTCCACTAGTGTGCTCCGCAGATCACCTCAAAAGCCCAGGTGTCCCGCGTGGGCGGTGGGGCCGTGAGCACTTGAGCCGGAACCCGCCCCTTCCCAGCTGTACATTGTTAGCAGGAAGCGGGAGCCAGGAGCTCCCGGGCCACGCTCGAACCCCGGCACCCCAGCACGAGAGATTTTGCGGGTGCCCCAGCGGTGTCCTAAGGGCTGCCGAGTCCCACGCCCGCGCTTGGGCCCCTGCCACCCACGTGGGAGACCCGGATGGAGTCCACACTGCTGGCTTTGGCCTGGCCCAGCGCAGGCTGCTGTGGCCATTTGGGAAGATACCAGCAGATGAAGGATGGATCGATCTCCCTCGATCTCTCTCAAGCTCTCTCTGTCTCTGTCTGTAACTGTGCCTCTTAAATAAATAAATTAAAAAAAAATAAAAGCAGGGGAGACCACAGCAGTGCCTGTCATGCAGGGAACATGAGCCGGCTGCACAGGGCACCCCGCCCCCACAGCACCCCGCCACCCTCCCGCACCCCGCCCCACCATGACCCCCTCTACAGCTCGGCTGAGTCGCCTCGCCAACGAGCACGTCTTGCAACCCGGGGCATTTTCTGGGGAGACGCCCAGTCTGAGGGCTGCTTGTACTGACAGGGAGGGACAGGCGTCCGGGACAGCCGGGTGACCGGGCCCTGGCGGGGTCACCTGGGGGACAAAGCCGCGAGACCTGCAGGGTGGAAGAGGGCGCTCAGCGTAGCACCGCCACTAGGGGACAGGGAGGGCCGCGTCCGGA
Source organism: Lepus europaeus (assembly GCF_033115175.1). NCBI lineage: Eukaryota > Metazoa > Chordata > Mammalia > Lagomorpha > Leporidae > Lepus > Lepus europaeus. The sequence goes on along the minus strand of NW_026909613.1, from coordinate 631,122 downwards.
TGGGGAGGGACGCTGGAAGTGTCGCAAGAGTAGGAGCTGGGCCCCAGGGGCGCCCCCTGGCAGGGCTCCCGCTGCCCAGCGGAGGCCTGGCGACCAGGATGCCAGACCCGTCCCGTGAGCTGGCCCCGCTGCCCGGCCCAGGCGCGATGCCAACAGATGCTGCGGGGCTGGAGGCGGGGGACCCTGAGCCGGTAGCGGCCCGCGCGGTCCGCACCAGCCTCCACAGCCGCTGCTGTGGCCCCCCCTCCTTGCCGCTCGCCACTGGTGGGGCCTTACGGATGCACTGTCCCACCGGCGCGCTGAACGGATTCCCCAGGAGGAACTGCACCTTGCACGGAAAGCCCGGCGGCGGCAGCGGCGGCGGACGGGGCGTCCAGTCTGCCCGCCCGGGGCTCCGCCACTGCCACCACCCGAGGTCACGACCTGACTGAGGCTCGCCCCCGCCCTACCCTCAGCAATGCCCAGCCGCCCGGCCCTTGGCCACGCCCCCTTGCCGCGTCTCTATTGCGCAACGCCTACACAGCCCTCATCCCATTGGCCTTCGCCTCTACCTCAACGAAGCTCCCACCCACCCCGCGGCGTCCCATTGGCCGGAGAGCGAGCTAGGTCGCTGGAGTCCCCGGCAGGCGTAGCGGCTCCTCCCCTGGCCCGCCTCCGAAAGAGAGGCTTTGCGTGTTCATTCGCCCATATGTCGGTCAAGCTAGAGAATCCTTAGTAGTATTGGATAAAGGACGAGTCCATCACTCAAACCGGGACGAGGAGAGGCAGTGCCTCCACAAATATCCCCGCCCACAGAAAGCGCTGATTCGGGGGTAAACGTTGGTTGCCTTAAGCCTGGTTGGTGTGGTAGGATTTCCCCGCCCCGAGAACTGATCACGTGATGCGTCCATGTTCACCCGGGATGTCTACCTCTTCACTTCCCCTTAGCGACCCAGCGGCGGCGCTCGGTTCCCTAGCAACCGGGGGACGCTGTTGCTGCGGGGACCCAGTCCGGAAGCCGGGGCCTGGGACGAGATGAGACGAGACCCGGGCTGGACTGCGCGGAGAGAGGTCGGTCCACTAGTGTGCTCCGCAGATCACCTCAAAAGCCCAGGTGTCCCGCGTGGGCGGTGGGGCCGTGAGCACTTGAGCCGGAACCCGCCCCTTCCCAGCTGTACATTGTTAGCAGGAAGCGGGAGCCAGGAGCTCCCGGGCCACGCTCGAACCCCGGCACCCCAGCACGAGAGATTTTGCGGGTGCCCCAGCGGTGTCCTAAGGGCTGCCGAGTCCCACGCCCGCGCTTGGGCCCCTGCCACCCACGTGGGAGACCCGGATGGAGTCCAGACTGCTGGCTTTGGCCTGGCCCAGCGCAGGCTGCTGTGGCCATTTGGGAAGAAACCAGCAGATGAAGGATGGATCGATCTCCCTCGATCTCTCTCAATCTCTCTCTCTCTCTGTCTGTAACTGTGCCTCTTAAATAAATAAATTTAAAAAAAATAAAAGCAGGGGAGACCACAGCAGTGCCTGTCATGCAGGGAACATGAGCCGGCTGCACAGGGCACCCCGCCCCCACAGCACCCCGCCACCCTCCCGCACCCCGCCCCACCATGACCCCCTCTACAGCTCGGCTGAGTCGCCTCGCCAACGAGCACGTCTTGCAACCCGGGGCATTTTCTGGGGAGACGCCCAGTCTGAGGGCTGCTGGTACTGACAGGGAGGGACAGGCGTCCGGGACAGCTGGGTGACCGGGCCCTGGCGGGGTCACCTGGGGGACAAAGCCGCGAGACCTGCAGGGTGGAAGAGGGCGCTCAGCGTAGCACCGCCACTAGGGGACAGGGAGGGCCGCGTCCGGATGGGGAGGGACGCTGGAAGTGTCGCAAGAGTAGGAGCTGGGCCCCAGGGGCGCCCCCTGGCAGGGCATCCCGCTGCCCAGCGGAGGCCTGGCGACCAGGATGCCGGACCCGTCCCGTGAGCTGGCCCCGCTGCCCGGCCCAGGCGCGATGCCAACAGATGCTGCGGGGCTGGAGGCGGGGGACCCTGAGCCGGTAGCGGCCCGCGCGGTCCGCACCAGCCTCCACAGCCGCTGCTGTCGCCCCCCCTCCTTGCCGCTCGCCACTGGTGGGGCCTTACGGATGCACTGTCCCACCGGCGCGCTGAACGGATTCCCCAGGAGGAACTGCACCTTGCACGGAAAGCCCGGTGGCGGCAGCGGCGGCGGACCGGGCGTCCAGTCTGCCCGCCCGGGGCTCCGCCACTGCCACCACCCGAGGTCACGACCTGACTGAGGCTCGCCCCCGCCCTACCCTCAGCAATGCCCAGCCGCCCGGCCCTTGGCCACGCCCCCTTGCCGCGTCTCTATTGCGCAACGCCTACACAGCCCTCATCCCATTGGCCTTCGCCTCTACCTCAACGAAGCTCCCACCCACCCCGCGGCGTCCCATTGGCCGGAGAGCGAGCTAGGTCGCTGGAGTCCCCGGCAGGCGTAGCGGCTCCTCCCCTGGCCCGCCTCCGAAAGAGAGGCTTTGCGTGTTCATTCGCCCATATGTCGGTCAAGCTAGAGAATCCTTAGTAGTATTGGATAAAGGACGAGTCCATCACTCAAACCGGGACGAGGAGAGGCGGTGCCTCCACAAATATCCCCGCCCACAGAAAGCGCTGATTCGGGGGTAAACGTTGGTTGCCTTAAGCCTGGTTGGTGTGGTAGGATTTCCCCGCCCCGAGAACTGATCACGTGATGCGTCCATGTTCACCCGGGATGTCTACCTCTTCACTTCCCCTTAGCGACCCAGCGGAGGCGCTCGGTTCCCTAGCAACTGGGGGACGCTGTTGCTGCGGGGACCCAGTCCGGAAGCCGGGGCCTGGGACGAGATGAGACGAGACCCGGGCTGGACTGCGCAGTCCACTAGTGTGCTCCACAGATCACCTCAAAAGCCCAGGTGTCCCGCGTGGGCGGTGGGGCCGTGAGCACTTGAGCCGGAACCCGCCCCTTCCCAGGTGTGCATTGTTAGCAGGAAGCGGGAGCCAGGAGCTCCCGGGCCTCGCTCGAACCCCGGCACCCCAGCACGAGAGATTTTGCGGGTGCCCCAGCGGTGTCCTAAGGGCTGCCGAGTCCCACGCCCGCGCTTGGGCCCCTGCCACCCACGTGGGAGACCCGGATGGAGTCCACACTGCTGGCTTTGGCCTGGCCCAGCGCAGGCTGCTGTGGCCATTTGGGAAGAAACCAGCAGATGAAGGATGGATCGATCTCCCTCGATCTCTCTCAAGCTCTCTCTCTCTCTGTCTGTAACTGTGCCTCTTAAATAAATAAATTAAAAAAAAATAAAAGCAGGGGAGACCTCAGCAGTGCCTGTCATGCAGGGAACATGAGCCGGCTGCACAGGGCACCCCGCCTCCACAGCACCCCGCCACCCTCCCGCACCCCGCCCCACCATGACCCCCTCTACAGCTCGACTGAGTCTCCTCGCCAACGAGCACGTCTTGCAACCCGGGGCATTTTCTGGGGAGACGCCCAGTCTGAGGGCTGCTGGTACTGACAGGGAGGGACAGGCGTCCGGGACAGCCGGGTGACCGGGCCCTGGCGGGGTCACCTGGGGGACAAAGCCGCGAGACCTGCAGGGTGGAAGAGGGCGCTCAGCGTAGCACCGCCACTAGGGGACAGGGAGGGCCGCGTCCGGATGGGGAGGGACGCTGGAAGTGTCGCAAGAGTAGGAGCTGGGCCCCAGGGGCGCCCCCTGGCAGGGCATCCCGCTGCCCAGCGGAGGCCTGGCGACCAGGATGCCGGACCCGTCCCGTGAGCTGGCCCCGCTGCCCGGCCCAGGCGCGACGCCAACAGATGCTGCGGGGCTGGAGGCGGGGGACCCTGAGCCGGTAGCGGCCCGCGCGGTCCGCACCAGCCTCCACAGCCGCTGCTGTCGCGCCCCCTCCTTGCCGCTCGCCACTGGTGGGTCTTACGGATGCACTGTCCCACCGGCGCGCTGAACGGATTCCCCAGGAGGAACTGCACCTTGCACGGAAAGCCCGGCGGCGGCAGCGGCGGCGGACGGGGCGTCCAGTCTGCCCGCCCGGGGCTCCGCCACTGCCACCACCCGAGGTCACGACCTGACTGAGGCTCGCCCCCGCCCTACCCTCAGCAATGCCGAGCCGCCCGGCCCTTGGCCACGCCCCCTTGCCGCGTCTCTATTGCGCAACGCCTACACAGCCCTCATCCCATTGGCCTTCGCCTCTACCTCAACGAAGCTCCCACCCACCCCGCGGCGTCCCATTGGCCGGAGAGCGAGCTAGGTCGCTGGAGTCCCCGGCAGGCGTAGCGGCTCCTCCCCTGGCCCGCCTCCGAAAGAGAGGCTTTGCGTGTTCATTCGCCCATATGTCGGTCAAGCTAGAGAATCCTTAGTAGTATTGGATAAAGGACGAGTCCATCACTCAAACCGGGACGAGGAGAGGCGGTGCCTCCACAAATATCCCCGCCCACAGAAAGCGCTGATTCGGGGGTAAACGTTGGTTGCCTTAAGCCTGGTTGGTGTGGTAGGATTTCCCCGCCCCGAGAACTGATCACGTGATGCGTCCATGTTCACCCGGGATGTCTACCTCTTCACTTCCCCTTAGCGACCCAGCGGAGGCGCTCGGTTCCCTAGCAACCGGGGGACGCTGTTGCAGCGGGGACCCAGTCCGGAAGCCGGGGCCTGGGACGAGATGAGACGAGACCCGGGCTGGACTGCGCAGTCCACTAGTGTGCTCCGCAGATCACCTCAAAAGCCCAGGTGTCCCGCGTGGGCGGTGGGGCCGTGAGCACTTGAGCCGGAACCCGCCCCTTCCCAGGTGTGCATTGTTAGCAGGAAGCGGGAGCCAGGAGCTCCCGGGCCTCGCTCGAACCCCGGCACCCCAGCACGAGAGATTTTGCGGGTGCCCCAGCGGTGTCCTAAGGGCTGCCGAGTCCCACACCCGCGCTTGGGCCCCTGCCACCCACGTGGGAGACCCGGATGGAGTCCACACTGCTGGCTTTGGCCTGGCCCAGCGCAGGCTGCTGTGGCCATTTGGGAAGATACCAGCAGATGAAGGATGGATCGATCTCCCTCGATCTCTCTCAAGCTCTCTCTGTCTCTGTCTGTAACTGTGCCTCTTAAATAAATAAATTAAAAAAAAATAAAAGCAGGGGAGACCTCAGCAGTGCCTGTCATGCAGGGAACATGAGCCGGCTGCACAGGGCACCCCGCCCCCACAGCACCCCGCCACCCTCCCGCACCCCGCCCCACCATGACCCCCTCTACAGCTCGGCTGAGTCGCCTCGCCAACGAGCACGTCTTGCAACCCGGGGCATTTTCTGGGGAGACGCCCAGTCTGAGGGCTGCTTGTACTGACAGGGAGGGACAGGCGTCCGGGACAGCCGGGTGACCGGGCCCTGGCGGGGTCACCTGGGGGACAAAGCCGCGAGACCTGCAGGGTGGAAGAGGGCGCTCAGCGTAGCACCGCCACTAGGGGACAGGGAGGGCCGCGTCCGGATGGGGAGGGACGCTGGAAGTGTCGCAAGAGTAGGAGCTGGGCCCCAGGGGCGCCCCCTGGCAGGGCTCCCGCTGCCCAGCGGAGGCCTGGCGACCAGGATGCCAGACCCGTCCCGTGAGCTGGCCCCGCTGCCCGGCCCAGGCGCGATGCCAACAGATGCTGCGGGGCTGGAGGCGGGGGACCCTGAGCCGGTAGCGGCCCGCGCGGTCCGCACCAGCCTCCACAGCCGCTGCTGTGGCCCCCCCTCCTTGCCGCTCGCCACTGGTGGGGCCTTACGGATGCACTGTCCCACCGGCGCGCTGAACGGATTCCCCAGGAGGAACTGCACCTTGCACGGAAAGCCCGGTGGCGGCAGCGGCGGCGGACGGGGCGTCCAGTCTGCCCGCCCGGGGCTCCGCCACTGCCACCACCCGAGGTCACGACCTGACTGAGGCTCGCCCCCGCCCTACCCTCAGCAATGCCCAGCCGCCCGGCCCTTGGCCACGCCCCCTTGCCGCGTCTCTATTGCGCAACGCCTACACAGCCCTCATCCCATTGGCCTTCGCCTCTACCTCAACGAAGCTCCCACCCACCCCGCGGCGTCCCATTGGCCGGAGAGCGAGCTAGGTCGCTGGAGTCCCCGGCAGGCGTAGCGGCTCCTCCCCTGGCCCGCCTCCGAAAGAGAGGCTTTGCGTGTTCATTCGCCCATATGTCGGTCAAGCTAGAGAATCCTTAGTAGTATTGGATAAAGGACGAGTCCATCACTCAAACCGGGACGAGGAGAGGCGGTGCCTCCACAAATATCCCCGCCCACAGAAAGCGCTGATTCGGGGGTAAACGTTGGTTGCCTTAAGCCTGGTTGGTGTGGTAGGATTTCCCCGCCCCGAGAACTGATCACGTGATGCGTCCATGTTCACCCGGGATGTCTACCTCTTCACTTCCCCTTAGCGACCCAGCGGCGGCGCTCGGTTCCCTAGCAACCGGGGGACGCTGTTGCTGCGGGGACCCAGTCCGGAAGCCGGGGCCTGGGACGAGATGAGACGAGACCCGGGCTGGACTGCGCGGAGAGAGGTCGGTCCACTAGTGTGCTCCGCAGATCACCTCAAAAGCCCAGGTGTCCTGCGTGGGCGGTGGGGCCGTGAGCACTTGAGCCGGAACCCGCCCCTTCCCAGCTGTACATTGTTAGCAGGAAGCGGGAGCCAGGAGCTCCCGGGCCACGCTCGAACCCCGGCACCCCAGCACGAGAGATTTTGCGGGTGCCCCAGCGGTGTCCTAAGGGCTGCCGAGTCCCACGCCCGCGCTTGGGCCCCTGCCACCCACGTGGGAGACCCGGATGGAGTCCAGACTGCTGGCTTTGGCCTGGCCCAGCGCAGGCTGCTGTGGCCATTTGGGAAGAAACCAGCAGATGAAGGATGGATCGATCTCCCTCGATCTCTCTCAATCTCTCTCTCTCTCTGTCTGTAACTGTGCCTCTTAAATAAAAAAATTTTAAAAAAATAAAAGCAGGGGAGACCACAGCAGTGCCTGTCATGCAGGGAACATGAGCCGGCTGCACAGGGCACCCCGCCCCCACAGCACCCCGCCACCCTCCCGCACCCCGCCCCACCATGACCCCTTCTACAGCTCGGCTGAGTCGCCTCGCCAACGAGCACGTCTTGCAACCCGGGGCATTTTCTGGGGAGACGCCCAGTCTGAGGGCTGCTGGTACTGACAGGGAGGGACAGGCGTCCGGGACAGCCGGGTGACCGGGCCCTGGCGGGGTCACCTGGGGGACAAAGCCGCGAGACCTGCAGGGTGGAAGAGGGCGCTCAGCGTAGCACCGCCACTAGGGGACAGGGAGGGCCGCGTCCGGATGGGGAGGGACGCTGGAAGTGTCGCAAGAGTAGGAGCTGGGCCCCAGGGGCGCCCCCTGGCAGGGCATCCCGCTGCCCAGCGGAGGCCTGGCGACCAGGATGCCGGGCCCGTCCCGTGAGCTGGCCCCGCTGCCCGGCCCAGGCGCGACGCCAACAGATGCTGCGGGGCTGGAGGCGGGGGACCCTGAGCCGGTAGCGGCCCGCGCGGTCCGCACCAGCCTCCACAGCCGCTGCTGTCGCCCCCCCTCCTTGCCGCTCGCCACTGGTGGGGCTTTACGGATGCACTGTCCCACCGGCGCGCTGAACGGATTCCCCAGGAGGAACTGCACCTTGCACGGAAAGCCCGGCGGCGGCAGCGGCGGCGGACCGGGCGTCCAGTCTGCCCGCCCGGGGCTCCGCCACTGCCACCACCCGAGGTCACGACCTGACTGAGGCTCGCCCCCGCCCTACCCTCAGCAATGCCCAGCCGCCCGGCCCTTGGCCACGCCCCCTTGCCGCGTCTCTATTGCGCAACGCCTACACAGCCCTCATCCCATTGGCCTTCGCCTCTACCTCAACGAAGCTCCCACCCACCCCGCGGCGTCCCATTGGCCGGAGAGCGAGCTAGGTCGCTGGAGTCCCCGGCAGGCGTAGCGGCTCCTCCCCTGGCCCGCCTCCGAAAGAGAGGCTTTGCGTGTTCATTCGCCCATATGTCGGTCAAGCTAGAGAATCCTTAGTAGTATTGGATAAAGGACGAGTCCATCACTCAAACCGGGACGAGGAGAGGCGGTGCCTCCACAAATATCCCCGCCCACAGAAAGCGCTGATTCGGGGGTAAACGTTGGTTGCCTTAAGCCTGGTTGGTGTGGTAGGATTTCCCCGACCCGAGAACTGATCACGTGATGCGTCCATGTTCACCCGGGATGTCTACCTCTTCACTTCCCCTTAGCGACCCAGCGGCGGCGCTCGGTTCCCTAGCAACTGGGGGACGCTGTTGCTGCGGGGACCCAGTCCGGAAGCCGGGGCCTGGGACGAGATGAGACGAGACCCGGGCTGGACTGCGCAGTCCACTAGTGTGCTCCGCAGATCACCTCAAAAGCCCAGGTGTCCCGCGTGGGCGGTGGGGCCGTGAGCACTTGAGCCGGAACCCGCCCCTTCCCAGCTGTACATTGTTAGCAGGAAGCGGGAGCCAGGAGCTCCCGGGCCTCGCTCGAACCCCGGCACCCCAGCACGAGAGATTTTGCGGGTGCCCCAGCGGTGTCCTAAGGGCTGCCGAGTCCCACGCCCGCGCTTGGGCCCCTGCCACCCACGTGGGAGACCCGGATGGAGTCCACACTGCTGGCTTTGGCCTGGCCCAGCGCAGGCTGCTGTGGCCATTTGGGAAGAAACCAGCAGATGAAGGATGGATCGATCTCCCTCGATCTCTCTCAAGCTCTCTCTCTCTCTGTCTGTAACTGTGCCTCTTAAATAAATAAATTAAAAAAAAATAAAAGCAGGGGAGACCTCAGCAGTGCCTGTCATGCAGGGAACATGAGCCGGCTGCACAGGGCACCCCGCCTCCACAGCACCCCGCCACCCTCCCGCACCCCGCCCCACCATGACCCCCTCTACAGCTCGACTGAGTCTCCTCGCCAACGAGCACGTCTTGCAACCCGGGGCATTTTCTGGGGAGACGCCCAGTCTGAGGGCTGCTGGTACTGACAGGGAGGGACAGGCGTCCGGGACAGCCGGGTGACCGGGCCCTGGCGGGGTCACCTGGGGGACAAAGCCGCGAGACCTGCAGGGTGGAAGAGGGCGCTCAGCGTAGCACCGCCACTAGGGGACAGGGAGGGCCGCGTCCGGATGGGGAGGGACGCTGGAAGTGTCGCAAGAGTAGGAGCTGGGCCCCAGGGGCGCCCCCTGGCAGGGCATCCCGCTGCCCAGCGGAGGCCTGGCGACCAGGATGCCGGACCCGTCCCGTGAGCTGGCCCCGCTGCCCGGCCCAGGCATGACGCCAACTGATGCTGCGGGGCTGGAGGCGGGGGACCCTGAGCCGGTAGCGGCCCGCGCGGTCCGCACCAGCCTCCACAGCCGCTGCTGTCGCCCCCCCTCCTTGCCGCTCGCCACTGGTGGGGCCTTACGGATGCACTGTCCCACCGGCGCGCTGAACGGATTCCCCAGGAGGAACTGCACCTTGCACGGAAAGCCCGGCGGCGGCAGCGGCGGCGGACGGGGCGTCCAGTCTGCCCGCCCGGGGCTCCGCCACTGCCACCACCCGAGGTCACGACCTGACTGAGGCTCGCCCCCGCCCTACCCTCAGCAATGCCGAGCCGCCCGGCCCTTGGCCACGCCCCCTTGCCGCGTCTCTATTGCGCAACGCCTACACAGCCCTCATCCCATTGGCCTTCGCCTCTACCTCAACGAAGCTCCCACCCACCCCGCGGCGTCCCATTGGCCGGAGAGCGAGCTAGGTCGCTGGAGTCCCCGGCAGGCGTAGCGGCTCCTCCCCTGGCCCGCCTCCGAAAGAGAGGCTTTGCGTGTTCATTCGCCCATATGTCGGTCAAGCTAGAGAATCCTTAGTAGTATTGGATAAAGGACGAGTCCATCACTCAAACCGGGACGAGGAGAGGCGGTGCCTCCACAAATATCCCCGCCCACAGAAAGCGCTGATTCGGGGGTAAACGTTGGTTGCCTTAAGCCTGGTTGGTGTGGTAGGATTTCCCCGCCCCGAGAACTGATCACGTGATGCGTCCATGTTCACCCGGGATGTCTACCTCTTCACTTCCCCTTAGCGACCCAGCGGCGGCGCTCGGTTCCCTAGCAACCGGGGGACGCTGTTGCTGCGGGGACCCAGTCCGGAAGCCGGGGCCTGGGACGAGATGAGACGAGACCCGGGCTGGACTGCGCAGTCCACTAGTGTGCTCCGCAGATCACCTCAAAAGCCCAGGTGTCCCGCGTGGGCGGTGGGGCCGTGAGCACTTGAGCCGGAACCCGCCCCTTCCCAGGTGTGCATTGTTAGCAGGAAGCGGGAGCCAGGAGCTCCCGGGCCTCGCTCGAACCCCGGCACCCCAGCACGAGAGATTTTGCGGGTGCCCCAGCGGTGTCCTAAGGGCTGCCGAGTCCCACGCCCGCGCTTGGGCCCCTGCCACCCACGTGGGAGACCCGGATGGAGTCCACACTGCTGGCTTTGGCCTGGCCCAGCGCAGGCTGCTGTGGCCATTTGGGAAGATACCAGCAGATGAAGGATGGATCGATCTCCCTCGATCTCTCTCAAGCTCTCTCTGTCTCTGTCTGTAACTGTGCCTCTTAAATAAATAAATTTAAAAAAAATAAAAGCAGGGGAGACCACAGCAGTGTCTGTCATGCAGGGAACATGAGCCGGCTGCACAGGGCACCCCGCCCCCACAGCACCCCGCCACCCTCCCGCACCCCGCCCCACCATGACCCCCTCTACAGCTCGGCTGAGTCGCCTCGCCAACGAGCACGTCTTGCAACCCGGGGCATTTTCTGGGGAGACGCCCAGTCTGAGGGCTGCTTGTACTGACAGGGAGGGACAGGCGTCCGGGACAGCCGGGTGACCGGGCCCTGGCGGGGTCACCTGGGGGACAAAGCCGCGAGACCTGCAGGGTGGAAGAGGGCGCTCAGCGAAGCACCGCCACTAGGGGACAGGGAGGGCCGCGTCCGGATGGGGAGGGACGCTGGAAGTGTCGCAAGAGTAGGAGCTGGGCCCCAGGGGCGCCCCCTGGCAGGGCTCCCGCTGCCCAGCGGAGGCCTGGCGACCAGGATGCCGGACCCGTCCCGTGAGCTGGCCCCGCTGCCCGGCCCAGGCGCGATGCCAACAGATGCTGCGGGGCTGGAGGCGGGGGACCCTGAGCCGGTAGCGGCCCGCGCGGTCCGCACCAGCCTCCACAGCCGCTGCTGTGGCCCCCCCTCCTTGCCGCTCGCCACTGGTGGGGCCTTACGGATGCACTGTCCCACCGGCGCGCTGAACGGATTCCCCAGGAGGAACTGCACCTTGCACGGAAAGCCCGGCGGCGGCAGCGGCGGCGGACGGGGCGTCCAGTCTGCCCGCCCGGGGCTCCGCCACTGCCACCACCCGAGGTCACGACCTGACTGAGGCTCGCCCCCGCCCTACCCTCAGCAATGCCGAGCCGCCCGGCCCTTGGCCACGCCCCCTTGCCGCGTCTCTATTGCGCAACGCCTACACAGCCCTCATCCCATTGGCCTTCGCCTCTACCTCAACGAAGCTCCCACCCACCCCGCGGCGTCCCATTGGCCGGAGAGCGAGCTAGGTCGCTGGAGTCCCCGGCAGGCGTAGCGGCTCCTCCCCTGGCCCGCCTCCGAAAGAGAGGCTTTGCGTGTTCATTCGCCCATATGTCGGTCAAGCTAGAGAATCCTTAGTAGTATTGGATAAAGGACGAGTCCATCACTCAAACCGGGACGAGGAGAGGCGGTGCCTCCACAAATATCCCCGCCCACAGAAAGCGCTGATTCGGGGGTAAACGTTGGTTGCCTTAAGCCTGGTTGGTGTGGTAGGATTTCCCCGCCCCGAGAACTGATCACGTGATGCGTCCATGTTCACCCGGGATGTCTACCTCTTCACTTCCCCTTAGCGACCCAGCGGCGGCGCTCGGTTCCCTAGCAACCGGGGGACGCTGTTGCTGCGGGGACCCAGTCCGGAAGCCGGGGCCTGGGACGAGATGAGACGAGACCCGGGCTGGACTGCGCGGAGAGAGGTCGGTCCACTAGTGTGCTCCGCAGATCACCTCAAAAGCCCAGGTGTCCTGCGTGGGCGGTGGGGCCGTGAGCACTTGAGCCGGAACCCGCCCCTTCCCAGCTGTACATTGTTAGCAGGAAGCGGGAGCCAGGAGCTCCCGGGCCACGCTCGAACCCCGGCACCCCAGCACGAGAGATTTTGCGGGTGCCCCAGCGGTGTCCTAAGGGCTGCCGAGTCCCACGCCCGCGCTTGGGCCCCTGCCACCCACGTGGGAGACCCGGATGGAGTCCAGACTGCTGGCTTTGGCCTGGCCCAGCGCAGGCTGCTGTGGCCATTTGGGAAGAAACCAGCAGATGAAGGATGGATCGATCTCCCTCGATCTCTCTCAATCTCTCTCTCTCTCTCTGTCTGTAACTGTGCCTCTTAAATAAAAAAATTTTAAAAAAATAAAAGCAGGGGAGACCACAGCAGTGCCTGTCATGCAGGGAACATGAGCCGGCTGCACAGGGCACCCCGCCCCCACAGCACCCCGCCACCCTCCCGCACCCCGCCCCACCATGACCCCCTCTACAGCTCGGCTGAGTCGCCTCGCCAACGAGCACGTCTTGCAACCCGGGGCATTTTCTGGGGAGACGCCCAGTCTGAGGGCTGCTGGTACTGACAGGGAGGGACAGGCGTCCGGGACAGCCGGGTGACCGGGCCCTGGCGGGGTCACCTGGGGGACAAAGCCGCGAGACCTGCAGGGTGGAAGAGGGCGCTCAGCGTAGCACCGCCACTAGGGGACAGGGAGGGCCGCGTCCGGATGGGGAGGGACGCTGGAAGTGTCGCAAGAGTAGGAGCTGGGCCCCAGGGGCGCCCCCTGGCAGGGCATCCCGCTGCCCAGCGGAGGCCTGGCGACCAGGATGCCGGACCCGTCCCGTGAGCTGGCCCCGCTGCCCGGCCCAGGCGCGATGCCAACAGATGCTGCGGGGCTGGAGGCGGGGGACCCTGAGCCGGTAGCGGCCCGCGCGGTCCGCACCAGCCTCCACAGCCGCTGCTGTCGCCCCTCCTCCTTGCCGCTCGCCACTGGTGGGGCCTTACGGATGCACTGTCCCACCGGCGCGCTGAACGGATTCCCCAGGAGGAACTGCACCTTGCACGGAAAGCCCGGCGGCGGCAGCGGCGGCGGACGGGGCGTCCAGTCTGCCCGCCCGGGGCTCCGCCACTGCCACCACCCGAGGTCACGACCTGACTGAGGCTCGCCCCCGCCCTACCCTCAGCAATGCCGAGCCGCCCGGCCCTTGGCCACGCCCCCTTGCCGCGTCTCTATTGCGCAACGCCTACACAGCCCTCATCCCATTGGCCTTCGCCTCTACCTCAACGAAGCTCCCACCCACCCCGCGGCGTCCCATTGGCCGGAGAGCGAGCTAGGTCACTGGAGTCCCCGGCAGGCGTAGCGGCTCCTCCCCTGGCCCGCCTCCGAAAGAGAGGCTTTGCGTGTTCATTCGCCCATATGTCGGTCAAGCTAGAGAATCCTTAGTAGTATTGGATAAAGGACGAGTCCATCACTCAAACCGGGACGAGGAGAGGCGGTGCCTCCACAAATATCCCCGCCCACAGAAAGCGCTGATTCGGGGGTAAACGTTGGTTGCCTTAAGCCTGGTTGGTGTGGTAGGATTTCCCCGCCCCGAGAACTGATCACGTGATGCGTCCATGTTCACCCGGGATGTCTACCTCTTCACTTCCCCTTAGCGACCCAGCGGCGGCGCTCGGTTCCCTAGCAACCGGGGGACGCTGTTGCTGCGGGGACCCAGTCCGGAGGCCGGGGCCTGGGACGAGATGAGACGAGACCCGGGCTGGACTGCGCGGAGAGTGGTCGGTCCACTAGTGTGCTCCACAGATCACCTCAAAAGCCCAGGTGTCCCGCGTGGGCGGTGGGGCCGTGAGCACTTGAGCCGGAACCCGCCCCTTCCCAGGTGTGCATTGTTAGCAGGAAGCAGGAGCCAGGAGCTCCCGGGCCTCGCTCGAACCCCGGCACCCCAGCACGAGAGATTTTGCGGGTGCCCCAGCGGTGTCCTAAGGGCTGCCGAGTCCCACGCCCGCGCTTGGGCCCCTGCCACCCACATGGGAGACCCGGATGGAGTCCACACTGCTGGCTTTGGCCTGGCCCAGCGCAGGCTGCTGTGGCCATTTGGGAAGAAACCAGCAGATGAAGGATGGATCGATCTCCCTCGATCTCTCTCAAGCTCTCTCTGTCTCTGTCTGTAACTGTGCCTCTTAAATAAATAAATTAAAAAAAAATAAAAGCAGGGGAGACCTCAGCAGTGCCTGTCATGCAGGGAACATGAGCCGGCTGCACAGGGCACCCCGCCCCCACAGCACCCCGCCACCCTCCCGCACCCCGCCCCACCATGACCCCCTCTACAGCTCGACTGAGTCTCCTCGCCAACGAGCACGTCTTGCAACCCGGGGCATTTTCTGGGGAGACGCCCAGTCTGAGGGCTGCTGGTACTGACAGGGAGGGACAGGCGTCCGGGACAGCCGGGTGACCGGGCCCTGGCGGGGTCACCTGGGGGACAAAGCCGCGAGACCTGCAGGGTGGAAGAGGGCGCTCAGCGTAGCACCGCCACTAGGGGACAGGGAGGGCCGCGTCCGGATGGGGAGGGACGCTGGAAGTGTCGCAAGAGTAGGAGCTGGGCCCCAGGGGCACCCCCTGGCAGGGCATCCCGCTGCCCAGCGGAGGCCTGGCGACCAGGATGCCGGACCCGTCCCGTGAGCTGGCCCCGCTGCCCGGCCCAGGCGCGACGCCAACAGATGCTGCGGGGCTGGAGGCGGGGGACCCTGAGCCGGTAGCGGCCCGCGCGGTCCGCACCAGCCTCCACAGCCGCTGCTGTGGCCCCCCCTCCTTGCCGCTCGCCACTGGTGGGGCCTTACGGATGCACTGTCCCACCGGCGCGCTGAACGGATTCCCCAGGAGGAACTGCACCTTGCACGGAAAGCCCGGCGGCGGCAGCGGCGGCGGACGGGGCGTCCAGTCTGCCCGCCCGGGGCTCCGCCACTGCCACCACCCGAGGTCACGACCTGACTGAGGCTCGCCCCCGCCCTACCCTCAGCAATGCCGAGCCGCCCGGCCCTTGGCCACGCCCCCTTGCCGCGTCTCTATTGCGCAACGCCTACACAGCCCTCATCCCATTGGCCTTCGCCTCTACCTCAACGAAGCTCCCACCCACCCCGCGGCGTCCCATTGGCCGGAGAGCGAGCTAGGTCGCTGGAGTCCCCGGCAGGCGTAGCGGCTCCTCCCCTGGCCCGCCTCCGAAAGAGAGGCTTTGCGTGTTCATTCGCCCATATGTCGGTCAAGCTAGAGAATCCTTAGTAGTATTGGATAAAGGACGAGTCCATCACTCAAACCGGGACGAGGAGAGGCGGTGCCTCCACAAATATCCCCGCCCACAGAAAGCGCTGATTCGGGGGTAAACGTTGGTTGCCTTAAGCCTGGTTGGTGTGGTAGGATTTCCCCGCCCCGAGAACTGATCACGTGATGCGTCCATGTTCACCCGGGATGTCTACCTCTTCACTTCCCCTTAGCGACCCAGCGGAGGCGCTCGGTTCCCTAGCAACCGGGGGACGCTGTTGCTGCGGGGACCCAGTCCGGAAGCCGGGGCCTGGGACGAGATGAGACGAGACCCGGGCTGGACTGCGCAGTCCACTAGTGTGCTCCACAGATCACCTCAAAAGCCCAGGTGTCCCGCGTGGGCGGTGGGGCCGTGAGCACTTGAGCCGGAACCCGCCCCTTCCCAGGTGTGCATTGTTAGCAGGAAGCGGGAGCCAGGAGCTCCCGGGCCTCGCTCGAACCCCGGCACCCCAGCACGAGAGATTTTGCGGGTGCCCCAGCGGTGTCCTAAGGGCTGCCGAGTCCCACGCCCGCGCTTGGGCCCCTGCCACCCACGTGGGAGACCCAGATGGAGTCCACACTGCTGGCTTTGGCCTGGCCCAGCGCTGGCTGCTGTGGCCATTTGGGAAGAAACCAGCAGATGAAGGATGGATCGATCTCCCTCGATCTCTCTCAATCTCTCTCTCTCTCTGTCTGTAACTGTGCCTCTTAAATAAATAAATTTAAAAAAAATAAAAGCAGGGGAGACCTCAGCAGTGCCTGTCATGCAGGGAACATGAGCCGGCTGCACAGGGCACCCCGCCCCCACAGCACCCCGCCACCCTCCCGCACCCCGCCCCACCATGACCCCCTCTACAGCTCGGCTGAGTCGCCTCGCCAACGAGCACGTCTTGCAACCCGGGGCATTTTCTGGGGAGACGCCCAGTCTGAGGGCTGCTTGTACTGACAGGGAGGGACAGGCGTCCGGGACAGCCGGGTGACCGGGCCCTGGCGGGGTCACCTGGGGGACAAAGCCGCGAGACCTGCAGGGTGGAAGAGGGCGCTCAGCGTAGCACCGCCACTAGGGGACAGGGAGGGCCGCGTCCGGATGGGGAGGGACGCTGGAAGTGTCTCAAGAGTAGGAGCTGGGCCCCAGGGGCGCCCCCTGGCAGGGCTCCCGCTGCCCAGCGGAGGCCTGGCGACTAGGATGCCAGACCCGTCCCGTGAGCTGGCCCCGCTGCCCGGCCCAGGCGCGATGCCAACAGATGCTGCGGGGCTGGAGGCCGGGGACCCTGAGCCGGTAGCGGCCCGCGCGGTCCGCACCAGCCTCCACAGCCGCTGCTGTGGCCCCCCCTCCTTGCCGCTCGCCACTGGTGGGGCCTTACGGATGCACTGTCCCACCGGCGCGCTGAACGGATTCCCCAGGAGGAACTGCACCTTGCACGGAAAGCCCGGCGGCGGCAGCGGCGGCGGACGGGGCGTCCAGTCTGCCCGCCCGGGGCTCCGCCACTGCCACCACCCGAGGTCACGACCTGACTGAGGCTCGCCCCCGCCCTACCCTCAGCAATGCCGAGCCGCCCGGCCCTTGGCCACGCCCCCTTGCCGCGTCTCTATTGCGCAACGCCTACACAGCCCTCATCCCATTGGCCTTCGCCTCTACCTCAACGAAGCTCCCACCCACCCCGCGGCGTCCCATTGGCCGGAGAGCGAGCTAGGTCGCTGGAGTCCCCGGCAGGCGTAGCGGCTCCTCCCCTGGCCCGCCTCCGAAAGAGAGGCTTTGCGTGTTCATTCGCCCATATGTCGGTCAAGCTAGAGAATCCTTAGTAGTATTGGATAAAGGACGAGTCCATCACTCAAACCGGGACGAGGAGAGGCGGTGCCTCCACAAATATCCCCGCCCACAGAAAGCGCTGATTCGGGGGTAAACGTTGGTTGCCTTAAGCCTGGTTGGTGTGGTAGGATTTCCCCGCCCCGAGAACTGATCACGTGATGCGTCCATGTTCACCCGGGATGTCTACCTCTTCACTTCCCCTTAGCGACCCAGCGGAGGCGCTCGGTTCCCTAGCAACCGGGGGACGCTGTTGCAGCGGGGACCCAGTCCGGAAGCCGGGGCCTGGGACGAGATGAGACGAGACCCGGGCTGGACTGCGCAGTCCACTAGTGTGCTCCGCAGATCACCTCAAAAGCCCAGGTGTCCCGCGTGGGCGGTGGGGCCGTGAGCACTTGAGCCGGAACCCGCCCCTTCCCAGGTGTGCATTGTTAGCAGGAAGCGGGAGCCAGGAGCTCCCGGGCCTCGCTCGAACCCCGGCACCCCAGCACGAGAGATTTTGCGGGTGCCCCAGCGGTGTCCTAAGGGCTGCCGAGTCCCACGCCCGCGCTTGGGCCCCTGCCACCCACGTGGGAGACCCGGATGGAGTCCAGACTGCTGGCTTTGGCCTGGCCCAGCGCAGGCTGCTGTGGCCATTTGGGAAGAAACCAGCAGATGAAGGATGGATCGATCTCCCTCGATCTCTCTCAATCTCTCTCTCTCTCTGTCTGTAACTGTGCCTCTTAAATAAAAAAATTTTAAAAAAATAAAAGCAGGGGAGACCACAGCAGTGCCTGTCATGCAGGGAACATGAGCCGGCTGCACAGGGCACCCCGCCCCCACAGCACCCCGCCACCCTCCCGCACCCCGCCCCACCATGACCCCCTCTACAGCTCGGCTGAGTCGCCTCGCCAACGAACACGTCTTGCAACCCGGGGCATTTTCTGGGGAGACGCCCAGTCTGAGGGCTGCTGGTACTGACAGGGAGGGACAGGCGTCCGGGACAGCCGGGTGACCGGGCCCTGGCGGGGTCACCTGGGGGACAAAGCCGCGAGACCTGCAGGGTGGAAGAGGGCGCTCAGCGTAGCACCGCCACTAGGGGACAGGGAGGGCCGCGTCCGGATGGGGAGGGACGCTGGAAGTGTCTCAAGAGTAGGAGCTGGGCCCCAGGGGCGCCCCCTGGCAGGGCATCCCGCTGCCCAGCGGAGGCCTGGCGACCAGGATGCCGGACCCGTCCCGTGAGCTGGCCCCGCTGCCCGGCCCAGGCGCGATGCCAACAGATGCTGCGGGGCTGGAGGCGGGGGACCCTGAGCCGGTAGCGGCCCGCGCGGTCCGCACCAGCCTCCACAGCCGCTGCTGTCGCCCCCCCTCCTTGCCGCTCGCCACTGGTGGGGCCTTACGGATGCACTGTCCCACCGGCGCGCTGAACGGATTCCCCAGGAGGAACTGCACCTTGCACGGAAAGCCCGGCGGCGGCAGCGGCGGCGGACGGGGCGTCCAGTCTGCCCGCCCGGGGCTCCGCCACTGCCACCACCCGAGGTCACGACCTGACTGAGGCTCGCCCCCGCCCTACCCTCAGCAATGCCGAGCCGCCCGGCCCTTGGCCACGCCCCCTTGCCGCGTCTCTATTGCGCAACGCCTACACAGCCCTCATCCCATTGGCCTTCGCCTCTACCTCAACGAAGCTCCCACCCACCCCGCGGCGTCCCATTGGCCGGAGAGCGAGCTAGGTCGCTGGAGTCCCCGGCAGGCGTAGCGGCTCCTCCCCTGGCCCGCCTCCGAAAGAGAGGCTTTGCGTGTTCATTCGCCCATATGTCGGTCAAGCTAGAGAATCCTTAGTAGTATTCGATAAAGGACGAGTCCATCACTCAAACCGGGACGAGGAGAGGCGGTGCCTCCACAAATATCCCCGCCCACAGAAAGCGCTGATTCGGGGGTAAACGTTGGTTGCCTTAAGCCTGGTTGGTGTGGTAGGATTTCCCCGCCCCGAGAACTGATCACGTGATGCGTCCATGTTCACCCGGGATGTCTACCTCTTCACTTCCCCTTAGCGACCCAGCGGCGGCGCTCGGTTCCCTAGCAACCGGGGGACGCTGTTGCTGCGGGGACCCAGTCCGGAAGCCGGGGCCTGGGACGAGATGAGACGAGACCCGGGCTGGACTGCGCAGTCCACTAGTGTGCTCCGCAGATCACCTCAAAAGCCCAGGTGTCCCGCGTGGGCGGTGGGGCCGTGAGCACTTGAGCCGGAACCCGCCCCTTCCCAGGTGTGCATTGTTAGCAGGAAGCGGGAGCCAGGAGCTCCCGGGCCTCGCTCGAACCCCGGCACCCCAGCACGAGAGATTTTGCGGGTGCCCCAGCGGTGTCCTAAGGGCTGCCGAGTCCCACGCCCGCGCTTGGGCCCCTGCCACCCACGTGGGAGACCCGGATGGAGTCCACACTGCTGGCTTTGGCCTGGCCCAGCGCAGGCTGCTGTGGCCATTTGGGAAGAAACCAGCAGATGAAGGATGGATCGATCTCCCTCGATCTCTCTCAAGCTCTCTCTGTCTCTGTCTGTAACTGTGCCTCTTAAATAAATAAATTAAAAAAAAATAAAAGCAGGGGAGACCTCAGCAGTGCCTGTCATGCAGGGAACATGAGCCGGCTGCACAGGGCACCCCGCCCCCACAGCACCCCGCCACCCTCCCGCACCCCGCCCCACCATGACCCCCTCTACAGCTCGGCTGAGTCGCCTCGCCAACGAACACGTCTTGCAACCCGGGGCATTTTCTGGGGAGACGCCCAGTCTGAGGTCTGCTGGTACTGACAGGGAGGGACAGGTGTCCGGGACAGCCGGGTGACCGGGCCCTGGCGGGGTCACCTGGGGGACAAAGCCGCGAGACCTGCAGGGTGGAAGAGGGCGCTCAGCGTAGCACCGCCACTAGGGGACAGGGAGGGCCGCGTCCGGATGGGGAGGGACGCTGGAAGTGTCGCAAGAGTAGGAGCTGGGCCCCAGGGGCGCCCCCTGGCAGGGCTCCCGCTGCCCAGCGGAGGCCTGGCGACCAGGATGCCGGACCCGTCCCGTGAGCTGGCCCCGCTGCCCGGCCCAGGCGCGACGCCAACAGATGCTGCGGGGCTGGAGGCGGGGGACCCTGAGCCTGTAGCGGCCCACGCGGTCCGCACCAGCCTCCACAGCCGCTGCTGTCGCCCCCCCTCCTTGCCGCTCGCCACTGGTGGGGCCTTACGGATGCACTGTCCCACCGGCGCGCTGAACGGATTCCCCAGGAGGAACTGCACCTTGCACGGAAAGCCCGGCGGCGGCAGCGGCGGCGGACGGGGCGTCCAGTCTGCCCGCCCGGGGCTCCGCCACTGCCACCACCCGAGGTCACGACCTGACTGAGGCTCGCCCCCGCCCTACCCTCAGCAATGCCGAGCCGCCCGCCCCTTGGCCACGCCCCCTTGCCGCGTCTCTATTGCGCAACGCCTACACAGCCCTCATCCCATTGGCCTTCGCCTCTACCTCAACGAAGCTCCCACCCACCCCGCGGCGTCCCATTGGCCGGAGAGCGAGCTAGGTCGCTGGAGTCCCCGGCAGGCGTAGCGGCTCCTCCCCTGGCCCGCCTCCGAAAGAGAGGCTTTGCGTGTTCATTCGCCCATATGTCGGTCAAGCTAGAGAATCCTTAGTAGTATTGGATAAAGGACGAGTCCATCACTCAAACCGGGACGAGGAGAGGCGGTGCCTCCACAAATATCCCCGCCCACAGAAAGCGCTGATTCGGGGGTAAACGTTGGTTGCCTTAAGCCTGGTTGGTGTGGTAGGATTTCCCCGCCCCGAGAACTGATCACGTGATGCGTCCATGTTCACCCGGGATGTCTACCTCTTCACTTCCCCTTAGCGACCCAGCGGCGGCGCTCGGTTCCCTAGCAACCGGGGGACGCTGTTGCTGCGGGGACCCAGTCCGGAGGCCGGGGCCTGGGACGAGATGAGACGAGACCCGGGCTGGACTGCGCGGAGAGTGGTCGGTCCACTAGTGTGCTCCACAGATCACCTCAAAAGCCCAGGTGTCCCGCGTGGGCGGTGGGGCCGTGAGCACTTGAGCCGGAACCCGCCCCTTCCCAGGTGTGCATTGTTAGCAGGAAGTGGGAGCCAGTAGCTCCCGGGCCTCGCTCGAACCCCGGCACCCCAGCACGAGAGATTTTGCGGGTGCCCCAGCGGTGTCCTAAGGGCTGCCGAGTCCCACGCCCGCGCTTGGTCCCCTGCCACCCACATGGGAGACCCGGATGGAGTCCACACTGCTGGCTTTGGCCTGGCCCAGCGCAGGCTGCTGTGGCCATTTGGGAAGAAACCAGCAGATGAAGGATGGATCGATCTCCCTCGATCTCTCTCAAGCTCTCTCTGTCTCTGTCTGTAACTGTGCCTCTTAAATAAATAAATTAAAAAAAAATAAAAGCAGGGGAGACCTCAGCAGTGCCTGTCATGCAGGGAACATGAGCCGGCTGCACAGGGCACCCCGCCCCCACAGCACCCCGCCACCCTCCCGCACCCCGCCCCACCATGACCCCCTCTACAGCTCGACTGAGTCTCCTCGCCAACGAGCACGTCTTGCAACCCGGGGCATTTTCTGGGGAGACGCCCAGTCTGAGGGCTGCTGGTACTGACAGGGAGGGACAGGCGTCCGGGACAGCCGGGTGACCGGGCCCTGGCGGGGTCACCTGGGGGACAAAGCCGCGAGACCTGCAGGGTGGAAGAGGGCGCTCAGCGTAGCACCGCCACTAGGGGACAGGGAGGGCCGCGTCCGGATGGGGAGGGACGCTGGAAGTGTCGCAAGAGTAGGAGCTGGGCCCCAGGGGCGCCCCCTGGCAGGGCATCCCGCTGCGACCAGGATGCCGGACCCGTCCCGTGAGCTGGCCCCGCTGCCCGGCCCAGGCGCGACGCCAACAGATGCTGCGGGGCTGGAGGCGGGGGACCCTGAGCCGGTAGCGGCCCGCGCGGTCCGCACCAGCCTCCACAGCCGCTGCTGTGGCCCCCCCTCCTTGCCGCTCGCCACTGGTGGGGCCTTACGGATGCACTGTCCCACCGGCGCGCTGAACGGATTCCCCAGGAGGAACTGCACCTTGCACGGAAAGCCCGGCGGCGGCAGCGGCGGCGGACGGGGCGTCCAGTCTGCCCGCCCGGGGCTCCGCCACTGCCACCACCCGAGGTCACGACCTGACTGAGGCTCGCCCCCGCCCTACCCTCAGCAATGCCCAGCCGCCCGGCCCTTGGCCACGCCCCCTTGCCGCGTCTCTATTGCGCAACGCCTACACAGCCCTCATCCCATTGGCCTTCGCCTCTACCTCAACGAAGCTCCCACCCACCCCGCGGCGTCCCATTGGCCGGAGAGCGAGCTAGGTCGCTGGAGTCCCCGGCAGGCGTAGCGGCTCCTCCCCTGGCCCGCCTCCGAAAGAGAGGCTTTGCGTGTTCATTCGCCCATATGTCGGTCAAGCTAGAGAATCCTTAGTAGTATTGGATAAAGGACGAGTCCATCACTCAAACCGGGACGAGGAGAGGCGGTGCCTCCACAAATATCCCCGCCCACAGAAAGCGCTGATTCGGGGGTAAACGTTGGTTGCCTTAAGCCTGGTTGGTGTGGTAGGATTTCCCCGCCCCGAGAACTGATCACGTGATGCGTCCATGTTCACCCGGGATGTCAACCTCTTCACTTCCCCTTAGCGACCCAGCGGCGGCGCTCGGTTCCCTAGCAACCGGGGGACGCTGTTGCTGCGGGGACCCAGTCCGGAAGCCGGGGCCTGGGACGAGATGAGACGAGACCCGGGCTGGACTGCGCAGTCCACTAGTGTGCTCCGCAGATCACCTCAAAAGCCCAGGTGTCCCGCGTGGGCGGTGGGGCCGTGAGCACTTGAGCCGGAACCCGCCCCTTCCCAGGTGTGCATTGTTAGCAGGAAGCGGGAGCCAGGAGCTCCCGGGCCTCGCTCGAACCCCGGCACCCCAGCACGAGAGATTTTGCGGGTGCCCCAGCGGTGTCCTAAGGGCTGCCGAGTCCCACGCCCGCGCTTGGGCCCCTGCCACCCACGTGGGAGACCCGGATGGAGTCCACACTGCTGGCTTTGGCCTGGCCCAGCGCAGGCTGCTGTGGCCATTTGGGAAGATACCAGCAGATGAAGGATGGATCGATCTCCCTCGATCTCTCTCAAGCTCTCTCTGTCTCTGTCTGTAACTGTGCCTCTTAAATAAATAAATTTAAAAAAAATAAAAGCAGGGGAGACCACAGCAGTGTCTGTCATGCAGGGAACATGAGCCGGCTGCACAGGGCACCCCGCCCCCACAGCACCCCGCCACCCTCCCGCACCCCGCCCCACCATGACCCCCTCTACAGCTCGGCTGAGTCGCCTCGCCAACGAACACGTCTTGCAACCCGGGGCATTTTCTGGGGAGACGCCCAGTCTGAGGGCTGCTTGTACTGACAGGGAGGGACAGGCGTCCGGGACAGCCGGGTGACCGGGCCCTGGCGGGGTCACCTGGGGGACAAAGCCGCGAGACCTGCAGGGTGGAAGAGGGCGCTCAGCGTAGCACCGCCACTAGGGGACAGGGAGGGCCGTGTCCGGATGGGGAGGGACGCTGGAAGTGTCGCAAGAGTAGGAGCTGGGCCCCAGGGGCGCCCCCTGGCAGGGCTCCCGCTGCCCAGCGGAGGCCTGGCGACCAGGATGCCGGACCCGTCCCGTGAGCTGGCCCCGCTGCCCGGCCCAGGCGCGACGCCAACAGATGCTGCGGGGCTGGAGGCGGGGGACCCTGAGCCGGTAGCGGCCCGCGCGGTCCGCACCAGCCTCCACAGCCGCTGCTGTGGCCCCCCCTCCTTGCCGCTCGCCACTGGTGGGGCCTTACGGATGCACTGTCCCACCGGCGCGCTGAACGGATTCCCCAGGAGGAACTGCACCTTGCACGGAAAGCCCGGCGGCGGCAGCGGCGGCGGACGGGGCGTCCAGTCTGCCCGCCCGGGGCTCCGCCACTGCCACCACCCGAGGTCACGACCTGACTGAGGCTCGCCCCCGCCCTACCCTCAGCAATGCCGAGCCGCCCGGCCCTTGGCCACGCCCCCTTGCCGCGTCTCTATTGCGCAACGCCTACACAGCCCTCATCCCATTGGCCTTCGCCTCTACCTCAACGAAGCTCCCACCCACCCCGCGGCGTCCCATTGGCCGGAGAGCGAGCTAGGTCGCTGGAGTCCCCGGCAGGCGTAGCGGCTCCTCCCCTGGCCCGCCTCCGAAAGAGAGGCTTTGCGTGTTCATTCGCCCATATGTCGGTCAAGCTAGAGAATCCTTAGTAGTATTGGATAAAGGACGAGTCCATCACTCAAACCGGGACGAGGAGAGGCGGTGCCTCCACAAATATCCCCGCCCACAGAAAGCGCTGATTCGGGGGTAAACGTTGGTTGCCTTAAGCCTGGTTGGTGTGGTAGGATTTCCCCGCCCCGAGAACTGATCACGTGATGCGTCCATGTTCACCCGGGATGTCTACCTCTTCACTTCCCCTTAGCGACCCAGCGGCGGCGCTCGGTTCCCTAGCAACCGGGGGACGCTGTTGCTGCGGGGACCCAGTCCGGAAGCCGGGGCCTGGGACGAGATGAGACGAGACCCGGGCTGGACTGCGCGGAGAGAGGTCGGTCCACTAGTGTGCTCCGCAGATCACCTCAAAAGCCCAGGTGTCCTGCGTGGGCGGTGGGGCCGTGAGCACTTGAGCCGGAACCCGCCCCTTCCCAGCTGTACATTGTTAGCAGGAAGCGGGAGCCAGGAGCTCCCGGGCCACGCTCGAACCCCGGCACCCCAGCACGAGAGATTTTGCGGGTGCCCCAGCGGTGTCCTAAGGGCTGCCGAGTCCCACGCCCGCGCTTGGGCCCCTGCCACCCACGTGGGAGACCCGGATGGAGTCCAGACTGCTGGCTTTGGCCTGGCCCAGCGCAGGCTGCTGTGGCCATTTGGGAAGAAACCAGCAGATGAAGGATGGATCGATCTCCCTCGATCTCTCTCAATCTCTCTCTCTCTCTGTCTGTAACTGTGCCTCTTAAATAAAAAAATTTTAAAAAAATAAAAGCAGGGGAGACCACAGCAGTGCCTGTCATGCAGGGAACATGAGCCGGCTGCACAGGGCACCCCGCCCCCACAGCACCCCGCCACCCTCCCGCACCCCGCCCCACCATGACCCCCTCTACAGCTCGGCTGAGTCGCCTCGCCAACGAGCACGTCTTGCAACCCGGGGCATTTTCTGGGGAGACGCCCAGTCTGAGGGCTGCTGGTACTGACAGGGAGGGACAGGCGTCCGGGACAGCCGGGTGACCGGGCCCTGGCGGGGTCACCTGGGGGACAAAGCCGCGAGACCTGCAGGGTGGAAGAGGGCGCTCAGCGTAGCACCGCCACTAGGGGACAGGGAGGGCCGCGTCCGGATGGGGAGGGACGCTGGAAGTGTCGCAAGAGTAGGAGCTGGGCCCCAGGGGCGCCCCCTGGCAGGGCATCCCGCTGCCCAGCGGAGGCCTGGCGACCAGGATGCCGGACCCGTCCCGTGAGCTGGCCCCGCTGCCCGGCCCAGGCGCGATGCCAACAGATGCTGCGGGGCTGGAGGCGGGGGACCCTGAGCCGGTAGCGGCCCGCGCGGTCCGCACCAGCCTCCACAGCCGCTGCTGTCGCCCCTCCTCCTTGCCGCTCGCCACTGGTGGGGCCTTACGGATGCACTGTCCCACCGGCGCGCTGAACGGATTCCCCAGGAGGAACTGCACCTTGCACGGAAAGCCCGGCGGCGGCAGCGGCGGCGGACGGGGCGTCCAGTCTGCCCGCCCGGGGCTCCGCCACTGCCACCACCCGAGGTCACGACCTGACTGAGGCTCGCCCCCGCCCTACCCTCAGCAATGCCGAGCCGCCCGGCCCTTGGCCACGCCCCCTTGCCGCGTCTCTATTGCGCAACGCCTACACAGCCCTCATCCCATTGGCCTTCGCCTCTACCTCAACGAAGCTCCCACCCACCCCGCGGCGTCCCATTGGCCGGAGAGCGAGCTAGGTCGCTGGAGTCCCCGGCAGGCGTAGCGGCTCCTCCCCTGGCCCGCCTCCGAAAGAGAGGCTTTGCGTGTTCATTCGCCCATATGTCGGTCAAGCTAGAGAATCCTTAGTAGTATTCGATAAAGGACGAGTCCATCACTCAAACCGGGACGAGGAGAGGCGGTGCCTCCACAAATATCCCCGCCCACAGAAAGCGCTGATTCGGGGGTAAACGTTGGTTGCCTTAAGCCTGGTTGGTGTGGTAGGATTTCCCCGCCCCGAGAACTGATCACGTGATGCGTCCATGTTCACCCGGGATGTCTACCTCTTCACTTCCCCTTAGCGACCCAGCGGCGGCGCTCGGTTCCCTAGCAACCGGGGGACGCTGTTGCTGCGGGGACCCAGTCCGGAGGCCGGGGCCTGGGACGAGATGAGACGAGACCCGGGCTGGACTGCGCGGAGAGTGGTCGGTCCACTAGTGTGCTCCACAGATCACCTCAAAAGCCCAGGTGTCCCGCGTGGGCGGTGGGGCCGTGAGCACTTGAGCCGGAACCCGCCCCTTCCCAGGTGTGCATTGTTAGCAGGAAGCGGGAGCCAGGAGCTCCCGGGCCTCGCTCGAACCCCGGCACCCCAGCACGAGAGATTTTGCGGGTGCCCCAGCGGTGTCCTAAGGGCTGCCGAGTCCCACGCCCGCGCTTGGGCCCCTGCCACCCACGTGGGAGACCCGGATGGAGTCCAGACTGCTGGCTTTGGCCTGGCCCAGCGCAGGCTGCTGTGGCCATTTGGGAAGAAACCAGCAGATGAAGGATGGATCGATCTCCCTCGATCTCTCTCAATCTCTCTCTCTCTCTGTCTGTAACTGTGCCTCTTAAATAAAAAAATTTTAAAAAAATAAAAGCAGGGGAGACCACAGCAGTGCCTGTCATGCAGGGAACATGAGCCGGCTGCACAGGGCACCCCGCCCCCACAGCACCCCGCCACCCTCCCGCACCCCGCCCCACCATGACCCCCTCTACAGCTCGGCTGAGTCGCCTCGCCAACGAACACGTCTTGCAACCCGGGGCATTTTCTGGGGAGACGCCCAGTCTGAGGTCTGCTGGTACTGACAGGGAGGGACAGGCGTCCGGGACAGCCGGGTGACCGGGCCCTGGCGGGGTCACCTGGGGGACAAAGCCGCGAGACCTGCAGGGTGGAAGAGGGCGCTCAGCGTAGCACCGCCACTAGGGGACAGGGAGGGCCGCGTCCGGATGGGGAGGGACGCTGGAAGTGTCTCAAGAGTAGGAGCTGGGCCCCAGGGGCGCCCCCTGGCAGGGCATCCCGCTGCCCAGCGGAGGCCTGGCGACCAGGATGCCGGACCCGTCCCGTGAGCTGGCCCCGCTGCCCGGCCCAGGCGCGATGCCAACAGATGCTGCGGGGCTGGAGGCGGGGGACCCTGAGCCGGTAGCGGCCCGCGCGGTCCGCACCAGCCTCCACAGCCGCTGCTGTCGCCCCCCCTCCTTGCCGCTCGCCACTGGTGGGGCCTTACGGATGCACTGTCCCACCGGCGCGCTGAACGGATTCCCCAGGAGGAACTGCACCTTGCACGGAAAGCCCGGTGGCGGCAGCGGCGGCGGACGGGGCGTCCAGTCTGCCCGCCCGGGGCTCCGCCACTGCCACCACCCGAGGTCACGACCTGACTGAGGCTCGCCCCCGCCCTACCCTCAGCAATGCCGAGCCGCCCGGCCCTTGGCCACGCCCCCTTGCCGCGTCTCTATTGCGCAACGCCTACACAGCCCTCATCCCATTGGCCTTCGCCTCTACCTCAACGAAGCTCCCACCCACCCCGCGGCGTCCCATTGGCCGGAGAGCGAGCTAGGTCGCTGGAGTCCCCGGCAGGCGTAGCGGCTCCTCCCCTGGCCCGCCTCCGAAAGAGAGGCTTTGCGTGTTCATTCGCCCATATGTCGGTCAAGCTAGAGAATCCTTAGTAGTATTGGATAAAGGACGAGTCCATCACTCAAACCGGGACGAGGAGAGGCGGTGCCTCCACAAATATCCCCGCCCACAGAAAGCGCTGATTCAGGGGTAAACGTTGGTTGCCTTAAGCCTGGTTGGTGTGGTAGGATTTCCCCGCCCCGAGAACTGATCACGTGATGCGTCCATGTTCACCCGGGATGTCTACCTCTTCACTTCCCCTTAGCGACCCAGCGGCGGCGCTCGGTTCCCTAGCAACCGGGGGACGCTGTTGCTGCGGGGACCCAGTCCGGAAGCCGGGGCCTGGGACGAGATGAGACGAGACCCGGGCTGGACTGCGCAGTCCACTAGTGTGCTCCGCAGATCACCTCAAAAGCCCAGGTGTCCCGCGTGGGCGGTGGGGCCGTGAGCACTTGAGCCGGAACCCGCCCCTTCCCAGGTGTGCATTGTTAGCAGGAAGCGGGAGCCAGGAGCTCCCGGGCCTCGCTCGAACCCCGGCACCCCAGCACGAGAGATTTTGCGGGTGCCCCAGCGGTGTCCTAAGGGCTGCCGAGTCCCACGCCCGCGCTTGGGCCCCTGCCACCCACGTGGGAGACCCGGATGGAGTCCAGACTGCTGGCTTTGGCCTGGCCCAGCGCAGGCTGCTGTGGCCATTTGGGAAGAAACCAGCAGATGAAGGATGGATCGATCTCCCTCGATCTCTCTCAAGCTCTCTCTGTCTCTGTCTGTAACTGTGCCTCTTAAATAAATAAATTAAAAAAAATAAAAGCAGGGGAGACCTCAGCAGTGCCTGTCATGCAGGGAACATGAGCCGGCTGCACAGGGCACCCCGCCCCCACAGCACCCCGCCACCCTCCCGCACCCCGCCCCACCATGACCCCCTCTACAGCTCGGCTGAGTCGCCTCGCCAACGAACACGTCTTGCAACCCGGGGCATTTTCTGGGGAGACGCCCAGTCTGAGGTCTGCTGGTACTGACAGGGAGGGACAGGTGTCCGGGACAGCCGGGTGACCGGGCCCTGGCGGGGTCACCTGGGGGACAAAGCCGCGAGACCTGCAGGGTGGAAGAGGGCGCTCAGCGTAGCACCGCCACTAGGGGACAGGGAGGGCCGCGTCCGGATGGGGAGGGACGCTGGAAGTGTCGCAAGAGTAGGAGCTGGGCCCCAGGGGCGCCCCCTGGCAGGGCATCCCGCTGCGACCAGGATGCCGGACCCGTCCCGTGAGCTGGCCCCGCTGCCCGGCCCAGGCGCGACGCCAACAGATGCTGCGGGGCTGGAGGCGGGGGACCCTGAGCCGGTAGCGGCCCGCGCGGTCCGCACCAGCCTCCACAGCCGCTGCTGTCGCCCCCCCTCCTTGCCGCTCGCCACTGGTGGGGCCTTACGGATGCACTGTCCCACCGGCGCGCTGAACGGATTCCCCAGGAGGAACTGCACCTTGCACGGAAAGCCCGGTGGCGGCAGCGGCGGCGGACGGGGCGTCCAGTCTGCCCGCCCGGGGCTCCGCCACTGCCACCACCCGAGGTCACGACCTGACTGAGGCTCGCCCCCGCCCTACCCTCAGCAATGCCGAGCCGCCCGGCCCTTGGCCACGCCCCCTTGCCGCGTCTCTATTGCGCAACGCCTACACAGCCCTCATCCCATTGGCCTTCGCCTCTACCTCAACGAAGCTCCCACCCACCCCGCGGCGTCCCATTGGCCGGAGAGCGAGCTAGGTCGCTGGAGTCCCCGGCAGGCGTAGCGGCTCCTCCCCTGGCCCGCCTCCGAAAGAGAGGCTTTGCGTGTTCATTCGCCCATATGTCGGTCAAGCTAGAGAATCCTTAGTAGTATTCGATAAAGGACGAGTCCATCACTCAAACCGGGACGAGGAGAGGCGGTGCCTCCACAAATATCCCCGCCCACAGAAAGCGCTGATTCGGGGGTAAACGTTGGTTGCCTTAAGCCTGGTTGGTGTGGTAGGATTTCCCCGCCCCGAGAACTGATCACGTGATGCGTCCATGTTCACCCGGGATGTCTACCTCTTCACTTCCCCTTAGCGACCCAGCGGCGGCGCTCGGTTCCCTAGCAACCGGGGGACGCTGTTGCTGCGGGGACCCAGTCCGGAAGCCGGGGCCTGGGACGAGATGAGACGAGACCCGGGCTGGACTGCGCAGTCCACTAGTGTGCTCCGCAGATCACCTCAAAAGCCCAGGTGTCCCGCGTGGGCGGTGGGGCCGTGAGCACTTGAGCCGGAACCCGCCCCTTCCCAGGTGTGCATTGTTAGCAGGAAGCGGGAGCCAGGAGCTCCCGGGCCTCGCTCGAACCCCGGCACCCCAGCACGAGAGATTTTGCGGGTGCCCCAGCGGTGTCCTAAGGGCTGCCGAGTCCCACGCCCGCGCTTGGGCCCCTGCCACCCACGTGGGAGACCCGGATGGAGTCCAGACTGCTGGCTTTGGCCTGGCCCAGCGCAGGCTGCTGTGGCCATTTGGGAAGAAACCAGCAGATGAAGGATGGATCGATCTCCCTCGATCTCTCTCAAGCTCTCTCTCTCTCTGTCTGTAACTGTGCCTCTTAAATAAATAAATTTAAAAAAATTAAAAGCAGGGGAGACCACAGCAGTGCCTGTCATGCAGGGAACATGAGCCGGCTGCACAGGGCACCCCGCCCCCACAGCACCCCGCCACCCTCCCGCACCCCGCCCCACCATGACCCCCTCTACAGCTCGACTGAGTCTCCTCGCCAACGAGCACGTCTTGCAACCCGGGGCATTTTCTGGGGAGACGCCCAGTCTGAGGGCTGCTGGTACTGACAGGGAGGGACAGGCGTCCGGGACAGCCGGGTGACCGGGCCCTGGCGGGGTCACCTGGGGGACAAAGCCGCGAGACCTGCAGGGTGGAAGAGGGCGCTCAGCGTAGCACCGCCACTAGGGGACAGGGAGGGCCGCGTCCGGATGGGGAGGGACGCTGGAAGTGTCGCAAGAGTAGGAGCTGGGCCCCAGGGGCGCCCTCTGGCAGGGCATCCCGCTGCGACCAGGATGCCGGACCCGTCCCGTGAGCTGGCCCCGCTGCCCGGCCCAGGCGCGACGCCAACAGATGCTGCGGGGCTGGAGGCGGGGGACCCTGAGCCGGTAGCGGCCCGCGCGGTCCGCACCAGCCTCCACAGCCGCTGCTGTCGCCCCCCCTCCTTGCCGCTCGCCACTGGTGGGGCCTTACGGATGCACTGTCCCACCGGCGCGCTGAACGGATTCCCCAGGAGGAACTGCACCTTGCACGGAAAGCCCGGCGGCGGCAGCGGCGGCGGACGGGGCGTCCAGTCTGCCCGCCCGGGGCTCCGCCACTGCCACCACCCGAGGTCACGACCTGACTGAGGCTCGCCCCCGCCCTACCCTCAGCAATGCCGAGCCGCCCGGCCCTTGGCCACGCCCCCTTGCCGCGTCTCTATTGCGCAACGCCTACACAGCCCTCATCCCATTGGCCTTCGCCTCTACCTCAACGAAGCTCCCACCCACCCCGCGGCGTCCCATTGGCCGGAGAGCGAGCTAGGTCGCTGGAGTCCCCGGCAGGCGTAGCGGCTCCTCCCCTGGCCCGCCTCCGAAAGAGAGGCTTTGCGTGTTCATTCGCCCATATGTCGGTCAAGCTAGAGAATCCTTAGTAGTATTGGATAAAGGACGAGTCCATCACTCAAACCGGGACGAGGAGAGGCGGTGCCTCCACAAATATCCCCGCCCACAGAAAGCGCTGATTCGGGGGTAAACGTTGGTTGCCTTAAGCCTGGTTGGTGTGGTAGGATTTCCCCGCCCCGAGAACTGATCACGTGATGCGTCCATGTTCACCCGGGATGTCTACCTCTTCACTTCCCCTTAGCGACCCAGCGGCGGCGCTCGGTTCCCTAGCAACCGGGGGACGCTGTTGCTGCGGGGACCCAGTCCGGAAGCCGGGGCCTGGGACGAGATGAGACGAGACCCGGGCTGGACTGCGCAGTCCACTAGTGTGCTCCGCAGATCACCTCAAAAGCCCAGGTGTCCCGCGTGGGCGGTGGGGCCGTGAGCACTTGAGCCGGAACCCGCCCCTTCCCAGGTGTGCATTGTTAGCAGGAAGCGGGAGCCAGGAGCTCCCGGGCCTCGCTCGAACCCCGGCACCCCAGCACGAGAGATTTTGCGGGTGCCCCAGCGGTGTCCTAAGGGCTGCCGAGTCCCACGCCCGCGCTTGGGCCCCTGCCACCCACGTGGGAGACCCGGATGGAGTCCACACTGCTGGCTTTGGCCTGGCCCAGCGCAGGCTGCTGTGGCCATTTGGGAAGAAACCAGCAGATGAAGGATGGATCAATCTCCCTCGATCTCTCTCAATCTCTCTCTCTCTCTGTCTGTAACTGTGCCTCTTAAATAAATAAATTTAAAAAAAATAAAAGCAGGGGAGACCTCAGCAGTGCCTGTCATGCAGGGAACATGAGCCGGCTGCACAGGGCACCCCGCCCCCACAGCACCCCGCCACCCTCCCGCACCCCGCCCCACCATGACCCCCTCTACAGCTCGACTGAGTCTCCTCGCCAACGAGCACGTCTTGCAACCCGGGGCATTTTCTGGGGAGACGCCCAGTCTGAGGGCTGCTGGTACTGACAGGGAGGGACAGGCGTCCGGGACAGCCGGGTGACCGGGCCCTGGCGGGGTCACCTGGGGGACAAAGCCGCGAGACCTGCAGGGTGGAAGAGGGCGCTCAGCGTAGCACCGCCACTAGGGGACAGGGAGGGCCGCGTCCGGATGGGGAGGGACGCTGGAAGTGTCGCAAGAGTAGGAGCTGGGCCCCAGGGGCGCCCCCTGGCAGGGCATCCCGCTGCGACCAGGATGCCGGACCCGTCCCGTGAGCTGGCCCCGCTGCCCGGCCCAGGCGCGACGCCAACAGATGCTGCGGGGCTGGAGGCGGGGGACCCTGAGCCGGTAGCGGCCCGCGCGGTCCGCACCAGCCTCCACAGCCGCTGCTGTCGCCCCCCCTCCTTGCCGCTCGCCACTGGTGGGGCCTTACGGATGCACTGTCCCACCGGCGCGCTGAACGGATTCCCCAGGAGGAACTGCACCTTGCACGGAAAGCCCGGCGGCGGCAGCGGCGGCGGACGGGGCGTCCAGTCTGCCCGCCCGGGGCTCCGCCACTGCCACCACCCGAGGTCACGACCTGACTGAGGCTCGCCCCCGCCCTACCCTCAGCAATGCCGAGCCGCCCGGCCCTTGGCCACGCCCCCTTGCCGCGTCTCTATTGCGCAACGCCTACACAGCCCTCATCCCATTGGCCTTCGCCTCTACCTCAACGAAGCTCCCACCCACCCCGCGGCGTCCCATTGGCCGGAGAGCGAGCTAGGTCGCTGGAGTCCCCGGCAGGCGTAGCGGCTCCTCCCCTGGCCCGCCTCCGAAAGAGAGGCTTTGCGTGTTCATTCGCCCATATGTCGGTCAAGCTAGAGAATCCTTAGTAGTATTGGATAAAGGACGAGTCCATCACTCAAACCGGGACGAGGAGAGGCAGTGCCTCCACAAATATCCCCGCCCACAGAAAGCGCTGATTCGGGGGTAAACGTTGGTTGCCTTAAGCCTGGTTGGTGTGGTAGGATTTCCCCGCCCCGAGAACTGATCACGTGATGCGTCCATGTTCACCCGGGATGTCTACCTCTTCACTTCCCCTTAGCGACCCAGCGGCGGCGCTCGGTTCCCTAGCAACCGGGGGACGCTGTTGCTGCGGGGACCCAGTCCGGAAGCCGGGGCCTGGGACGAGATGAGACGAGACCCGGGCTGGACTGCGCGGAGAGAGGTCGGTCCACTAGTGTGCTCCGCAGATCACCTCAAAAGCCCAGGTGTCCCGCGTGGGCGGTGGGGCCGTGAGCACTTGAGCCGGAACCCGCCCCTTCCCAGGTGTGCATTGTTAGCAGGAAGCGGGAGCCAGGAGCTCCCGGGCCTCGCTCGAACCCCGGCACCCCAGCACGAGAGATTTTGCGGGTGCCCCAGCGGTGTCCTAAGGGCTGCCGAGTCCCACGCCCGCGCTTGGGCCCCTGCCACCCACGTGGGAGACCCGGATGGAGTCCACACTGCTGGCTTTGGCCTGGCCCAGCGCAGGCTGCTGTGGCCATTTGGGAAGAAACCAGCAGATGAAGGATGGATCGATCTCCCTCGATCTCTCTCAAGCTCTCTCTCTCTCTGTCTGTAACTGTGCCTCTTAAATAAATAAATTTAAAAAAAATAAAAGCAGGGGAGACCTCAGCAGTGCCTGTCATGCAGGGAACATGAGCCGGCTGCACAGGGCACCCCGCCCCCACAGCACCCCGCCACCCTCCCGCACCCCGCCCCACCATGACCCCCTCTACAGCTCGACTGAGTCTCCTCGCCAACGAGCACGTCTTGCAACCCGGGGCATTTTCTGGGGAGACGCCCAGTCTGAGGGCTGCTGGTACTGACAGGGAGGGACAGGCGTCCGGGACAGCCGGGTGACCGGGCCCTGGCGGGGTCACCTGGGGGACAAAGCCGCGAGACCTGCAGGGTGGAAGAGGGCGCTCAGCGTAGCACCGCCACTAGGGGACAGGGAGGGCCGCGTCCGGATGGGGAGGGACGCTGGAAGTGTCGCAAGAGTAGGAGCTGGGCCCCAGGGGCGCCCCCTGGCAGGGCATCCCGCTGCGACCAGGATGCCGGACCCGTCCCGTGAGCTGGCCCCGCTGCCCGGCCCAGGCGCGACGCCAACAGATGCTGCGGGGCTGGAGGCGGGGGACCCTGAGCCGGTAGCGGCCCGCGCGGTCCGCACCAGCCTCCACAGCCGCTGCTGTCGCCCCCCCTCCTTGCCGCTCGCCACTGGTGGGGCCTTACGGATGCACTGTCCCACCGGCGCGCTGAACGGATTCCCCAGGAGGAACTGCACCTTGCACGGAAAGCCCGGCGGCGGCAGCGGCGGCGGACGGGGCGTCCAGTCTGCCCGCCCGGGGCTCCGCCACTGCCACCACCCGAGGTCACGACCTGACTGAGGCTCGCCCCCGCCCTACCCTCAGCAATGCCCAGCCGCCCGGCCCTTGGCCACGCCCCCTTGCCGCGTCTCTATTGCGCAACGCCTACACAGCCCTCATCCCATTGGCCTTCGCCTCTACCTCAACGAAGCTCCCACCCACCCCGCGGCGTCCCATTGGCCGGAGAGCGAGCTAGGTCGCTGGAGTCCCCGGCAGGCGTAGCGGCTCCTCCCCTGGCCCGCCTCCGAAAGAGAGGCTTTGCGTGTTCATTCGCCCATATGTCGGTCAAGCTAGAGAATCCTTAGTAGTATTGGATAAAGGACGAGTCCATCACTCAAACCGGGACGAGGAGAGGCGGTGCCTCCACAAATATCCCCGCCCACAGAAAGCGCTGATTCGGGGGTAAACGTTGGTTGCCTTAAGCCTGGTTGGTGTGGTAGGATTTCCCCGCCCCGAGAACTGATCACGTGATGCGTCCATGTTCACCCGGGATGTCTACCTCTTCACTTCCCCTTAGCGACCCAGCGGCGGCGCTCGGTTCCCTAGCAACCGGGGGACGCTGTTGCTGCGGGGACCCAGTCCGGAAGCCGGGGCCTGGGACGAGATGAGACGAGACCCGGGCTGGACTGCGCGGAGAGAGGTCGGTCCACTAGTGTGCTCCGCAGATCACCTCAAAAGCCCAGGTGTCCCGCGTGGGCGGTGGGGCCGTGAGCACTTGAGCCGGAACCCGCCCCTTCCCAGGTGTGCATTGTTAGCAGGAAGCGGGAGCCAGGAGCTCCCGGGCCTCGCTCGAACCCCGGCACCCCAGCACGAGAGATTTTGCGGGTGCCCCAGCGGTGTCCTAAGGGCTGCCGAGTCCCACGCCCGCGCTTGGGCCCCTGCCACCCACGTGGGAGACCCGGATGGAGTCCACACTGCTGGCTTTGGCCTGGCCCAGCGCAGGCTGCTGTGGCCATTTGGGAAGAAACCAGCAGATGAAGGATGGATCGATCTCCCTCGATCTCTCTCAAGCTCTCTCTGTCTCTGTCTGTAACTGTGCCTCTTAAATAAATAAATTTAAAAAAATTAAAAGCAGGGGAGACCACAGCAGTGCCTGTCATGCAGGGAACATGAGCCGGCTGCACAGGGCACCCCGCCTCCACAGCACCCAGCCACCCTCCCGCACCCCGCCCCACCATGACCCCCTCTACAGCTCGACTGAGTCTCCTCGCCAACGAGCACGTCTTGCAACCCGGGGCATTTTCTGGGGAGACGCCCAGTCTGAGGGCTGCTGGTACTGACAGGGAGGGACAGGCGTCCGGGACAGCCGGGTGACCGGGCCCTGGCGGGGTCACCTGGGGGACAAAGCCTTGAGACCTGCAGGGTGGAAGAGGGCGCTCAGCGTAGCACCGCCACTAGGGGACAGGGAGGGCCGCGTCCGGATGGGGAGGGACGCTGGAAGTGTCGCAAGAGTAGGAGCTGGGCCCCAGGGGCGCCCCCTGGCAGGGCATCCCGCTGCGACCAGGATGCCGGACCCGTCCCGTGAGCTGGCCCCGCTGCCCGGCCCAGGCGCGACGCCAACAGATGCTGCGGGGCTGGAGGCGGGGGACCCTGAGCCGGTAGCGGCCCGCGCGGTCCGCACCAGCCTCCACAGCCGCTGCTGTCGCCCCCCCTCCTTGCCGCTCGCCACTGGTGGGGCCTTACGGATGCACTGTCCCACCGGCGCGCTGAACGGATTCCCCAGGAGGAACTGCACCTTGCACGGAAAGCCCGGCGGCGGCAGCGGCGGCGGACGGGGCGTCCAGTCTGCCCGCCCGGGGCTCCGCCACTGCCACCACCCGAGGTCACGACCTGACTGAGGCTCGCCCCCGCCCTACCCTCAGCAATGCCGAGCCGCCCGGCCCTTGGCCACGCCCCCTTGCCGCGTCTCTATTGCGCAACGCCTACACAGCCCTCATCCCATTGGCCTTCGCCTCTACCTCAACGAAGCTCCCACCCACCCCGCGGCGTCCCATTGGCCGGAGAGCGAGCTAGGTCGCTGGAGTCCCCGGCAGGCGTAGCGGCTCCTCCCCTGGCCCGCCTCCGAAAGAGAGGCTTTGCGTGTTCATTCGCCCATATGTCGGTCAAGCTAGAGAATCCTTAGTAGTATTGGATAAAGGACGAGTCCATCACTCAAACCGGGACGAGGAGAGGCGGTGCCTCCACAAATATCCCCGCCCACAGAAAGCGCTGATTCGGGGGTAAACGTTGGTTGCCTTAAGCCTGGTTGGTGTGGTAGGATTTCCCCGCCCCGAGAACTGATCACGTGATGCGTCCATGTTCACCCGGGATGTCTACCTCTTCACTTCCCCTTAGCGACCCAGCGGCGGCGCTCGGTTCCCTAGCAACCGGGGGACGCTGTTGCTGCGGGGACCCAGTCCGGAAGCCGGGGCCTGGGACGAGATGAGACGAGACCCGGGCTGGACTGCGCGGAGAGAGGTCGGTCCACTAGTGTGCTCCGCAGATCACCTCAAAAGCCCAGGTGTCCCGCGTGGGCGGTGGGGCCGTGAGCACTTGAGCCGGAACCTGCCCCTTCCCAGGTGTGCATTGTTAGCAAGAAGCAGGAGCCAGGAGCTCCCGGGCCTCGCTCGAACCCAAGCACCCCAGCACGAGAGATTTTGCGGGTGCCCCAGCGGTGTCCTAAGGGCTGCCGAGTCCCACGCCCGCGCTTGGGCCCCTGCCACCCACGTGGGAGACCCGGATGGAGTCCAGACTGCTGGCTTTGGCCTGGCCCAGCGCTGGCTGCTGTGGCCATTTGGGAAGAAACCAGCAGATGAAGGATGGATCGATCTCCCTCGATCTCTCTCAATCTCTCTCTCTCTCTCTGTCTGTAACTGTGCCTCTTAAATAAATAAATTTAAAAAAAATAAAAGCAGGGGAGACCTCAGCAGTGCCTGTCATGCAGGGAACATGAGCCGGCTGCACAGGGCACCCCGCCCCCACAGCACCCCGCCACCCTCCCGCACCCCGCCCCACCATGACCCCCTCTACAGCTCGACTGAGTCTCCTCGCCAACGAGCACGTCTTGCAACCCGGGGCATTTTCTGGGGAGACGCCCAGTCTGAGGGCTGCTGGTACTGACAGGGAGGGACAGGCGTCCGGGACAGCCGGGTGACCGGGCCCTGGCGGGGTCACCTGGGGGACAAAGCCTTGAGACCTGCAGGGTGGAAGAGGGCGCTCAGCGTAGCACCGCCACTAGGGGACAGGGAGGGCCGCGTCCGGATGGGGAGGGACGCTGGAAGTGTCGCAAGAGTAGGAGCTGGGCCCCAGGGGCGCCCCCTGGCAGGGCATCCCGCTGCGACCAGGATGCCGGACCCGTCCCGTGAGCTGGCCCCGCTGCCCGGCCCAGGCGCGACGCCAACAGATGCTGCGGGGCTGGAGGCGGGGGACCCTGAGCCGGTAGCGGCCCGCGCGGTCCGCACCAGCCTCCACAGCCGCTGCTGTCGCCCCCCCTCCTTGCCGCTCGCCACTGGTGGGGCCTTACGGATGCACTGTCCCACCGGCGCGCTGAACGGATTCCCCAGGAGGAACTGCACCTTGCACGGAAAGCCCGGCGGCGGCAGCGGCGGCGGACGGGGCGTCCAGTCTGCCCGCCCGGGGCTCCGCCACTGCCACCACCCGAGGTCACGACCTGACTGAGGCTCGCCCCCGCCCTACCCTCAGCAATGCCGAGCCGCCCGGCCCTTGGCCACGCCCCCTTGCCGCGTCTCTATTGCGCAACGCCTACACAGCCCTCATCCCATTGGCCTTCGCCTCTACCTCAACGAAGCTCCCACCCACCCCGCGGCGTCCCATTGGCCGGAGAGCGAGCTAGGTTGCTGGAGTCCCCGGCAGGCGTAGCGGCTCCTCCCCTGGCCCGCCTCCGAAAGAGAGGCTTTGCGTGTTCATTCGCCCATATGTCGGTCAAGCTAGAGAATCCTTAGTAGTATTGGATAAAGGACGAGTCCATCACTCAAACCGGGACGAGGAGAGGCGGTGCCTCCACAAATATCCCCGCCCACAGAAAGCGCTGATTCGGGGGTAAACGTTGGTTGCCTTAAGCCTGGTTGGTGTGGTAGGATTTCCCCGCCCCGAGAACTGATCACGTGATGCGTCCATGTTCACCCGGGATGTCTACCTCTTCACTTCCCCTTAGCGACCCAGTGGCGGCGCTCGGTTCCCTAGCAACCGGGGGACGCTGTTGCTGCGGGGACCCAGTCCGGAAGCCGGGGCCTGGGACGAGATGAGACGAGACCCGGGCTGGACTGCGCAGTCCACTAGTGTGCTCCGCAGATCACCTCAAAAGCCCAGGTGTCCCGCGTGGGCGGTGGGGCCGTGAGCACTTGAGCCGGAACCCGCCCCTTCCCAGGTGTGCATTGTTAGCAGGAAGCGGGAGCCAGGAGCTCCCGGGCCTCGCTCGAACCCCGGCACCCCAGCACGAGAGATTTTGCGGGTGCCCCAGCGGTGTCCTAAGGGCTGCCGAGTCCCACGCCCGCGCTTGGGCCCCTGCCACCCACGTGGGAGACCCGGATGGAGTCCACACTGCTGGCTTTGGCCTGGCCCAGCGCAGGCTGCTGTGGCCATTTGGGAAGAAACCAGCAGATGAAGGATGGATCGATCTCCCTCGATCTCTCTCAATCTCTCTCTCTCTCTGTCTGTAACTGTGCCTCTTAAATAAATAAATTTAAAAAAAATAAAAGCAGGGGAGACCTCAGCAGTGCCTGTCATGCAGGGAACATGAGCCGGCTGCACAGGGCACCCCGCCCCCACAGCACCCCGCCACCCTCCCGCACCCCGCCCCACCATGACCCCCTCTACAGCTCGACTGAGTCTCCTCGCCAACGAGCACGTCTTGCAACCCGGGGCATTTTCTGGGGAGACGCCCAGTCTGAGGGCTGCTGGTACTGACAGGGAGGGACAGGCGTCCGGGACAGCCGGGTGACCGGGCCCTGGCGGGGTCACCTGGGGGACAAAGCCTTGAGACCTGCAGGGTGGAAGAGGGCGCTCAGCGTAGCACCGCCACTAGGGGACAGGGAGGGCCGCGTCCGGATGGGGAGGGACGCTGGAAGTGTCGCAAGAGTAGGAGCTGGGCCCCAGGGGCGCCCCCTGGCAGGGCATCCCGCTGCGACCAGGATGCCGGACCCGTCCCGTGAGCTGGCCCCGCTGCCCGGCCCAGGCGCGACGCCAACAGATGCTGCGGGGCTGGAGGCGGGGGACCCTGAGCCGGTAGCGGCCCGCGCGGTCCGCACCAGCCTCCACAGCCGCTGCTGTCGCCCCCCCTCCTTGCCGCTCGCCACTGGTGGGGCCTTACGGATGCACTGTCCCACCGGCGCGCTGAACGGATTCCCCAGGAGGAACTGCACCTTGCACGGAAAGCCCGGCGGCGGCAGCGGCGGCGGACGGGGCGTCCAGTCTGCCCGCCCGGGGCTCCGCCACTGCCACCACCCGAGGTCACGACCTGACTGAGGCTCGCCCCCGCCCTACCCTCAGCAATGCCGAGCCGCCCGGCCCTTGGCCACGCCCCCTTGCCGCGTCTCTATTGCGCAACGCCTACACAGCCCTCATCCCATTGGCCTTCGCCTCTACCTCAACGAAGCTCCCACCCACCCCGCGGCGTCCCATTGGCCGGAGAGCGAGCTAGGTCGCTGGAGTCCCCGGCAGGCGTAGCGGCTCCTCCCCTGGCCCGCCTCCGAAAGAGAGGCTTTGCGTGTTCATTCGCCCATATGTCGGTCAAGCTAGAGAATCCTTAGTAGTATTGGATAAAGGACGAGTCCATCACTCAAACCGGGACGAGGAGAGGCGGTGCCTCCACAAATATCCCCGCCCACAGAAAGCGCTGATTCGGGGGTAAACGTTGGTTGCCTTAAGCCTGGTTGGTGTGGTAGGATTTCCCCGCCCCGAGAACTGATCACGTGATGCGTCCATGTTCACCCGGGATGTCTACCTCTTCACTTCCCCTTAGCGACCCAGCGGCGGCGCTCGGTTCCCTAGCAACCGGGGGACGCTGTTGCTGCGGGGACCCAGTCCGGAAGCCGGGGCCTGGGACGAGATGAGACGAGACCCGGGCTGGACTGCGCGGAGAGAGGTCGGTCCACTAGTGTGCTCCGCAGATCACCTCAAAAGCCCAGGTGTCCCGCGTGGGCGGTGGGGCCGTGAGCACTTGAGCCGGAACCCGCCCCTTCCCAGGTGTGCATTGTTAGCAGGAAGCGGGAGCCAGGAGCTCCCGGGCCTCGCTCGAACCCCGACACCCCAGCACGAGAGATTTTGCGGGTGCCCCAGCGGTGTCCTAAGGGCTGCCGAGTCCCACGCCCGCGCTTGGGCCCCTGCCACCCACGTGGGAGACCCGGATGGAGTCCACACTGCTGGCTTTGGCCTGGCCCAGCGCTGGCTGCTGTGGCCATTTGGGAAGAAACCAGCAGATGAAGGATGGATCGATCTCCCTCGATCTCTCTCAATCTCTCTCTGTCTCTGTCTGTAACTGTGCCTCTTAAATAAATAAATTTAAAAAAAATAAAAGCAGGGGAGACCTCAGCAGTGCCTGTCATGCAGGGAACATGAGCCGGCTGCACAGGGCACCCCGCCCCCACAGCACCCCGCCACCCTCCTGCACCCCGCCCCACCATGACCCCCTCTACAGCTCGACTGAGTCTCCTCGCCAACGAGCACGTCTT
Organism: Lepus europaeus; assembly: GCF_033115175.1. Classification (NCBI taxonomy): domain Eukaryota; kingdom Metazoa; phylum Chordata; class Mammalia; order Lagomorpha; family Leporidae; genus Lepus; species Lepus europaeus. Next base: position 589,423 of record NW_026909613.1, on the reverse strand, counting down.
GCAACCCGGGGCATTTTCTGGGGAGACGCCCAGTCTGAGGGCTGCTGGTACTGACAGGGAGGGACAGGCGTCCGGGACAGCCGGGTGACCGGGCCCTGGCGGGGTCACCTGGGGGACAAAGCCTTGAGACCTGCAGGGTGGAAGAGGGCGCTCAGCGTAGCACCGCCACTAGGGGACAGGGAGGGCCGCGTCCGGATGGGGAGGGACGCTGGAAGTGTCGCAAGAGTAGGAGCTGGGCCCCAGGGGCGCCCCCTGGCAGGGCATCCCGCTGCGACCAGGATGCCGGACCCGTCCCGTGAGCTGGCCCCGCTGCCCGGCCCAGGCGCGACGCCAACAGATGCTGCGGGGCTGGAGGCGGGGGACCCTGAGCCGGTAGCGGCCCGCGCGGTCCGCACCAGCCTCCACAGCCGCTGCTGTCGCCCCCCCTCCTTGCCGCTCGCCACTGGTGGGGCCTTACGGATGCACTGTCCCACCGGCGCGCTGAACGGATTCCCCAGGAGGAACTGCACCTTGCACGGAAAGCCCGGCGGCGGCAGCGGCGGCGGACGGGGCGTCCAGTCTGCCCGCCCGGGGCTCCGCCACTGCCACCACCCGAGGTCACGACCTGACTGAGGCTCGCCCCCGCCCTACCCTCAGCAATGCCGAGCCGCCCGGCCCTTGGCCACGCCCCCTTGCCGCGTCTCTATTGCGCAACGCCTACACAGCCCTCATCCCATTGGCCTTCGCCTCTACCTCAACGAAGCTCCCACCCACCCCGCGGCGTCCCATTGGCCGGAGAGCGAGCTAGGTCGCTGGAGTCCCCGGCAGGCGTAGCGGCTCCTCCCCTGGCCCGCCTCCGAAAGAGAGGCTTTGCGTGTTCATTCGCCCATATGTCGGTCAAGCTAGAGAATCCTTAGTAGTATTGGATAAAGGACGAGTCCATCACTCAAACCGGGACGAGGAGAGGCGGTGCCTCCACAAATATCCCCGCCCACAGAAAGCGCTGATTCGGGGGTAAACGTTGGTTGCCTTAAGCCTGGTTGGTGTGGTAGGATTTCCCCGCCCCGAGAACTGATCACGTGATGCGTCCATGTTCACCCGGGATGTCTACCTCTTCACTTCCCCTTAGCGACCCAGCGGCGGCGCTCGGTTCCCTAGCAACCGGGGGACGCTGTTGCTGCGGGGACCCAGTCCGGAAGCCGGGGCCTGGGACGAGATGAGACGAGACCCGGGCTGGACTGCGCAGTCCACTAGTGTGCTCCGCAGATCACCTCAAAAGCCCAGGTGTCCCGCGTGGGCGGTGGGGCCGTGAGCACTTGAGCCGGAACCCGCCCCTTCCCAGGTGTGCATTGTTAGCAGGAAGCGGGAGCCAGGAGCTCCCGGGCCTCGCTCGAACCCCGGCACCCCAGCACGAGAGATTTTGCGGGTGCCCCAGCGGTGTCCTAAGGGCTGCCGAGTCCCACGCCCGCGCTTGGGCCCCTGCCACCCACGTGGGAGACCCGGATGGAGTCCACACTGCTGGCTTTGGCCTGGCCCAGCGCAGGCTGCTGTGGCCATTTGGGAAGAAACCAGCAGATGAAGGATGGATCGATCTCCCTCGATCTCTCTCAATCTCTCTCTGTCTCTGTCTGTAACTGTGCCTCTTAAATAAATAAATTTAAAAAAAATAAAAGCAGGGGAGACCTCAGCAGTGCCTGTCATGCAGGGAACATGAGCCGGCTGCACAGGGCACCCCGCCCCCACAGCACCCCGCCACCCTCCCGCACCCCGCCCCACCATGACCCCCTCTACAGCTCGACTGAGTCTCCTCGCCAACGAGCACGTCTTGCAACCCGGGGCATTTTCTGGGGAGACGCCCAGTCTGAGGGCTGCTGGTACTGACAGGGAGGGACAGGCGTCCGGGACAGCCGGGTGACCGGGCCCTGGCGGGGTCACCTGGGGGACAAAGCCGCGAGACCTGCAGGGTGGAAGAGGGCGCTCAGCGTAGCACCGCCACTAGGGGACAGGGAGGGCCGCGTCCGGATGGGGAGGGACGCTGGAAGTGTCGCAAGAGTAGGAGCTGGGCCCCAGGGGCGCCCCCTGGCAGGGCATCCCGCTGCGACCAGGATGCCGGACCCGTCCCGTGAGCTGGCCCCGCTGCCCGGCCCAGGCGCGACGCCAACAGATGCTGCGGGGCTGGAGGCGGGGGACCCTGAGCCGGTAGCGGCCCGCGCGGTCCGCACCAGCCTCCACAGCCGCTGCTGTGGCCCCCCCTCCTTGCCGCTCGCCACTGGTGGGGCCTTACGGATGCACTGTCCCACCGGCGCGCTGAACGGATTCCCCAGGAGGAACTGCACCTTGCACGGAAAGCCCGGCGGCGGCAGCGGCGGCGGACGGGGCGTCCAGTCTGCCCGCCCGGGGCTCCGCCACTGCCACCACCCGAGGTCACGACCTGACTGAGGCTCGCCCCCGCCCTACCCTCAGCAATGCCGAGCCGCCCGGCCCTTGGCCACGCCCCCTTGCCGCGTCTCTATTGCGCAACGCCTACACAGCCCTCATCCCATTGGCCTTCGCCTCTACCTCAACGAAGCTCCCACCCACCCCGCGGCGTCCCATTGGCCGGAGAGCGAGCTAGGTCGCTGGAGTCCCCGGCAGGCGTAGCGGCTCCTCCCCTGGCCCGCCTCCGAAAGAGAGGCTTTGCGTGTTCATTCGCCCATATGTCGGTCAAGCTAGAGAATCCTTAGTAGTATTGGATAAAGGACGAGTCCATCACTCAAACCGGGACGAGGAGAGGCGGTGCCTCCACAAATATCCCCGCCCACAGAAAGCGCTGATTCGGGGGTAAACGTTGGTTGCCTTAAGCCTGGTTGGTGTGGTAGGATTTCCCCACCCCGAGAACTGATCACGTGATGCGTCCATGTTCACCCGGGATGTCTACCTCTTCACTTCCCCTTAGCGACCCAGCGGCGGCGCTCGGTTCCCTAGCAACCGGGGGACGCTGTTGCTGCGGGGACCCAGTCCGGAGGCCGGGGCCTGGGACGAGATGAGACGAGACCCGGGCTGGACTGCGCGGAGAGTGGTCGGTCCACTAGTGTGCTCCACAGATCACCTCAAAAGCCCAGGTGTCCCGCGTGGGCGGTGGGGCCGTGAGCACTTGAGCCGGAACCCGCCCCTTCCCAGGTGTGCATTGTTAGCAGGAAGTGGGAGCCAGGAGCTCCCGGGCCTCGCTCGAACCCCGGCACCCCAGCACGAGAGATTTTGCGGGTGCCCCAGCGGTGTCCTAAGGGCTGCCGAGTCCCACGCCCGCGCTTGGTCCCCTGCCACCCACATGGGAGACCCGGATGGAGTCCACACTGCTGGCTTTGGCCTGGCCCAGCGCAGGCTGCTGTGGCCATTTGGGAAGAAACCAGCAGATGAAGGATGGATCGATCTCCCTCGATCTCTCTCAAGCTCTCTCTGTCTCTGTCTGTAACTGTGCCTCTTAAATAAATAAATTAAAAAAAAATAAAAGCAGGGGAGACCTCAGCAGTGCCTGTCATGCAGGGAACATGAGCCGGCTGCACAGGGCACCCCGCCCCCACAGCACCCCGCCACCCTCCCGCACCCCGCCCCACCATGACCCCCTCTACAGCTCGACTGAGTCTCCTCGCCAACGAGCACGTCTTGCAACCCGGGGCATTTTCTGGGGAGACGCCCAGTCTGAGGGCTGCTGGTACTGACAGGGAGGGACAGGCGTCCGGGACAGCCGGGTGACCGGGCCCTGGCGGGGTCACCTGGGGGACAAAGCCGCGAGACCTGCAGGGTGGAAGAGGGCGCTCAGCGTAGCACCGCCACTAGGGGACAGGGAGGGCCGCGTCCGGATGGGGAGGGACGCTGGAAGTGTCGCAAGAGTAGGAGCTGGGCCCCAGGGGCGCCCCCTGGCAGGGCTCCCGCTGCCCAGCGGAGGCCTGGCGACCAGGATGCCGGACCCGTCCCGTGAGCTGGCCCCGCTGCCCGGCCCAGGCGCGACGCCAACAGATGCTGCGGGGCTGGAGGCGGGGGACCCTGAGCCGGTAGCGGCCCGCGCGGTCCGCACCAGCCTCCACAGCCGCTGCTGTGGCCCCCCCTCCTTGCCGCTCGCCACTGGTGGGGCCTTACGGATGCACTGTCCCACCGGCGCGCTGAACGGATTCCCCAGGAGGAACTGCACCTTGCACGGAAAGCCCGGCGGCGGCAGCGGCGGCGGACGGGGCGTCCAGTCTGCCCGCCCGGGGCTCCGCCACTGCCACCACCCGAGGTCACGACCTGACTGAGGCTCGCCCCCGCCCTACCCTCAGCAATGCCGAGCCGCCCGGCCCTTGGCCACGCCCCCTTGCCGCGTCTCTATTGCGCAACGCCTACACAGCCCTCATCCCATTGGCCTTCGCCTCTACCTCAACGAAGCTCCTACCCACCCCGCGGCGTCCCATTGGCCGGAGAGCGAGCTAGGTCGCTGGAGTCCCCGGCAGGCGTAGCGGCTCCTCCCCTGGCCCGCCTCCGAAAGAGAGGCTTTGCGTGTTCATTCGCCCATATGTCGGTCAAGCTAGAGAATCCTTAGTAGTATTCGATAAAGGACGAGTCCATCACTCAAACCGGGACGAGGAGAGGCGGTGCCTCCACAAATATCCCCGCCCACAGAAAGCGCTGATTCGGGGGTAAACGTTGGTTGCCTTAAGCCTGGTTGGTGTGGTAGGATTTCCCCGCCCCGAGAACTGATCACGTGATGCGTCCATGTTCACCCGGGATGTCTACCTCTTCACTTCCCCTTAGCGACCCAGCGGCGGCGCTCGGTTCCCTAGCAACCGGGGGACGCTGTTGCTGCGGGGACACAGTCCGGAGGCCGGGGCCTGGGACGAGATGAGACGAGACCCGGGCTGGACTGCGCGGAGAGTGGTCGGTCCACTAGTGTGCTCCACAGATCACCTCAAAAGCCCAGGTGTCCCGCGTGGGCGGTGGGGCCGTGAGCACTTGAGCCGGAACCCGCCCCTTCCCAGGTGTGCATTGTTAGCAGGAAGTGGGAGCCAGGAGCTCCCGGGCCTCGCTCGAACCCCGGCACCCCAGCACGAGAGATTTTGCGGGTGCCCCAGCGGTGTCCTAAGGGCTGCCGAGTCCCACGCCCGCGCTTGGTCCCCTGCCACCCACATGGGAGACCCGGATGGAGTCCACACTGCTGGCTTTGGCCTGGCCCAGCGCAGGCTGCTGTGGCCATTTGGGAAGAAACCAGCAGATGAAGGATGGATCGATCTCCCTCGATCTCTCTCAAGCTCTCTCTGTCTCTGTCTGTAACTGTGCCTCTTAAATAAATAAATTAAAAAAAAATAAAAGCAGGGGAGACCTCAGCAGTGCCTGTCATGCAGGGAACATGAGCCGGCTGCACAGGGCACCCCGCCCCCACAGCACCCCGCCACCCTCCCGCACCCCGCCCCACCATGACCCCCTCTACAGCTCGACTGAGTCTCCTCGCCAACGAGCACGTCTTGCAACCCGGGGCATTTTCTGGGGAGACGCCCAGTCTGAGGGCTGCTGGTACTGACAGGGAGGGACAGGCGTCCGGGACAGCCGGGTGACCGGGCCCTGGCGGGGTCACCTGGGGGACAAAGCCGCGAGACCTGCAGGGTGGAAGAGGGCGCTCAGCGTAGCACCGCCACTAGGGGACAGGGAGGGCCGCGTCCGGATGGGGAGGGACGCTGGAAGTGTCGCAAGAGTAGGAGCTGGGCCCCAGGGGCGCCCCCTGGCAGGGCATCCCGCTGCGACCAGGATGCCGGACCCGTCCCGTGAGCTGGCCCCGCTGCCCGGCCCAGGCGCGACGCCAACAGATGCTGCGGGGCTGGAGGCGGGGGACCCTGAGCCGGTAGCGGCCCGCGCGGTCCGCACCAGCCTCCACAGCCGCTGCTGTGGCCCCCCCTCCTTGCCGCTCGCCACTGGTGGGGCCTTACGGATGCACTGTCCCACCGGCGCGCTGAACGGATTCCCCAGGAGGAACTGCACCTTGCACGGAAAGCCCGGCGGCGGCAGGGGCGGCGGACGGGGCGTCCAGTCTGCCCGCCCGGGGCTCCGCCACTGCCACCACCCGAGGTCACGACCTGACTGAGGCTCGCCCCCGCCCTACCCTCAGCAATGCCGAGCCGCCCGGCCCTTGGCCACGCCCCCTTGCCGCGTCTCTATTGCGCAACGCCTACACAGCCCTCATCCCATTGGCCTTCGCCTCTACCTCAACGAAGCTCCTACCCACCCCGCGGCGTCCCATTGGCCGGAGAGCGAGCTAGGTCGCTGGAGTCCCCGGCAGGCGTAGCGGCTCCTCCCCTGGCCCGCCTCCGAAAGAGAGGCTTTGCGTGTTCATTCGCCCATATGTCGGTCAAGCTAGAGAATCCTTAGTAGTATTCGATAAAGGACGAGTCCATCACTCAAACCGGGACGAGGAGAGGCGGTGCCTCCACAAATATCCCCGCCCACAGAAAGCGCTGATTCGGGGGTAAACGTTGGTTGCCTTAAGCCTGGTTGGTGTGGTAGGATTTCCCCGCCCCGAGAACTGATCACGTGATGCGTCCATGTTCACCCGGGATGTCTACCTCTTCACTTCCCCTTAGCGACCCAGCGGCGGCGCTCGGTTCCCTAGCAACCGGGGGACGCTGTTGCTGCGGGGACACAGTCCGGAGGCCGGGGCCTGGGACGAGATGAGACGAGACCCGGGCTGGACTGCGCGGAGAGTGGTCGGTCCACTAGTGTGCTCCACAGATCACCTCAAAAGCCCAGGTGTCCCGCGTGGGCGGTGGGGCCGTGAGCACTTGAGCCGGAACCCGCCCCTTCCCAGGTGTGCATTGTTAGCAGGAAGTGGGAGCCAGGAGCTCCCGGGCCTCGCTCGAACCCCGGCACCCCAGCACGAGAGATTTTGCGGGTGCCCCAGCGGTGTCCTAAGGGCTGCCGAGTCCCACGCCCGCGCTTGGTCCCCTGCCACCCACATGGGAGACCCGGATGGAGTCCACACTGCTGGCTTTGGCCTGGCCCAGCGCAGGCTGCTGTGGCCATTTGGGAAGAAACCAGCAGATGAAGGATGGATCGATCTCCCTCGATCTCTCTCAAGCTCTCTCTGTCTCTGTCTGTAACTGTGCCTCTTAAATAAATAAATTAAAAAAAAATAAAAGCAGGGGAGACCTCAGCAGTGCCTGTCATGCAGGGAACATGAGCCGGCTGCACAGGGCACCCCGCCCCCACAGCACCCCGCCACCCTCCCGCACCCCGCCCCACCATGACCCCCTCTACAGCTCGACTGAGTCTCCTCGCCAACGAGCACGTCTTGCAACCCGGGGCATTTTCTGGGGAGACGCCCAGTCTGAGGGCTGCTGGTACTGACAGGGAGGGACAGGCGTCCGGGACAGCCGGGTGACCGGGCCCTGGCGGGGTCACCTGGGGGACAAAGCCGCGAGACCTGCAGGGTGGAAGAGGGCGCTCAGCGTAGCACCGCCACTAGGGGACAGGGAGGGCCGCGTCCGGATGGGGAGGGACGCTGGAAGTGTCGCAAGAGTAGGAGCTGGGCCCCAGGGGCGCCCCCTGGCAGGGCATCCCGCTGCGACCAGGATGCCGGACCCGTCCCGTGAGCTGGCCCCGCTGCCCGGCCCAGGCGCGACGCCAACAGATGCTGCGGGGCTGGAGGCGGGGGACCCTGAGCCGGTAGCGGCCCGCGCGGTCCGCACCAGCCTCCACAGCCGCTGCTGTGGCCCCCCCTCCTTGCCGCTCGCCACTGGTGGGGCCTTACGGATGCACTGTCCCACCGGCGCGCTGAACGGATTCCCCAGGAGGAACTGCACCTTGCACGGAAAGCCCGGCGGCGGCAGCGGCGGCGGACGGGGCGTCCAGTCTGCCCGCCCGGGGCTCCGCCACTGCCACCACCCGAGGTCACGACCTGACTGAGGCTCGCCCCCGCCCTACCCTCAGCAATGCCGAGCCGCCCGGCCCTTGGCCACGCCCCCTTGCCGCGTCTCTATTGCGCAACGCCTACACAGCCCTCATCCCATTGGCCTTCGCCTCTACCTCAACGAAGCTCCTACCCACCCCGCGGCGTCCCATTGGCCGGAGAGCGAGCTAGGTCGCTGGAGTCCCCGGCAGGCGTAGCGGCTCCTCCCCTGGCCCGCCTCCGAAAGAGAGGCTTTGCGTGTTCATTCGCCCATATGTCGGTCAAGCTAGAGAATCCTTAGTAGTATTGGATAAAGGACGAGTCCATCACTCAAACCGGGACGAGGAGAGGCGGTGCCTCCACAAATATCCCCGCCCACAGAAAGCGCTGATTCGGGGGTAAACGTTGGTTGCCTTAAGCCTGGTTGGTGTGGTAGGATTTCCCCGCCCCGAGAACTGATCACGTGATGCGTCCATGTTCACCCGGGATGTCTACCTCTTCACTTCCCCTTAGCGACCCAGCGGCGGCGCTCGGTTCCCTAGCAACCGGGGGACGCTGTTGCTGCGGGGACCCAGTCCGGAAGCCGGGGCCTGGGACGAGATGAGACGAGACCCGGGCTGGACTGCGCGGAGAGAGGTCGGTCCACTAGTGTGCTCCGCAGATCACCTCAAAAGCCCAGGTGTCCCGCGTGGGCGGTGGGGCCGTGAGCACTTGAGCCGGAACCCGCCCCTTCCCAGCTGTACATTGTTAGCAGGAAGCGGGAGCCAGGAGCTCCCGGGCCACGCTCGAACCCCGGCACCCCAGCACGAGAGATTTTGCGGGTGCCCCAGCGGTGTCCTAAGGGCTGCCGAGTCCCACGCCCGCGCTTGGGCCCCTGCCACCCACGTGGGAGACCCGGATGGAGTCCAGACTGCTGGCTTTGGCCTGGCCCAGCGCAGGCTGCTGTGGCCATTTGGGAAGAAACCAGCAGATGAAGGATGGATCGATCTCCCTCGATCTCTCTCAATCTCTCTCTCTCTCTGTCTGTAACTGTGCCTCTTAAATAAAAAAATTTTAAAAAAATAAAAGCAGGGGAGACCACAGCAGTGCCTGTCATGCAGGGAACATGAGCCGGCTGCACAGGGCACCCCGCCCCCACAGCACCCCGCCACCCTCCCGCACCCCGCCCCACCATGACCCCCTCTACAGCTCGGCTGAGTCGCCTCGCCAACGAGCACGTCTTGCAACCCGGGGCATTTTCTGGGGAGACGCCCAGTCTGAGGGCTGCTGGTACTGACAGGGAGGGACAGGCGTCCGGGACAGCCGGGTGACCGGGCCCTGGCGGGGTCACCTGGGGGACAAAGCCGCGAGACCTGCAGGGTGGAAGAGGGCGCTCAGCGTAGCACCGCCACTAGGGGACAGGGAGGGCCGCGTCCGGATGGGGAGGGACGCTGGAAGTGTCTCAAGAGTAGGAGCTGGGCCCCAGGGGTGCCCCCTGGCAGGGCATCCCGCTGCCCAGCGGAGGCCTGGCGACCAGGATGCCGGACCCGTCCCGTGAGCTGGCCCCGCTGCCCGGCCCAGGCGCGACGCCAACAGATGCTGCGGGGCTGGAGGCGGGGGACCCTGAGCCGGTAGCGGCCCGCGCGGTCCGCACCAGCCTCCACAGCCGCTGCTGTGGCCCCCCCTCCTTGCCGCTCGCCACTGGTGGGGCCTTATGGATGCACTGTCCCACCGGCGCGCTGAACGGATTCCCCAGGAGGAACTGCACCTTGCACGGAAAGCCCGGCGGCGGCAGCGGCGGCGGACGGGGCGTCCAGTCTGCCCGCCCGGGGCTCCGCCACTGCCACCACCCGAGGTCACGACCTGACTGAGGCTCGCCCCCGCCCTACCCTCAGCAATGCCGAGCCGCCCGGCCCTTGGCCACGCCCCCTTGCCGCGTCTCTATTGCGCAACGCCTACACAGCCCTCATCCCATTGGCCTTCGCCTCTACCTCAACGAAGCTCCCACCCACCCCGCGGCGTCCCATTGGCCGGAGAGCGAGCTAGGTCGCTGGAGTCCCCGGCAGGCGTAGCGGCTCCTCCCCTGGCCCGCCTCCGAAAGAGAGGCTTTGCGTGTTCATTCGCCCATATGTCGGTCAAGCTAGAGAATCCTTAGTAGTATTCGATAAAGGACGAGTCCATCACTCAAACCGGGACGAGGAGAGGCGGTGCCTCCACAAATATCCCCGCCCACAGAAAGCGCTGATTCGGGGGTAAACGTTGGTTGCCTTAAGCCTGGTTGGTGTGGTAGGATTTCCCCGCCCCGAGAACTGATCACGTGATGCGTCCATGTTCACACGGGATGTCTACCTCTTCACTTCCCCTTAGCGACCCAGCGGCGGCGCTCGGTTCCCTAGCAACCGGGGGACGCTGTTGCTGCGGGGACCCAGTCCGGAAGCCGGGGCCTGGGACGAGATGAGACGAGACCCGGGCTGGACTGCGCAGTCCACTAGTGTGCTCCGCAGATCACCTCAAAAGCCCAGGTGTCCCGCGTGGGCGGTGGGGCCGTGAGCACTTGAGCCGGAACCCGCCCCTTCCCAGGTGTGCATTGTTAGCAGGAAGCGGGAGCCAGGAGCTCCCGGGCCTCGCTCGAACCCCGGCACCCCAGCACGAGAGATTTTGCGGGTGCCCCAGCGGTGTCCTAAGGGCTGCCGAGTCCCACGCCCGCGCTTGGGCCCCTGCCACCCACGTGGGAGACCCGGATGGAGTCCAGACTGCTGGCTTTGGCCTGGCCCAGCGCAGGCTGCTGTGGCCATTTGGGAAGAAACCAGCAGATGAAGGATGGATCGATCTCCCTCGATCTCTCTCAAGCTCTCTCTCTCTCTGTCTGTAACTGTGCCTCTTAAATAAATAAATTTAAAAAAATTAAAAGCAGGGGAGACCACAGCAGTGCCTGTCATGCAGGGAACATGAGCCGGCTGCACAGGGCACCCCGCCCCCACAGCACCCCGCCACCCTCCCGCACCCCGCCCCACCATGACCCCCTCTACAGCTCGACTGAGTCTCCTCGCCAACGAGCACGTCTTGCAACCCGGGGCATTTTCTGGGGAGACGCCCAGTCTGAGGGCTGCTGGTACTGACAGGGAGGGACAGGCGTCCGGGACAGCCGGGTGACCGGGCCCTGGCGGGGTCACCTGGGGGACAAAGCCGCGAGACCTGCAGGGTGGAAGAGGGCGCTCAGCGTAGCACCGCCACTAGGGGACAGGGAGGGCCGCGTCCGGATGGGGAGGGACGCTGGAAGTGTCGCAAGAGTAGGAGCTGGGCCCCAGGGGCGCCCTCTGGCAGGGCATCCCGCTGCGACCAGGATGCCGGACCCGTCCCGTGAGCTGGCCCCGCTGCCCGGCCCAGGCGCGACGCCAACATATGCTGCGGGGCTGGAGGCGGGGGACCCTGAGCCGGTAGCGGCCCGCGCGGTCCGCACCAGCCTCCACAGCCGCTGCTGTCGCCCCCCCTCCTTGCCGCTCGCCACTGGTGGGGCCTTACGGATGCACTGTCCCACCGGCGCGCTGAACGGATTCCCCAGGAGGAACTGCACCTTGCACGGAAAGCCCGGCGGCGGCAGCGGCGGCGGACGGGGCGTCCAGTCTGCCCGCCCGGGGCTCCGCCACTGCCACCACCCGAGGTCACGACCTGACTGAGGCTCGCCCCCGCCCTACCCTCAGCAATGCCGAGCCGCCCGGCCCTTGGCCACGCCCCCTTGCCGCGTCTCTATTGCGCAACGCCTACACAGCCCTCATCCCATTGGCCTTCGCCTCTACCTCAACGAAGCTCCCACCCACCCCGCGGCGTCCCATTGGCCGGAGAGCGAGCTAGGTCGCTGGAGTCCCCGGCAGGCGTAGCGGCTCCTCCCCTGGCCCGCCTCCGAAAGAGAGGCTTTGCGTGTTCATTCGCCCATATGTCGGTCAAGCTAGAGAATCCTTAGTAGTATTGGATAAAGGACGAGTCCATCACTCAAACCGGGACGAGGAGAGGCGGTGCCTCCACAAATATCCCCGCCCACAGAAAGCGCTGATTCGGGGGTAAACGTTGGTTGCCTTAAGCCTGGTTGGTGTGGTAGGATTTCCCCGCCCCGAGAACTGATCACGTGATGCGTCCATGTTCACCCGGGATGTCTACCTCTTCACTTCCCCTTAGCGACCCAGCGGCGGCGCTCGGTTCCCTAGCAACCGGGGGACGCTGTTGCTGCGGGGACCCAGTCCGGAAGCCGGGGCCTGGGACGAGATGAGACGAGACCCGGGCTGGACTGCGCAGTCCACTAGTGTGCTCCGCAGATCACCTCAAAAGCCCAGGTGTCCCGCGTGGGCGGTGGGGCCGTGAGCACTTGAGCCGGAACCCGCCCCTTCCCAGGTGTGCATTGTTAGCAGGAAGCGGGAGCCAGGAGCTCCCGGGCCTCGCTCGAACCCCGGCACCCCAGCACGAGAGATTTTGCGGGTGCCCCAGCGGTGTCCTAAGGGCTGCCGAGTCCCACGCCCGCGCTTGGGCCCCTGCCACCCACGTGGGAGACCCGGATGGAGTCCACACTGCTGGCTTTGGCCTGGCCCAGCGCAGGCTGCTGTGGCCATTTGGGAAGAAACCAGCAGATGAAGGATGGATCGATCTCCCTCGATCTCTCTCAATCTCTCTCTCTCTCTGTCTGTAACTGTGCCTCTTAAATAAATAAATTTAAAAAAAATAAAAGCAGGGGAGACCTCAGCAGTGCCTGTCATGCAGGGAACATGAGCCGGCTGCACAGGGCACCCCGCCCCCACAGCACCCCGCCACCCTCCCGCACCCCGCCCCACCATGACCCCCTCTACAGCTCGACTGAGTCTCCTCGCCAACGAGCACGTCTTGCAACCCGGGGCATTTTCTGGGGAGACGCCCAGTCTGAGGGCTGCTGGTACTGACAGGGAGGGACAGGCGTCCGGGACAGCCGGGTGACCGGGCCCTGGCGGGGTCACCTGGGGGACAAAGCCTTGAGACCTGCAGGGTGGAAGAGGGCGCTCAGCGTAGCACCGCCACTAGGGGACAGGGAGGGCCGCGTCCGGATGGGGAGGGACGCTGGAAGTGTCGCAAGAGTAGGAGCTGGGCCCCAGGGGCGCCCCCTGGCAGGGCATCCCGCTGCGACCAGGATGCCGGACCCGTCCCGTGAGCTGGCCCCGCTGCCCGGCCCAGGCGCGACGCCAACAGATGCTGCGGGGCTGGAGGCGGGGGACCCTGAGCCGGTAGCGGCCCGCGCGGTCCGCACCAGCCTCCACAGCCGCTGCTGTCGCCCCCCCTCCTTGCCGCTCGCCACTGGTGGGGCCTTACGGATGCACTGTCCCACCGGCGCGCTGAACGGATTCCCCAGGAGGAACTGCACCTTGCACGGAAAGCCCGGCGGCGGCAGCGGCGGCGGACGGGGCGTCCAGTCTGCCCGCCCGGGGCTCCGCCACTGCCACCACCCGAGGTCACGACCTGACTGAGGCTCGCCCCCGCCCTACCCTCAGCAATGCCGAGCCGCCCGGCCCTTGGCCACGCCCCCTTGCCGCGTCTCTATTGCGCAACGCCTACACAGCCCTCATCCCATTGGCCTTCGCCTCTACCTCAACGAAGCTCCCACCCACCCCGCGGCGTCCCATTGGCCGGAGAGCGAGCTAGGTCGCTGGAGTCCCCGGCAGGCGTAGCGGCTCCTCCCCTGGCCCGCCTCCGAAAGAGAGGCTTTGCGTGTTCATTCGCCCATATGTCGGTCAAGCTAGAGAATCCTTAGTAGTATTGGATAAAGGACGAGTCCATCACTCAAACCGGGACGAGGAGAGGCGGTGCCTCCACAAATATCCCCGCCCACAGAAAGCGCTGATTCGGGGGTAAACGTTGGTTGCCTTAAGCCTGGTTGGTGTGGTAGGATTTCCCCGCCCCGAGAACTGATCACGTGATGCGTCCATGTTCACCCGGGATGTCTACCTCTTCACTTCCCCTTAGCGACCCAGCGGCGGCGCTCGGTTCCCTAGCAACCGGGGGACGCTGTTGCTGCGGGGACCCAGTCCGGAAGCCGGGGCCTGGGACGAGATGAGACGAGACCCGGGCTGGACTGCGCGGAGAGAGGTCGGTCCACTAGTGTGCTCCGCAGATCACCTCAAAAGCCCAGGTGTCCCGCGTGGGCGGTGGGGCCGTGAGCACTTGAGCCGGAACCCGCCCCTTCCCAGGTGTGCATTGTTAGCAGGAAGCGGGAGCCAGGAGCTCCCGGGCCTCGCTCGAACCCCGGCACCCCAGCACGAGAGATTTTGCGGGTGCCCCAGCGGTGTCCTAAGGGCTGCCGAGTCCCACGCCCGCGCTTGGGCCCCTGCCACCCACGTGGGAGACCCGGATGGAGTCCACACTGCTGGCTTTGGCCTGGCCCAGCGCAGGCTGCTGTGGCCATTTGGGAAGAAACCAGCAGATGAAGGATGGATCGATCTCCCTCGATCTCTCTCAATCTCTCTCTGTCTCTGTCTGTAACTGTGCCTCTTAAATAAATAAATTTAAAAAAAATAAAAGCAGGGGAGACCTCAGCAGTGCCTGTCATGCAGGGAACATGAGCCGGCTGCACAGGGCACCCCGCCCCCACAGCACCCCGCCACCCTCCCGCACCCCGCCCCACCATGACCCCCTCTACAGCTCGACTGAGTCTCCTCGCCAACGAGCACGTCTTGCAACCCGGGGCATTTTCTGGGGAGACGCCCAGTCTGAGGGCTGCTGGTACTGACAGGGAGGGACAGGCGTCCGGGACAGCCGGGTGACCGGGCCCTGGCGGGGTCACCTGGGGGACAAAGCCGCGAGACCTGCAGGGTGGAAGAGGGCGCTCAGCGTAGCACCGCCACTAGGGGACAGGGAGGGCCGCGTCCGGATGGGGAGGGACGCTGGAAGTGTCGCAAGAGTAGGAGCTGGGCCCCAGGGGCGCCCCCTGGCAGGGCATCCCGCTGCGACCAGGATGCCGGACCCGTCCCGTGAGCTGGCCCCGCTGCCCGGCCCAGGCGCGACGCCAACAGATGCTGCGGGGCTGGAGGCGGGGGACCCTGAGCCGGTAGCGGCCCGCGCGGTCCGCACCAGCCTCCACAGCCGCTGCTGTCGCCCCCCCTCCTTGCCGCTCGCCACTGGTGGGGCCTTACGGATGCACTGTCCCACCGGCGCGCTGAACGGATTCCCCAGGAGGAACTGCACCTTGCACGGAAAGCCCGGCGGCGGCAGCGGCGGCGGACGGGGCGTCCAGTCTGCCCGCCCGGGGCTCCGCCACTGCCACCACCCGAGGTCACGACCTGACTGAGGCTCGCCCCCGCCCTACCCTCAGCAATGCCGAGCCGCCCGGCCCTTGGCCACGCCCCCTTGCCGCGTCTCTATTGCGCAACGCCTACACAGCCCTCATCCCATTGGCCTTCGCCTCTACCTCAACGAAGCTCCCACCCACCCCGCGGCGTCCCATTGGCCGGAGAGCGAGCTAGGTCGCTGGAGTCCCCGGCAGGCGTAGCGGCTCCTCCCCTGGCCCGCCTCCGAAAGAGAGGCTTTGCGTGTTCATTCGCCCATATGTCGGTCAAGCTAGAGAATCCTTAGTAGTATTGGATAAAGGACGAGTCCATCACTCAAACCGGGACGAGGAGAGGCGGTGCCTCCACAAATATCCCCGCCCACAGAAAGCGCTGATTCGGGGGTAAACGTTGGTTGCCTTAAGCCTGGTTGGTGTGGTAGGATTTCCCCGCCCCGAGAACTGATCACGTGATGCGTCCATGTTCACCCGGGATGTCTACCTCTTCACTTCCCCTTAGCGACCCAGCGGCGGCGCTCGGTTCCCTAGCAACCGGGGGACGCTGTTGCTGCGGGGACCCAGTCCGGAAGCCGGGGCCTGGGACGAGATGAGACGAGACCCGGGCTGGACTGCGCGGAGAGAGGTCGGTCCACTAGTGTGCTCCGCAGATCACCTCAAAAGCCCAGGTGTCCCGCGTGGGCGGTGGGGCCGTGAGCACTTGAGCCGGAACCCGCCCCTTCCCAGGTGTGCATTGTTAGCAGGAAGCGGGAGCCAGGAGCTCCCGGGCCTCGCTCGAACCCCGGCACCCCAGCACGAGAGATTTTGCGGGTGCCCCAGCGGTGTCCTAAGGGCTGCCGAGTCCCACGCCCGCGCTTGGGCCCCTGCCACCCACGTGGGAGACCCGGATGGAGTCCACACTGCTGGCTTTGGCCTGGCCCAGCGCAGGCTGCTGTGGCCATTTGGGAAGAAACCAGCAGATGAAGGATGGATCGATCTCCCTCGATCTCTCTCAAGCTCTCTCTGTCTCTGTCTGTAACTGTGCCTCTTAAATAAATAAATTTAAAAAAATTAAAAGCAGGGGAGACCACAGCAGTGCCTGTCATGCAGGGAACATGAGCCGGCTGCACAGGGCACCCCGCCTCCACAGCACCCAGCCACCCTCCCGCACCCCGCCCCACCATGACCCCCTCTACAGCTCGACTGAGTCTCCTCGCCAACGAGCACGTCTTGCAACCCGGGGCATTTTCTGGGGAGACGCCCAGTCTGAGGGCTGCTGGTACTGACAGGGAGGGACAGGCGTCCGGGACAGCCGGGTGACCGGGCCCTGGCGGGGTCACCTGGGGGACAAAGCCTTGAGACCTGCAGGGTGGAAGAGGGCGCTCAGCGTAGCACCGCCACTAGGGGACAGGGAGGGCCGCGTCCGGATGGGGAGGGACGCTGGAAGTGTCGCAAGAGTAGGAGCTGGGCCCCAGGGGCGCCCCCTGGCAGGGCATCCCGCTGCGACCAGGATGCCGGACCCGTCCCGTGAGCTGGCCCCGCTGCCCGGCCCAGGCGCGACGCCAACAGATGCTGCGGGGCTGGAGGCGGGGGACCCTGAGCCGGTAGCGGCCCGCGCGGTCCGCACCAGCCTCCACAGCCGCTGCTGTCGCCCCCCCTCCTTGCCGCTCGCCACTGGTGGGGCCTTACGGATGCACTGTCCCACCGGCGCGCTGAA
Source organism: Lepus europaeus (assembly GCF_033115175.1). NCBI lineage: Eukaryota > Metazoa > Chordata > Mammalia > Lagomorpha > Leporidae > Lepus > Lepus europaeus. The sequence goes on along the minus strand of NW_026909613.1, from coordinate 572,587 downwards.
CGGATTCCCCAGGAGGAACTGCACCTTGCACGGAAAGCCCGGCGGCGGCAGCGGCGGCGGACGGGGCGTCCAGTCTGCCCGCCCGGGGCTCCGCCACTGCCACCACCCGAGGTCACGACCTGACTGAGGCTCGCCCCCGCCCTACCCTCAGCAATGCCGAGCCGCCCGGCCCTTGGCCACGCCCCCTTGCCGCGTCTCTATTGCGCAACGCCTACACAGCCCTCATCCCATTGGCCTTCGCCTCTACCTCAACGAAGCTCCCACCCACCCCGCGGCGTCCCATTGGCCGGAGAGCGAGCTAGGTCGCTGGAGTCCCCGGCAGGCGTAGCGGCTCCTCCCCTGGCCCGCCTCCGAAAGAGAGGCTTTGCGTGTTCATTCGCCCATATGTCGGTCAAGCTAGAGAATCCTTAGTAGTATTGGATAAAGGACGAGTCCATCACTCAAACCGGGACGAGGAGAGGCGGTGCCTCCACAAATATCCCCGCCCACAGAAAGCGCTGATTCGGGGGTAAACGTTGGTTGCCTTAAGCCTGGTTGGTGTGGTAGGATTTCCCCGCCCCGAGAACTGATCACGTGATGCGTCCATGTTCACCCGGGATGTCTACCTCTTCACTTCCCCTTAGCGACCCAGCGGCGGCGCTCGGTTCCCTAGCAACCGGGGGACGCTGTTGCTGCGGGGACCCAGTCCGGAAGCCGGGGCCTGGGACGAGATGAGACGAGACCCGGGCTGGACTGCGCGGAGAGAGGTCGGTCCACTAGTGTGCTCCGCAGATCACCTCAAAAGCCCAGGTGTCCCGCGTGGGCGGTGGGGCCGTGAGCACTTGAGCCGGAACCTGCCCCTTCCCAGGTGTGCATTGTTAGCAAGAAGCAGGAGCCAGGAGCTCCCGGGCCTCGCTCGAACCCAAGCACCCCAGCACGAGAGATTTTGCGGGTGCCCCAGCGGTGTCCTAAGGGCTGCCGAGTCCCACGCCCGCGCTTGGGCCCCTGCCACCCACGTGGGAGACCCGGATGGAGTCCAGACTGCTGGCTTTGGCCTGGCCCAGCGCTGGCTGCTGTGGCCATTTGGGAAGAAACCAGCAGATGAAGGATGGATCGATCTCCCTCGATCTCTCTCAATCTCTCTCTCTCTCTCTGTCTGTAACTGTGCCTCTTAAATAAATAAATTTAAAAAAAATAAAAGCAGGGGAGACCTCAGCAGTGCCTGTCATGCAGGGAACATGAGCCGGCTGCACAGGGCACCCCGCCCCCACAGCACCCCGCCACCCTCCCGCACCCCGCCCCACCATGACCCCCTCTACAGCTCGACTGAGTCTCCTCGCCAACGAGCACGTCTTGCAACCCGGGGCATTTTCTGGGGAGACGCCCAGTCTGAGGGCTGCTGGTACTGACAGGGAGGGACAGGCGTCCGGGACAGCCGGGTGACCGGGCCCTGGCGGGGTCACCTGGGGGACAAAGCCTTGAGACCTGCAGGGTGGAAGAGGGCGCTCAGCGTAGCACCGCCACTAGGGGACAGGGAGGGCCGCGTCCGGATGGGGAGGGACGCTGGAAGTGTCGCAAGAGTAGGAGCTGGGCCCCAGGGGCGCCCCCTGGCAGGGCATCCCGCTGCGACCAGGATGCCGGACCCGTCCCGTGAGCTGGCCCCGCTGCCCGGCCCAGGCGCGACGCCAACAGATGCTGCGGGGCTGGAGGCGGGGGACCCTGAGCCGGTAGCGGCCCGCGCGGTCCGCACCAGCCTCCACAGCCGCTGCTGTCGCCCCCCCTCCTTGCCGCTCGCCACTGGTGGGGCCTTACGGATGCACTGTCCCACCGGCGCGCTGAACGGATTCCCCAGGAGGAACTGCACCTTGCACGGAAAGCCCGGCGGCGGCAGCGGCGGCGGACGGGGCGTCCAGTCTGCCCGCCCGGGGCTCCGCCACTGCCACCACCCGAGGTCACGACCTGACTGAGGCTCGCCCCCGCCCTACCCTCAGCAATGCCGAGCCGCCCGGCCCTTGGCCACGCCCCCTTGCCGCGTCTCTATTGCGCAACGCCTACACAGCCCTCATCCCATTGGCCTTCGCCTCTACCTCAACGAAGCTCCCACCCACCCCGCGGCGTCCCATTGGCCGGAGAGCGAGCTAGGTCGCTGGAGTCCCCGGCAGGTGTAGCGGCTCCTCCCCTGGCCCGCCTCCGAAAGAGAGGCTTTGCGTGTTCATTCGCCCATATGTCGGTCAAGCTAGAGAATCCTTAGTAGTATTGGATAAAGGACGAGTCCATCACTCAAACCGGGACGAGGAGAGGCGGTGCCTCCACAAATATCCCCGCCCACAGAAAGCGCTGATTCGGGGGTAAACGTTGGTTGCCTTAAGCCTGGTTGGTGTGGTAGGATTTCCCCGCCCCGAGAACTGATCACGTGATGCGTCCATGTTCACCCGGGATGTCTACCTCTTCACTTCCCCTTAGCGACCCAGCGGCGGCGCTCGGTTCCCTAGCAACCGGGGGACGCTGTTGCTGCGGGGACCCAGTCCGGAAGCCGGGGCCTGGGACGAGATGAGACGAGACCCGGGCTGGACTGCGCGGAGAGAGGTCGGTCCACTAGTGTGCTCCGCAGATCACCTCAAAAGCCCAGGTGTCCCGCGTGGGCGGTGGGGCCGTGAGCACTTGAGCCGGAACCCGCCCCTTCCCAGGTGTGCATTGTTAGCAGGAAGCGGGAGCCAGGAGCTCCCGGGCCTCGCTCGAACCCCGGCACCCCAGCACGAGAGATTTTGCGGGTGCCCCAGCGGTGTCCTAAGGGCTGCCGAGTCCCACGCCCGCGCTTGGGCCCCTGCCACCCACGTGGGAGACCCGGATGGAGTCCACACTGCTGGCTTTGGCCTGGCCCAGCGCAGGCTGCTGTGGCCATTTGGGAAGAAACCAGCAGATGAAGGATGGATCGATCTCCCTCGATCTCTCTCAAGCTCTCTCTGTCTCTGTCTGTAACTGTGCCTCTTAAATAAATAAATTTAAAAAAATAAAAGCAGGGGAGACCACAGCAGTGCCTGTCATGCAGGGAACATGAGCCGGCTGCACAGGGCACCCCGCCCCCACAGCACCCCGCCACCCTCCCGCACCCCGCCCCACCATGACCCCCTCTACAGCTCGACTGAGTCTCCTCGCCAACGAGCACGTCTTGCAACCCGGGGCATTTTCTGGGGAGACGCCCAGTCTGAGGGCTGCTGGTACTGACAGGGAGGGACAGGCGTCCGGGACAGCCGGGTGACCGGGCCCTGGCGGGGTCACCTGGGGGACAAAGCCTTGAGACCTGCAGGGTGGAAGAGGGCGCTCAGCGTAGCACCGCCACTAGGGGACAGGGAGGGCCGCGTCCGGATGGGGAGGGACGCTGGAAGTGTCGCAAGAGTAGGAGCTGGGCCCCAGGGGCGCCCCCTGGCAGGGCATCCCGCTGCGACCAGGATGCCGGACCCGTCCCGTGAGCTGGCCCCGCTGCCCGGCCCAGGCGCGACGCCAACAGATGCTGCGGGGCTGGAGGCGGGGGACCCTGAGCCGGTAGCGGCCCGCGCGGTCCGCACCAGCCTCCACAGCCGCTGCTGTCGCCCCCCCTCCTTGCCGCTCGCCACTGGTGGGGCCTTACGGATGCACTGTCCCACCGGCGCGCTGAACGGATTCCCCAGGAGGAACTGCACCTTGCACGGAAAGCCCGGCGGCGGCAGCGGCGGCGGACGGGGCGTCCAGTCTGCCCGCCCGGGGCTCCGCCACTGCCACCACCCGAGGTCACGACCTGACTGAGGCTCGCCCCCGCCCTACCCTCAGCAATGCCGAGCCGCCCGGCCCTTGGCCACGCCCCCTTGCCGCGTCTCTATTGCGCAACGCCTACACAGCCCTCATCCCATTGGCCTTCGCCTCTACCTCAACGAAGCTCCCACCCACCCCGCGGCGTCCCATTGGCCGGAGAGCGAGCTAGGTCGCTGGAGTCCCCGGCAGGCGTAGCGGCTCCTCCCCTGGCCCGCCTCCGAAAGAGAGGCTTTGCGTGTTCATTCGCCCATATGTCGGTCAAGCTAGAGAATCCTTAGTAGTATTGGATAAAGGACGAGTCCATCACTCAAACCGGGACGAGGAGAGGCGGTGCCTCCACAAATATCCCCGCCCACAGAAAGCGCTGATTCGGGGGTAAACGTTGGTTGCCTTAAGCCTGGTTGGTGTGGTAGGATTTCCCCGCCCCGAGAACTGATCACGTGATGCGTCCATGTTCACCCGGGATGTCTACCTCTTCACTTCCCCTTAGCGACCCAGCGGCGGCGCTCGGTTCCCTAGCAACCGGGGGACGCTGTTGCTGCGGGGACCCAGTCCGGAAGCCGGGGCCTGGGACGAGATGAGACGAGACCCGGGCTGGACTGCGCGGAGAGAGGTCGGTCCACTAGTGTGCTCCGCAGATCACCTCAAAAGCCCAGGTGTCCCGCGTGGGCGGTGGGGCCGTGAGCACTTGAGCCGGAACCCGCCCCTTCCCAGGTGTGCATTGTTAGCAGGAAGCGGGAGCCAGGAGCTCCCGGGCCTCGCTCGAACCCCGGCACCCCAGCACGAGAGATTTTGCGGGTGCCCCAGCGGTGTCCTAAGGGCTGCCGAGTCCCACGCCCGCGCTTGGGCCCCTGCCACCCACGTGGGAGACCCGGATGGAGTCCACACTGCTGGCTTTGGCCTGGCCCAGCGCAGGCTGCTGTGGCCATTTGGGAAGAAACCAGCAGATGAAGGATGGATCGATCTCCCTCGATCTCTCTCAAGCTCTCTCTGTCTCTGTCTGTAACTGTGCCTCTTAAATAAATAAATTTAAAAAAATAAAAGCAGGGGAGACCACAGCAGTGCCTGTCATGCAGGGAACATGAGCCGGCTGCACAGGGCACCCCGCCCCCACAGCACCCCGCCACCCTCCCGCACCCCGCCCCACCATGACCCCCTCTACAGCTCGACTGAGTCTCCTCGCCAACGAGCACGTCTTGCAACCCGGGGCATTTTCTGGGGAGACGCCCAGTCTGAGGGCTGCTGGTACTGACAGGGAGGGACAGGCGTCCGGGACAGCCGGGTGACCGGGCCCTGGCGGGGTCACCTGGGGGACAAAGCCTTGAGACCTGCAGGGTGGAAGAGGGCGCTCAGCGTAGCACCGCCACTAGGGGACAGGGAGGGCCGCGTCCGGATGGGGAGGGACGCTGGAAGTGTCGCAAGAGTAGGAGCTGGGCCCCAGGGGCGCCCCCTGGCAGGGCATCCCGCTGCGACCAGGATGCCGGACCCGTCCCGTGAGCTGGCCCCGCTGCCCGGCCCAGGCGCGACGCCAACAGATGCTGCGGGGCTGGAGGCGGGGGACCCTGAGCCGGTAGCGGCCCGCGCGGTCCGCACCAGCCTCCACAGCCGCTGCTGTCGCCCCCCCTCCTTGCCGCTCGCCACTGGTGGGGCCTTACGGATGCACTGTCCCACCGGCGCGCTGAACGGATTCCCCAGGAGGAACTGCACCTTGCACGGAAAGCCCGGCGGCGGCAGCGGCGGCGGACGGGGCGTCCAGTCTGCCCGCCCGGGGCTCCGCCACTGCCACCACCCGAGGTCACGACCTGACTGAGGCTCGCCCCCGCCCTACCCTCAGCAATGCCGAGCCGCCCGGCCCTTGGCCACGCCCCCTTGCCGCGTCTCTATTGCGCAACGCCTACACAGCCCTCATCCCATTGGCCTTCGCCTCTACCTCAACGAAGCTCCCACCCACCCCGCGGCGTCCCATTGGCCGGAGAGCGAGCTAGGTCGCTGGAGTCCCCGGCAGGCGTAGCGGCTCCTCCCCTGGCCCGCCTCCGAAAGAGAGGCTTTGCGTGTTCATTCGCCCATATGTCGGTCAAGCTAGAGAATCCTTAGTAGTATTCGATAAAGGACGAGTCCATCACTCAAACCGGGACGAGGAGAGGCGGTGCCTCCACAAATATCCCCGCCCACAGAAAGCGCTGATTCGGGGGTAAACGTTGGTTGCCTTAAGCCTGGTTGGTGTGGTAGGATTTCCCCGCCCCGAGAACTGATCACGTGATGCGTCCATGTTCACCCGGGATGTCTACCTCTTCACTTCCCCTTAGCGACCCAGCGGCGGCGCTCGGTTCCCTAGCAACCGGGGGACGCTGTTGCTGCGGGGACCCAGTCCGGAAGCCGGGGCCTGGGACGAGATGAGACGAGACCCGGGCTGGACTGCGCGGAGAGAGGTCGGTCCACTAGTGTGCTCCGCAGATCACCTCAAAAGCCCAGGTGTCCCGCGTGGGCGGTGGGGCCGTGAGCACTTGAGCCGGAACCTGCCCCTTCCCAGGTGTGCATTGTTAGCAAGAAGCAGGAGCCAGGAGCTCCCGGGCCTCGCTCGAACCCAAGCACCCCAGCACGAGAGATTTTGCGGGTGCCCCAGCGGTGTCCTAAGGGCTGCCGAGTCCCACGCCCGCGCTTGGGCCCCTGCCACCCACGTGGGAGACCCGGATGGAGTCCAGACTGCTGGCTTTGGCCTGGCCCAGCGCTGGCTGCTGTGGCCATTTGGGAAGAAACCAGCAGATGAAGGATGGATCGATCTCCCTCGATCTCTCTCAATCTCTCTCTCTCTCTCTGTCTGTAACTGTGCCTCTTAAATAAATAAATTTAAAAAAAATAAAAGCAGGGGAGACCTCAGCAGTGCCTGTCATGCAGGGAACATGAGCCGGCTGCACAGGGCACCCCGCCCCCACAGCACCCCGCCACCCTCCCGCACCCCGCCCCACCATGACCCCCTCTACAGCTCGACTGAGTCTCCTCGCCAACGAGCACGTCTTGCAACCCGGGGCATTTTCTGGGGAGACGCCCAGTCTGAGGGCTGCTGGTACTGACAGGGAGGGACAGGCGTCCGGGACAGCCGGGTGACCGGGCCCTGGCGGGGTCACCTGGGGGACAAAGCCTTGAGACCTGCAGGGTGGAAGAGGGCGCTCAGCGTAGCACCGCCACTAGGGGACAGGGAGGGCCGCGTCCGGATGGGGAGGGACGCTGGAAGTGTCGCAAGAGTAGGAGCTGGGCCCCAGGGGCGCCCCCTGGCAGGGCATCCCGCTGCGACCAGGATGCCGGACCCGTCCCGTGAGCTGGCCCCGCTGCCCGGCCCAGGCGCGACGCCAACAGATGCTGCGGGGCTGGAGGCGGGGGACCCTGAGCCGGTAGCGGCCCGCGCGGTCCGCACCAGCCTCCACAGCCGCTGCTGTCGCCCCCCCTCCTTGCCGCTCGCCACTGGTGGGGCCTTACGGATGCACTGTCCCACCGGCGCGCTGAACGGATTCCCCAGGAGGAACTGCACCTTGCACGGAAAGCCCGGCGGCGGCAGCGGCGGCGGACGGGGCGTCCAGTCTGCCCGCCCGGGGCTCCGCCACTGCCACCACCCGAGGTCACGACCTGACTGAGGCTCGCCCCCGCCCTACCCTCAGCAATGCCGAGCCGCCCGGCCCTTGGCCACGCCCCCTTGCCGCGTCTCTATTGCGCAACGCCTACACAGCCCTCATCCCATTGGCCTTCGCCTCTACCTCAACGAAGCTCCCACCCACCCCGCGGCGTCCCATTGGCCGGAGAGCGAGCTAGGTTGCTGGAGTCCCCGGCAGGCGTAGCGGCTCCTCCCCTGGCCCGCCTCCGAAAGAGAGGCTTTGCGTGTTCATTCGCCCATATGTCGGTCAAGCTAGAGAATCCTTAGTAGTATTGGATAAAGGACGAGTCCATCACTCAAACCGGGACGAGGAGAGGCGGTGCCTCCACAAATATCCCCGCCCACAGAAAGCGCTGATTCGGGGGTAAACGTTGGTTGCCTTAAGCCTGGTTGGTGTGGTAGGATTTCCCCGCCCCGAGAACTGATCACGTGATGCGTCCATGTTCACCCGGGATGTCTACCTCTTCACTTCCCCTTAGCGACCCAGTGGCGGCGCTCGGTTCCCTAGCAACCGGGGGACGCTGTTGCTGCGGGGACCCAGTCCGGAAGCCGGGGCCTGGGACGAGATGAGACGAGACCCGGGCTGGACTGCGCAGTCCACTAGTGTGCTCCGCAGATCACCTCAAAAGCCCAGGTGTCCCGCGTGGGCAGTGGGGCCGTGAGCACTTGAGCCGGAACCCGCCCCTTCCCAGGTGTGCATTGTTAGCAGGAAGCGGGAGCCAGGAGCTCCCGGGCCTCGCTCGAACCCCGGCACCCCAGCACGAGAGATTTTGCGGGTGCCCCAGCGGTGTCCTAAGGGCTGCCGAGTCCCACGCCCGCGCTTGGGCCCCTGCCACCCACGTGGGAGACCCGGATGGAGTCCACACTGCTGGCTTTGGCCTGGCCCAGCGCAGGCTGCTGTGGCCATTTGGGAAGAAACCAGCAGATGAAGGATGGATCGATCTCCCTCGATCTCTCTCAATCTCTCTCTCTCTCTGTCTGTAACTGTGCCTCTTAAATAAATAAATTTAAAAAAAATAAAAGCAGGGGAGACCTCAGCAGTGCCTGTCATGCAGGGAACATGAGCCGGCTGCACAGGGCACCCCGCCCCCACAGCACCCCCCCACCCTCCCGCACCCCGCCCCACCATGACCCCCTCTACAGCTCGACTGAGTCTCCTCGCCAACGAGCACGTCTTGCAACCCGGGGCATTTTCTGGGGAGACGCCCAGTCTGAGGGCTGCTGGTACTGACAGGGAGGGACAGGCGTCCGGGACAGCCGGGTGACCGGGCCCTGGCGGGGTCACCTGGGGGACAAAGCCGCGAGACCTGCAGGGTGGAAGAGGGCGCTCAGCGTAGCACCGCCACTAGGGGACAGGGAGGGCCGCGTCCGGATGGGGAGGGACGCTGGAAGTGTCGCAAGAGTAGGAGCTGGGCCCCAGGGGCGCCCCCTGGCAGGGCATCCCGCTGCGACCAGGATGCCGGACCCGTCCCGTGAGCTGGCCCCGCTGCCCGGCCCAGGCGCGACGCCAACAGATGCTGCGGGGCTGGAGGCGGGGGACCCTGAGCCGGTAGCGGCCCGCGCGGTCCGCACCAGCCTCCACAGCCGCTGCTGTCGCCCCCCCTCCTTGCCGCTCGCCACTGGTGGGGCCTTACGGATGCACTGTCCCACCGGCGCGCTGAACGGATTCCCCAGGAGGAACTGCACCTTGCACGGAAAGCCCGGCGGCGGCAGCGGCGGCGGACGGGGCGTCCAGTCTGCCCGCCCGGGGCTCCGCCACTGCCACCACCCGAGGTCACGACCTGACTGAGGCTCGCCCCCGCCCTACCCTCAGCAATGCCGAGCCGCCCGGCCCTTGGCCACGCCCCCTTGCCGCGTCTCTATTGCGCAACGCCTACACAGCCCTCATCCCATTGGCCTTCGCCTCTACCTCAACGAAGCTCCCACCCACCCCGCGGCGTCCCATTGGCCGGAGAGCGAGCTAGGTCGCTGGAGTCCCCGGCAGGCGTAGCGGCTCCTCCCCTGGCCCGCCTCCGAAAGAGAGGCTTTGCGTGTTCATTCGCCCATATGTCGGTCAAGCTAGAGAATCCTTAGTAGTATTGGATAAAGGACGAGTCCATCACTCAAACCGGGACGAGGAGAGGCGGTGCCTCCACAAATATCCCCGCCCACAGAAAGCGCTGATTCGGGGGTAAACGTTGGTTGCCTTAAGCCTGGTTGGTGTGGTAGGATTTCCCCGCCCCGAGAACTGATCACGTGATGCGTCCATGTTCACCCGGGATGTCTACCTCTTCACTTCCCCTTAGCGACCCAGCGGCGGCGCTCGGTTCCCTAGCAACCGGGGGACGCTGTTGCTGCGGGGACCCAGTCCGGAAGCCGGGGCCTGGGACGAGATGAGACGAGACCCGGGCTGGACTGCGCGGAGAGAGGTCGGTCCACTAGTGTGCTCCGCAGATCACCTCAAAAGCCCAGGTGTCCCGCGTGGGCGGTGGGGCCGTGAGCACTTGAGCCGGAACCCGCCCCTTCCCAGGTGTGCATTGTTAGCAGGAAGCGGGAGCCAGGAGCTCCCGGGCCTCGCTCGAACCCCGGCACCCCAGCACGAGAGATTTTGCGGGTGCCCCAGCGGTGTCCTAAGGGCTGCCGAGTCCCACGCCCGCGCTTGGGCCCCTGCCACCCACGTGGGAGACCCGGATGGAGTCCAGACTGCTGGCTTTGGCCTGGCCCAGCGCTGGCTGCTGTGGCCATTTGGGAAGAAACCAGCAGATGAAGGATGGATCGATCTCCCTCGATCTCTCTCAATCTCTCTCTGTCTCTGTCTGTAACTGTGCCTCTTAAATAAATAAATTTAAAAAAAATAAAAGCAGGGGAGACCTCAGCAGTGCCTGTCATGCAGGGAACATGAGCCGGCTGCACAGGGCACCCCGCCCCCACAGCACCCCGCCACCCTCCCGCACCCCGCCCCACCATGACCCCCTCTACAGCTCGACTGAGTCTCCTCGCCAACGAGCACGTCTTGCAACCCGGGGCATTTTCTGGGGAGACGCCCAGTCTGAGGGCTGCTGGTACTGACAGGGAGGGACAGGCGTCCGGGACAGCCGGGTGACCGGGCCCTGGCGGGGTCACCTGGGGGACAAAGCCGCGAGACCTGCAGGGTGGAAGAGGGCGCTCAGCGTAGCACCGCCACTAGGGGACAGGGAGGGCCGCGTCCGGATGGGGAGGGACGCTGGAAGTGTCGCAAGAGTAGGAGCTGGGCCCCAGGGGCGCCCCCTGGCAGGGCATCCCGCTGCGACCATGATGCCGGACCCGTCCCGTGAGCTGGCCCCGCTGCCCGGCCCAGGCGCGACGCCAACAGATGCTGCGGGGCTGGAGGCGGGGGACCCTGAGCCGGTAGCGGCCCGCGCGGTCCGCACCAGCCTCCACAGCCGCTGCTGTCGCCCCCCCTCCTTGCCGCTCGCCACTGGTGGGGCCTTACGGATGCACTGTCCCACCGGCGCGCTGAACGGATTCCCCAGGAGGAACTGCACCTTGCACGGAAAGCCCGGCGGCGGCAGCGGCGGCGGACGGGGCGTCCAGTCTGCCCGCCCGGGGCTCCGCCACTGCCACCACCCGAGGTCACGACCTGACTGAGGCTCGCCCCCGCCCTACCCTCAGCAATGCCGAGCCGCCCGCCCCTTGGCCACGCCCCCTTGCCGCGTCTCTATTGCGCAACGCCTACACAGCCCTCATCCCATTGGCCTTCGCCTCTACCTCAACGAAGCTCCCACCCACCCCGCGGCGTCCCATTGGCCGGAGAGCGAGCTAGGTCGCTGGAGTCCCCGGCAGGCGTAGCGGCTCCTCCCCTGGCCCGCCTCCGAAAGAGAGGCTTTGCGTGTTCATTCGCCCATATGTCGGTCAAGCTAGAGAATCCTTAGTAGTATTGGATAAAGGACGAGTCCATCACTCAAACCGGGACGAGGAGAGGCGGTGCCTCCACAAATATCCCCGCCCACAGAAAGCGCTGATTCGGGGGTAAACGTTGGTTGCCTTAAGCCTGGTTGGTGTGGTAGGATTTCCCCGCCCCGAGAACTGATCACGTGATGCGTCCATGTTCACCCGGGATGTCTACCTCTTCACTTCCCCTTAGCGACCCAGCGGCGGCGCTCGGTTCCCTAGCAACCGGGGGACGCTGTTGCTGCGGGGACCCAGTCCGGAAGCCGGGGCCTGGGACGAGATGAGACGAGACCCGGGCTGGACTGCGCAGTCCACTAGTGTGCTCCGCAGATCACCTCAAAAGCCCAGGTGTCCCGCGTGGGCGGTGGGGCCGTGAGCACTTGAGCCGGAACCCGCCCCTTCCCAGGTGTGCATTGTTAGCAGGAAGCGGGAGCCAGGAGCTCCCGGGCCTCGCTCGAACCCCGGCACCCCAGCACGAGAGATTTTGCGGGTGCCCCAGCGGTGTCCTAAGGGCTGCCGAGTCCCACGCCCGCGCTTGGGCCCCTGCCACCCACGTGGGAGACCCGGATGGAGTCCACACTGCTGGCTTTGGCCTGGCCCAGCGCAGGCTGCTGTGGCCATTTGGGAAGAAACCAGCAGATGAAGGATGGATCGATCTCCCTCGATCTCTCTCAAGCTCTCTCTGTCTCTGTCTGTAACTGTGCCTCTTAAATAAATAAATTTAAAAAAAATAAAAGCAGGGGAGACCTCAGCAGTGCCTGTCATGCAGGGAACATGAGCCGGCTGCACAGGGCACCCCGCCCCCACAGCACCCCGCCACCCTCCCGCACCCCGCCCCACCATGACCCCCTCTACAGCTCGACTGAGTCTCCTCGCCAACGAGCACGTCTTGCAACCCGGGGCATTTTCTGGGGAGACGCCCAGTCTGAGGGCTGCTGGTACTGACATGGAGGGACAGGCGTCCGGGACAGCCGGGTGACCGGGCCCTGGCGGGGTCACCTGGGGGACAAAGCCGCGAGACCTGCAGGGTGGAAGAGGGCGCTCAGCGTAGCACCGCCACTAGGGGACAGGGAGGGCCGCGTCCGGATGGGGAGGGACGCTGGAAGTGTCGCAAGAGTAGGAGCTGGGCCCCAGGGGCGCCCCCTGGCAGGGCATCCCGCTGCGACCAGGATGCCGGACCCGTCCCGTGAGCTGGCCCCGCTGCCCGGCCCAGGCGCGATGCCAACAGATGCTGCGGGGCTGGAGGCGGGGGACCCTGAGCCGGTAGCGGCCCGCGCGGTCCGCACCAGCCTCCACAGCCGCTGCTGTCGCCCCCCCTCCTTGCCGCTCGCCACTGGTGGGGCCTTACGGATGCACTGTCCCACCGGCGCGCTGAACGGATTCCCCAGGAGGAACTGCACCTTGCACGGAAAGCCCGGCGGCGGCAGCGGCGGCGGACGGGGCGTCCAGTCTGCCCGCCCGGGGCTCCGCCACTGCCACCACCCGAGGTCAAGACCTGACTGAGGCTCGCCCCCGCCCTACCCTCAGCAATGCCGAGCCGCCCGGCCCTTGGCCACGCCCCCTTGCCACGTCTCTATTGCGCAACGCCTACACAGCCCTCATCCCATTGGCCTTCGCCTCTACCTCAACGAAGCTCCCACCCACCCCGCGGCGTCCCATTGGCTGGAGAGCGAGCTAGGTCGCTGGAGTCCCCGGCAGGCGTAGCGGCTCCTCCCCTGGCCCGCCTCCGAAAGAGAGGCTTTGCGTGTTCATTCGCCCATATGTCGGTCAAGCTAGAGAATCCTTAGTAGTATTGGATAAAGGACGAGTCCATCACTCAAACCGGGACGAGGAGAGGCGGTGCCTCCACAAATATCCCCGCCCACAGAAAGCGCTGATTCGGGGGTAAACGTTGGTTGCCTTAAGCCTGGTTGGTGTGGTAGGATTTCCCCGCCCCGAGAACTGATCACGTGATGCGTCCATGTTCACCCGGGATGTCTACCTCTTCACTTCCCCTTAGCGACCCAGCGGCGGCGCTCGGTTCCCTAGCAACCGGGGGACGCTGTTGCAGCGGGGACCCAGTCCGGAAGCCGGGGCCTGGGACGAGATGAGACGAGACCCGGGCTGGACTGCGCAGTCCACTAGTGTGCTCCGCAGATCACCTCAAAAGCCCAGGTGTCCCGCGTGGGCGGTGGGGCCGTGAGCACTTGAGCCGGAACCCGCCCCTTCCCAGGTGTGCATTGTTAGCAGGAAGCGGGAGCCAGGAGCTCCCGGGCCTCGCTCGAACCCCGGCACCCCAGCACGAGAGATTTTGCGGGTACCCCAGCGGTGTCCTAAGGGCTGCCGAGTCCCACGCCCGCGCTTGGGCCCCTGCCACCCACGTGGGAGACCCGGATGGAGTCCACACTGCTGGCTTTGGCCTGGCCCAGCGCTGGCTGCTGTGGCCATTTGGGAAGACACCAGCAGATGAAGGATGGATCGATCTCCCTCGATCTCTCTCAAGCTCTCTCTGTCTCTGTCTGTAACTGTGCCTCTTAAATAAATAAATTTAAAAAAAATAAAAGCAGGGGAGACCTCAGCAGTGCCTGTCATGCAGGGAACATGAGCCGGCTGCACAGGGCACCCCGCCCCCACAGCACCCCGCCACCCTCCCGCACCCCGCCCCACCATGACCCCCTCTACAGCTCGACTGAGTCTCCTCGCCAACGAGCACGTCTTGCAACCCGGGGCATTTTCTGGGGAGACGCCCAGTCTGAGGGCTGCTGGTACTGACAGGGAGGGACAGGCGCCCGGGACAGCCGGGTGACCGGGCCCTGGCGGGGTCACCTGGGGGACAAAGCCGCGAGACCTGCAGGGTGGAAGAGGGCGCTCAGCGTAGCACCGCCACTAGGGGACAGGGAGGGCCGCGTCCGGATGGGGAGGGACGCTGGAAGTGTCGCAAGAGTAGGAGCTGGGCCCCAGGGGCGCCCCCTGGCAGGGCATCCCGCTGCCCAGCGGAGGCCTGGCGACCAGGATGCCGGACCCGTCCCGTGAGCTGGCCCCGCTGCCCGGCCCAGGCACGACGCCAACAGATGCTGCGGGGCTGGAGGCGGGGGACCCTGAGCCGGTAGCGGCCCGCGCGGTCCGCACCAGCCTCCACAGCCGCTGCTGTCGCCCCCCCTCCTTGCCGCTCGCCACTGGTGGGGCCTTACGGATGCACTGTCCCACCGGCGCGCTGAACGGATTCCCCAGGAGGAACTGCACCTTGCACGGAAAGCCCGGCGGCGGCAGCGGCGGCGGACGGGGCGTCCAGTCTGCCCGCCCGGGGCTCCGCCACTGCCACCACCCGAGGTCACGACCTGACTGAGGCTCGCCCCCGCCCTACCCTCAGCAATGCCGAGCCGCCCGGCCCTTGGCCACGCCCCCTTGCCGCGTCTCTATTGCGCAACGCCTACACAGCCCTCATCCCATTGGCCTTCGCCTCTACCTCAACGAAGCTCCCACCCACCCCGCGGCGTCCCATTGGCCGGAGAGCGAGCTAGGTCGCTGGAGTCCCCGGCAGGCGTAGCGGCTCCTCCCCTGGCCCGCCTCCGAAAGAGAGGCTTTGCGTGTTCATTCGCCCATATGTCGGTCAAGCTAGAGAATCCTTAGTAGTATTGGATAAAGGACGAGTCCATCACTCAAACCGGGACGAGGAGAGGCGGTGCCTCCACAAATATCCCCGCCCACAGAAAGCGCTGATTCGGGGGTAAACGTTGGTTGCCTTAAGCCTGGTTGGTGTGGTAGGATTTCCCCGCCCCAAGAACTGATCACGTGATGCGTCCATGTTCACCCGGGATGTCTACCTCTTCACTTCCCCTTAGCGACCCAGCGGCGGCGCTCGGTTCCCTAGCAACCAGGGGACGCTGTTGCAGCGGGGACCCAGTCCGGAAGCCGGGGCCTGGGACGAGATGAGACGAGACCCGGGCTGGACTGCGCAGTCCACTAGTGTGCTCCGCAGATCACCTCAAAAGCCCAGGTGTCCCGCGTGGGCGGTGGGGCCGTGAGCACTTGAGCCGGAACCCGCCCCTTCCCAGGTGTGCATTGTTAGCAGGAAGCGGGAGCCAGGAGCTCCCGGGCCTCGCTCGAACCCCGGCACCCCAGCACGAGAGATTTTGCGGGTGCCCCAGCGATGTCCTAAGGGCTGCCGAGTCCCACGCCCGCGCTTGGGCCCCTGCCACCCACGTGGGAGACCCGGATGGAGTCCACACTGCTGGCTTTGGCCTGGCCCAGCGCTGGCTGCTGTGGCCATTTGGGAAGACACCAGCAGATGAAGGATGGATCGATCTCCCTCGATCTCTCTCAATCTCTCTCTGTCTCTGTCTGTAACTGTGCCTCTTAAATAAATAAATTTAAAAAAAATAAAAGCAGGGGAGACCTCAGCAGTGTCTGTCATGCAGGGAACATGAGCCGGCTGCACAGGGCACCCCGCCCCCACAGCACCCCGCCACCCTCCCGCACCCCGCCCCACCATGACCCCCTCTACAGCTCGACTGAGTCTCCTCGCCAACGAGCACGTCTTGCAACCCGGGGCATTTTCTGGGGAGACGCCCAGTCTGAGGGCTGCTGGTACTGACAGGGAGGGACAGGCGTCCGGGACAGCCGGGTGACCGGGCCCTGGCGGGGTCACCTGGGGGACAAAGCCGCGAGACCTGCAGGGTGGAAGAGGGCGCTCAGCGTAGCACCGCCACTAGGGGACAGGGAGGGCCGCGTCCGGATGGGGAGGGACGCTGGAAGTGTCGCAAGAGTAGGAGCTGGGCCCCAGGGGCGCCCCCTGGCAGGGCATCCCGCTGCGACCAGGATGCCGGACCCGTCCCGTGAGCTGGCCCCGCTGCCCGGCCCAGGCGCGACGCCAACAGATGCTGCGGGGCTGGAGGCGGGGGACCCTGAGCCGGTAGCGGCCCGCGCGGTCCGCACCAGCCTCCACAGCCGCTGCTGTCGCCCCCCCTCCTTGCCGCTCGCCACTGGTGGGGCCTTACGGATGCACTGTCCCACCGGCGCGCTGAACGGATTCCCCAGGAGGAACTGCACCTTGCACGGAAAGCCCGGCGGCGGCAGCGGCGGCGGACGGGGCGTCCAGTCTGCCCGCCCGGGGCTCCGCCACTGCCACCACCCGAGGTCAAGACCTGACTGAGGCTCGCCCCCGCCCTACCCTCAGCAATGCCGAGCCGCCCGGCCCTTGGCCACGCCCCCTTGCCACGTCTCTATTGCGCAACGCCTACACAGCCCTCATCCCATTGGCCTTCGCCTCTACCTCAACGAAGCTCCCACCCACCCCGCGGCGTCCCATCGGCTGGAGAGCGAGCTAGGTCGCTGGAGTCCCCGGCAGGCGTAGCGGCTCCTCCCCTGGCCCGCCTCCGAAAGAGAGGCTTTGCGTGTTCATTCGCCCATATGTCGGTCAAGCTAGAGAATCCTTAGTAGTATTGGATAAAGGACGAGTCCATCACTCAAACCGGGACGAGGAGAGGCGGTGCCTCCACAAATATCCCCGCCCACAGAAAGCGCTGATTCGGGGGTAAACGTTGGTTGCCTTAAGCCTGGTTGGTGTGGTAGGATTTCCCCGCCCCGAGAACTGATCACGTGATGCGTCCATGTTCACCCGGGATGTCTACCTCTTCACTTCCCCTTAGCGACCCAGCGGCGGCGCTCGGTTCCCTAGCAACCGGGGGACGCTGTTGCTGCGGGGACCCAGTCCGGAAGCCGGGGCCTGGGACGAGATGAGACGAGACCCGGGCTGGACTGCGCAGTCCACTAGTGTGCTCCGCAGATCACCTCAAAAGCCCAGGTGTCCCGCGTGGGCGGTGGGGCCGTGAGCACTTGAGCCGGAACCCGCCCCTTCCCAGGTGTGCATTGTTAGCAGGAAGCGGGAGCCAGGAGCTCCCGGGCCTCGCTCGAACCCCGGCACCCCAGCACGAGAGATTTTGCGGGTACCCCAGCGGTGTCCTAAGGGCTGCCGAGTCCCACGCCCGCGCTTGGGCCCCTGCCACCCACGTGGGAGACCCGGATGGAGTCCACACTGCTGGCTTTGGCCTGGCCCAGCGCTGGCTGCTGTGGCCATTTGGGAAGACACCAGCAGATGAAGGATGGATCGATCTCCCTCGATCTCTCTCAATCTCTCTCTCTCTCTGTCTGTAACTGTGCCTCTTAAATAAATAAATTTAAAAAAAATAAAAGCAGGGGAGACCTCAGCAGTGCCTGTCATGCAGGGAACATGAGCCGGCTGCACAGGGCACCCCGCCCCCACAGCACCCCGCCACCCTCCCGCACCCCGCCCCACCATGACCCCCTCTACAGCTCGACTGAGTCTCCTCGCCAACGAGCACGTCTTGCAACCCGGGGCATTTTCTGGGGAGACGCCCAGTCTGAGGGCTGCTGGTACTGACAGGGAGGGACAGGCGTCCGGGACAGCCGGGTGACCGGGCCCTGGCGGGGTCACCTGGGGGACAAAGCCGTGAGACCTGCAGGGTGGAAGAGGGCGCTCAGCGTAGCACCGCCACTAGGGGACAGGGAGGGCCGCGTCCGGATGGGGAGGGACGCTGGAAGTGTCGCAAGAGTAGGAGCTGGGCCCCAGGGGCGCCCCCTGGCAGGGCATCCCGCTGCCCAGCGGAGGCCTGGCGACCAGGATGCCGGACCCGTCCCGTGAGCTGGCCCCGCTGCCCGGCCCAGGCACGACGCCAACTGATGCTGCGGGGCTGGAGGCGGGGGACCCTGAGCCGGTAGCGGCCCGCGCGGTCCGCACCAGCCTCCACAGCCGCTGCTGTGGCCCCCCCTCCTTGCCGCTCGCCACTGGTGGGGCCTTACGGATGCACTGTCCCACCGGCGCGCTGAACGGATTCCCCAGGAGGAACTGCACCTTGCACGGAAAGCCCGGCGGCGGCAGCGGCGGCGGACGGGGCGTCCAGTCTGCCCGCCCGGGGCTCCGCCACTGCCACCACCCGAGGTCACGACCTGACTGAGGCTCGCCCCCGCCCTACCCTCAGCAATGCCGAGCCGCCCGCCCCTTGGCCACGCCCCCTTGCCGCGTCTCTATTGCGCAACGCCTACACAGCCCTCATCCCATTGGCCTTCGCCTCTACCTCAACGAAGCTCCCACCCACCCCGCGGCGTCCCATTGGCCGGAGAGCGAGCTAGGTCGCTGGAGTCCCCGGCAGGCGTAGCGGCTCCTCCCCTGGCCCGCCTCCGAAAGAGAGGCTTTGCGTGTTCATTCGCCCATATGTCGGTCAAGCTAGAGAATCCTTAGTAGTATTGGATAAAGGACGAGTCCATCACTCAAACCGGGACGAGGAGAGGCGGTGCCTCCACAAATATCCCCGCCCACAGAAAGCGCTGATTCGGGGGTAAACGTTGGTTGCCTTAAGCCTGGTTGGTGTGGTAGGATTTCCCCGCCCCAAGAACTGATCACGTGATGCGTCCATGTTCACACGGGATGTCTACCTCTTCACTTCCCCTTAGCGACCCAGCGGCGGCGCTCGGTTCCCTAGCAACCGGGGGACGCTGTTGCAGCGGGGACCCAGTCCGGAAGCCGGGGCCTGGGACGAGATGAGACGAGACCCGGGCTGGACTGCGCAGTCCACTAGTGTGCTCCGCAGATCACCTCAAAAGCCCAGGTGTCCCGCGTGGGCGGTGGGGCCGTGAGCACTTGAGCCGGAACCCGCCCCTTCCCAGGTGTGCATTGTTAGCAGGAAGCGGGAGCCAGGAGCTCCCGGGCCTCGCTCGAACCCCGGCACCCCAGCACGAGAGATTTTGCGGGTGCCCCAGCGGTGTCCTAAGGGCTGCCGAGTCCCACGCCCGCGCTTGGGCCCCTGCCACCCACGTGGGAGACCCGGATGGAGTCCACACTGCTGGCTTTGGCCTGGCCCAGCGCTGGCTGCTGTGGCCATTTGGGAAGACACCAGCAGATGAAGGATGGATCGATCTCCCTCGATCTCTCTCAATCTCTCTCTCTCTCTGTCTGTAACTGTGCCTCTTAAATAAATAAATTTAAAAAAAATAAAAGCAGGGGAGACCTCAGCAGTGCCTGTCAT
Source organism: Lepus europaeus (assembly GCF_033115175.1). Lineage (NCBI taxonomy): Eukaryota > Metazoa > Chordata > Mammalia > Lagomorpha > Leporidae > Lepus > Lepus europaeus. The sequence continues at coordinate 553,243 of NW_026909613.1, read as the reverse complement.
GCAGGGAACATGAGCCGGCTGCACAGGGCACCCCGCCCCCACAGCACCCCGCCACCCTCCCGCACCCCGCCCCACCATGACCCCCTCTACAGCTCGACTGAGTCTCCTCGCCAACGAGCACGTCTTGCAACCCGGGGCATTTTCTGGGGAGACGCCCAGTCTGAGGGCTGCTGGTACTGACAGGGAGGGACAGGCGTCCGGGACAGCCGGGTGACCGGGCCCTGGCGGGGTCACCTGGGGGACAAAGCCGCGAGACCTGCAGGGTGGAAGAGGGCGCTCAGCATAGCACCGCCACTAGGGGACAGGGAGGGCCGCGTCCGGATGGGGAGGGACGCTGGAAGTGTCGCAAGAGTAGGAGCTGGGCCCCAGGGGCGCCCCCTGGCAGGGCATCCCGCTGCCCAGCGGAGGCCTGGCGACCAGGATGCCGGACCCGTCCCGTGAGCTGGCCCCGCTGCCCGGCCCAGGCACGACGCCAACTGATGCTGCGGGGCTGGAGGCGGGGGACCCTGAGCCGGTAGCGGCCCGCGCGGTCCGCACCAGCCTCCACAGCCGCTGCTGTCGCCCCCCCTCCTTGCCGCTCGCCACTGGTGGGGCCTTACGGATGCACTGTCCCACCGGCGCGCTGAACGGATTCCCCAGGAGGAACTGCACCTTGCACGGAAAGCCCGGCGGCGGCAGCGGCGGCGGACGGGGCGTCCAGTCTGCCCGCCCGGGGCTCCGCCACTGCCACCACCCGAGGTCACGACCTGACTGAGGCTCGCCCCCGCCCTACCCTCAGCAATGCCGAGCCGCCCGGCCCTTGGCCACGCCCCCTTGCCGCGTCTCTATTGCGCAACGCCTACACAGCCCTCATCCCATTGGCCTTCGCCTCTACCTCAACGAAGCTCCCACCCACCCCGCGGCGTCCCATTGGCCGGAGAGCGAGCTAGGTCGCTGGAGTCCCCGGCAGGCGTAGCGGCTCCTCCCCTGGCCCGCCTCCGAAAGAGAGGCTTTGCGTGTTCATTCGCCCATATGTCGGTCAAGCTAGAGAATCCTTAGTAGTATTGGATAAAGGACGAGTCCATCACTCAAACCGGGACGAGGAGAGGCGGTGCCTCCACAAATATCCCCGCCCACAGAAAGCGCTGATTCGGGGGTAAACGTTGGTTGCCTTAAGCCTGGTTGGTGTGGTAGGATTTCCCCGCCCCGAGAACTGATCACGTGATGCGTCCATGTTCACCCGGGATGTCTACCTCTTCACTTCCCCTTAGCGACCCAGCGGCGGCGCTCGGTTCCCTAGCAACCGGGGGACGCTGTTGCTGCGGGGACCCAGTCCGGAAGCCGGGGCCTGGGACGAGATGAGACGAGACCCGGGCTGGACTGCGCGGAGAGAGGTCGGTCCACTAGTGTGCTCCGCAGATCACCTCAAAAGCCCAGGTGTCCCGCGTGGGCGGTGGGGCCGTGAGCACTTGAGCCGGAACCCGCCCCTTCCCAGGTGTGCATTGTTAGCAGGAAGCGGGAGCCAGGAGCTCCCGGGCCTCGCTCGAACCCCGGCACCCCAGCACGAGAGATTTTGCGGGTGCCCCAGCGGTGTCCTAAGGGCTGCCGAGTCCCACGCCCGCGCTTGGGCCCCTGCCACCCACGTGGGAGACCCGGATGGAGTCCACACTGCTGGCTTTGGCCTGGCCCAGCGCTGGCTGCTGTGGCCATTTGGGAAGAAACCAGCAGATGAAGGATGGATCGATCTCCCTCGATCTCTCTCAATCTCTCTCTCTCTCTGTCTGTAACTGTGCCTCTTAAATAAATAAATTTAAAAAAAATAAAAGCAGGGGAGACCTCAGCAGTGCCTGTCATGCAGGGAACATGAGCCGGCTGCACAGGGCACCCCGCCTCCACAGCACCACGCCACCCTCCCGCACCCCGCCCCACCATGACCCCCTCTACAGCTCGACTGAGTCTCCTCGCCAACGAGCACGTCTTGCAACCCGGGGCATTTTCTGGGGAGACGCCCAGTCTGAGGGCTGCTGGTACTGACAGGGAGGGACAGGCGTCCGGGACAGCCGGGTGACCGGGCCCTGGCGGGGTCACCTGGGGGACAAAGCCGCGAGACCTGCAGGGTGGAAGAGGGCGCTCAGCGTAGCACCGCCACTAGGAGACAGGGAGGGCCGCGTCCGGATGGGGAGGGACGCTGGAAGTGTCGCAAGAGTAGGAGCTGGGCCCCAGGGGCGCCCCCTGGCAGGGCATCCCGCTGCCCAGTGGAGGCCTGGCGACCAGGATGCCGGACCCGTCCCGTGAGCTGGCCCCGCTGCCCGGCCCAGGCGCGACGCCAACAGATGCTGCGGGGCTGGAGGCGGGGGACCCTGAGCCGGTAGCGGCCTGTGCGGTCCGCACCAGCCTCCACAGCCGCTGCTGTCGCCCCCCCTCCTTGCCGCTCGCCACTGGTGGGGGCTTACGGATGCACTGTCCCACCGGCGCGCTGAACGGATTCCCCAGGAGGAACTGCACCTTGCACGGAAAGCCCGGCGGCGGCAGCGGCGGCGGACGGGGCGTCCAGTCTGCCCGCCCGGGGCTCCGCCACTGCCACCACCCGAGGTCACGACCTGACTGAGGCTCGCCCCCGCCCTACCCTCAGCAATGCCGAGCCGCCCGGCCCTTGGCCACGCCCCCTTGCCGCGTCTCTATTGCGCAACGCCTACACAGCCCTCATCCCATTGGCCTTCGCCTCTACCTCAACGAAGCTCCCACCCACCCCGCGGCGTCCCATTGGCCGGAGAGCGAGCTAGGTCGCTGGAGTCCCCGGCAGGCGTAGCGGCTCCTCCCCTGGCCCGCCTCCGAAAGAGAGGCTTTGCGTGTTCATTCGCCCATATGTCGGTCAAGCTAGAGAATCCTTAGTAGTATTGGATAAAGGACGAGTCCATCACTCAAACCGGGACGAGGAGAGGCGGTGCCTCCACAAATATCCCCGCCCACAGAAAGCGCTGATTCGGGGGTAAACGTTGGTTGCCTTAAGCCTGGTTGGTGTGGTAGGATTTCCCCGCCCCGAGAACTGATCACGTGATGCGTCCTTGTTCACCCGGGATGTCTACCTCTTCACTTCCCCTTAGCGACCCAGCGGCGGCGCTCGGTTCCCTAGCAACCGGGGGACGCTGTTGCTGCGGGGACCCAGTCCGGAAGCCGGGGCCTGGGACGAGATGAGACGAGACCCGGGCTGGACTGCGCGGAGAGAGGTCGGTCCACTAGTGTGCTCCGCAGATCACCTCAAAAGCCCAGGTGTCCCGCGTGGGCGGTGGGGCCGTGAGCACTTGAGCCGGAACCCGCCCCTTCCCAGGTGTGCATTGTTAGCAGGAAGCGGGAGCCAGGAGCTCCCGGGCCTCGCTCGAACCCCGGCACCCCAGCACGAGAGATTTTGCGGGTGCCCCAGCGGTGTCCTAAGGGCTGCCGAGTCCCACGCCCGCGCTTGGGCCCCTGCCACCCACGTGGGAGACCCGGATGGAGTCCAGACTGCTGGCTTTGGCCTGGCCCAGCGCAGGCTGCTGTGGCCATTTGGGAAGAAACCAGCAGATGAAGGATGGATCGATCTCCCTCGATCTCTCTCAAGCTCTCTCTGTCTCTGTCTGTAACTGTGCCTCTTAAATAAATAAATTTAAAAAAAATAAAAGCAGGGGAGACCTCAGCAGTGCCTGTCATGCAGGGAACATGAGCCGGCTGCACAGGGCACCCCGCCTCCACAGCACCCCGCCACCCTCCCGCACCCCGCCCCACCATGACCCCCTCTACAGCTCGACTGAGTCGCCTCGCCAACGAGCACGTCTTGCAACCCGGGGCATTTTCTGGGGAGACGCCCAGTCTGAGGGCTGCTGGTACTGACAGGGAGGGACAGGCGTCCGGGACAGCCGGGTGACCGGGCCCTGGCGGGGTCACCTGGGGGACAACGCCGCGAGACCTGCAGGGTGGAAGAGGGCGCTCAGCGTAGCACCGCCACTAGGGGACAGGGAGGGCCGCGTCCGGATGGGGAGGGACGCTGGAAGTGTCGCAAGAGTAGGAGCTGGGCCCCAGGGGCGCCCCCTGGCAGGGCATCCCGCTGCCCAGCGGAGGCCTGGCGACCAGGATGCCGGACCCGTCCCGTGAGCTGGCCCCGCTGCCCGGCCCAGGCGCGACGCCAACAGATGCTGCGGGGCTGGAGGCGGGGGACCCTGAGCCGGTAGCGGCCCGCGCGGTCCGCACCAGCCTCCACAGCCGCTGCTGTCGCCCCCCCTCCTTGCCGCTCGCCACTGGTGGGGCCTTACGGATGCACTGTCCCACCGGCGCGCTGAACGGATTCCCCAGGAGGAACTGCACCTTGCACGGAAAGCCCGGCGGCGGCAGCGGCGGCGGACGGGGCGTCCAGTCTGCCCGCCCGGGCTCCGCCACTGCCACCACCCGAGGTCACGACCTGACTGAGGCTCGCCCCCGCCCTACCCTCAGCAATGCCGAGCCGCCCGGCCCTTGGCCACGCCCCCTTGCCACGTCTCTATTGCGCAACGCCTACACAGCCCTCATCCCATTGGCCTTCGCCTCTACCTCAACGAAGCTCCCATCCACCCCGCGGCGTCCCATTGGCCGGAGAGCGAGCTAGGTCGCTGGAGTCCCCGGCAGGCGTAGCGGCTCCTCCCCTGGCCCGCCTCCGAAAGAGAGGCTTTGCGTGTTCATTCGCCCATATGTCGGTCAAGCTAGAGAATCCTTAGTAGTATTGCATAAAGGACGAGTCCATCACTCAAACCGGGACGAGGAAAGGCAGTTCCTCCACAAATATCCCCGCCCACAGAAAGCGCTGATTCGGGGGTAAACGTTGGTTGCCTTAAGCCTGGTTGGTGTGGTAGGATTTCCCCGCCCCGAGAACTGATCACATGATGCGTCCATGTTCACCCGGGATGTCTACCTCTTCACTTCCCCTTAGCGACCCAGCGGCGGTGCTCGGTTCCCTAGCAACTGGGGGACGCTGTTGCTGCGGGGACCCAGTCCGGAAGCCGGGGCCTGGGACGAGATGAGACGAGACCCGGGCTGGACTGCGCAGTCCACTAGTGTGCTCCGCAGATCACCTCAAAAGCCCAGGTGTCCCGCGTGGGCGGTGGGGCCGTGAGCACTTGAGCCGGAACCCGCCCCTTCCCAGGTGTGCATTGTTAGCAGGAAGCGGGAGCCAGGAGCTCCCGGGCCTCGCTCGAACCCCGGCACCCCAGCACGAGAGATTTTGCGGGTGCCCCAGCGGTGTCCTAAGGGCTGCCGAGTCCCACACCCGCGCTTGGGCCCCTGCCACCCACGTGGGAGACCCGGATGGAGTCCAGACTGCTGGCTTTGGCCTGGCCCAGCGCAGGCTGCTGTGGCCATTTGGGAAGAAACCAGCAGATGAAGGATGGATCGATCTCCCTCGATCTCTCTCAAGCTCTCTCTGTCTCTGTCTGAAACTGTGCCTCTTAAATAAATAAATTTAAAAAAAATAAAAGCAGGGGAGACCTCAGCAGTGCCTGTCATGCAGGGAACATGAGCCGGCTGCACAGGGCACCCCGCCTCCACAGCACCCCGCCACCCTCCCGCACCCCGCCCCACCATGACCCCCTGTACAGCTCGACTGAGTCGCCTCGCCAACGAGCACGTCTTGCAACCCGGGGCATTTTCTGGGGAGACGCCCAGTCTGAGGGCTGCTGGTACTGACAGGGAGGGACAGGCGTCCGGGACAGCCGGGTGACCGGGCCCTGGCGGGGTCACCTGGGGGACAAAGCCGCGAGACCTGCAGGGTGGAAGAGGGCGCTCAGCGTAGCACCGCCACTAGGGGACAGGGAGGGCCGCGTCCAGATGGGGAGGGACGCTGGAAGTGTCGCAAGAGTAGGAGCTGGGCCCCAGGGGCGCCCCCTGGCAGGGCATCCCGCTGCCCAGCGGAGGCCTGGCGACCAGGATGCCGGACCCGTCCCGTGAGCTGGCCCCGCTGCCCGGCCCAGGCGCGACGCCAACAGATGCTGCGGGGCTGGAGGCGGGGGACCCTGAGCCGGTAGCGGCCCGCGCGGTCCGCACCAGCCTCCACAGCCGCTGCTGTCGCCCCCCCTCCTTGCCGCTCGCCACTGGTGGGGCCTTACGGATGCACTGTCCCACCGGCGCGCTGAACGGATTCCCCAGGAGGAACTGCACCTTGCACGGAAAGCCCGGCGGCGGCAGCGGCGGCGGACCGGGCGTCCAGTCTGCCCGCCCGGGCTCCGCCACTGCCACCACCCGAGGTCACGACCTGACTGAGGCTCGCCCCCGCCCTACCCTCAGCAATGCCGAGCCGCCCGCCCCTTGGCCACGCCCCCTTGCCGCGTCTCTATTGCGCAACGCCTACACAGCCCTCATCCCATTGGCCTTCGCCTCTACCTCAACGAAGCTCCCACCCACCCCGCGGCGTCCCATTGGCCGGAGAGCGAGCTAGGTCGCTGGAGTCCCCGGCAGGCGTAGCGGCTCCTCCCCTGGCCCGCCTCCGAAAGAGAGGCTTTGCGTGTTCATTCGCCCATATGTCGGTCAAGCTAGAGAATCCTTAGTAGTATTGGATAAAGGACGAGTCCATCACTCAAACCGGGACGAGGAGAGGCGGTGCCTCCACAAATATCCCCGCCCACAGAAAGCGCTGATTCGGGGGTAAACGTTGGTTGCCTTAAGCCTGGTTGGTGTGGTAGGATTTCCCCGCCCCGAGAACTGATCACATGATGCGTCCATGTTCACCCGGGATGTCTACCTCTTCACTTCCCCTTAGCGACCCAGCGGCGGCGCTCGGTTCCCTAGCAACTGGGGGACGCTGTTGCAGCGGGGACCCAGTCCGGAAGCCGGGGCCTGGGACGAGATGAGACGAGACCCGGGCTGGACTGCGCAGTCCACTAGTGTGCTCCGCAGATCACCTCAAAAGCCCAGGTGTCCCGCGTGGGCGGTGGGGCCGTGAGCACTTGAGCCGGAACCCGCCCCTTCCCAGGTGTGCATTGTTAGCAGGAAGTGGGAGCCAGGAGCTCCCGGGCCTCGCTCGAACCCCGGCACCCCAGCACGAGAGATTTTGCGGGTGCCCCAGCGGTGTCCTAAGGGCTGCCGAGTCCCACGCCCGCGCTTGGGCCCCTGCCACCCACGTGGGAGACCCGGATGGAGTCCAGACTGCTGGCTTTGGCCTGGCCCAGCGCAGGCTGCTGTGGCCATTTGGGAAGAAACCAGCAGATGAAGGATGGATCGATCTCCCTCGATCTCTCTCAAGCTCTCTCTGTCTCTGTCTGTAACTGTGCCTCTTAAATAAATAAATTTAAAAAAAATAAAAGCAGGGGAGACCTCAGCAGTGCCTGTCATGCAGGGAACATGAGCCGGCTACACAGGGCACCCCGCCTCCACAGCACCCCGCCACCCTCCCGCACCCCGCCCCACCATGACCCCCTGTACAGCTCGACTGAGTCGCCTCGCCAACGAGCACGTCTTGCAACCCGGGGCATTTTCTGGGGAGACGCCCAGTCTGAGGGCTGCTGGTACTGACAGGGAGGGACAGGCGTCCGGGACAGCCGGGTGACCGGGCCCTGGCGGGGTCACCTGGGGGACAAAGCCGCGAGACCTGCAGGGTGGAAGAGGGCGCTCAGCGTAGCACCGCCACTAGGGGACAGGGAGGGCCGCGTCCGGATGGGGAGGGACGCTGGAAGTGTCGCAAGAGTAGGAGCTGGGCCCCAGGGGCGCCCCCTGGCAGGGCATCCCGCTGCGACCAGGATGCTGGACCCGTCCCGTGAGCTGGCCCCGCTGCCCGGCCCAGGCACGACGCCAACAGATGCTGCGGGGCTGGAGGCGGGGGACCCTGAGCCGGTAGCGGCCCGCGCGGTCCGCACCAGCCTCCACAGCCGCTGCTGTCGCCCCCCCTCCTTGCCGCTCGCCACTGGTGGGGCCTTACGGATGCACTGTCCCACCGGCGCGCTGAACGGATTCCCCAGGAGGAACTGCACCTTGCACGGAAAGCCCGGCGGCGGCAGCGGCGGCGGACGGGGCGTCCAGTCTGCCCGCCCGGGCTCCGCCACTGCCACCACCCGAGGTCACGACCTGACTGAGGCTCGCCCCCACCCTACCCTCAGCAATGCCGAGCCGCCCGGCCCTTGGCCACGCCCCCTTGCCGCATCTCTATTGCGCAACGCCTACACAGCCCTCATCCCATTGGCCTTCGCCTCTACCTCAACGAAGCTCCCACCCACCCCGCGGCGTCCCATTGGCCGGAGAGCGAGCTAGGTCGCTGGAGTCCCCGGCAGGCGTAGCGGCTCCTCCCCTGGCCCGCCTCCGAAAGAGAGGCTTTGCGTGTCATTCGCCCATATGTCGGTCAAGCTAGAGAATCCTTAGTAGTATTGGATAAAGGACGAGTCCATCACTCAAACCGGGACGAGGAGAGGCAGTTCCTCCACAAATATCCCCGCCCACAGAAAGCGCTGATTCGGGGGTAAACGTTGGTTGCCTTAAGCCTGGTTGGTGTGGTAGGATTTCCCCACCCCGAGAACTGATCACATGATGCGTCCATGTTCACCCGGGATGTCTACCTCTTCACTTCCCCTTAGCGACCCAGCGGCGGCGCTCGGTTCCCTAGCAACCGGGGGACGCTGTTGCTGCGGGGACCCAGTCCGGAAGCCGGGGCCTGGGACGAGATGAGACGAGACCCGGGCTGGACTGCGCAGTCCACTAGTGTGCTCCGCAGATCACCTCAAAAGCCCAGGTGTCCCGCGTGGGCGGTGGGGCCGTGAGCACTTGAGCCGGAACCCGCCCCTTCCCAGGTGTGCATTGTTAGCAGGAAGCGGGAGCCAGGAGCTCCCGGGCCTCGCTCGAACCCCGGCACCCCAGCACGAGAGATTTTGCGGGTGCCCCAGCGGTGTCCTAAGGGCTGCCGAGTCCCACGCCCGCGCTTGGGCCCCTGCCACCCACGTGGGAGACCCGGATGGAGTCCAGACTGCTGGCTTTGGCCTGGCCCAGCGCAGGCTGCTGTGGCCATTTGGGAAGAAACCAGCAGATGAAGGATGGATCGATCTCCCTCGATCTCTCTCAAGCTCTCTCTGTCTCTGTCTGTAACTGTGCCTCTTAAATAAATAAATTTAAAAAAAATAAAAGCAGGGGAGACCTCAGCAGTGCCTGTCATGCAGGGAACATGAGCCGGCTGCACAGGGCACCCCGCCTCCACAGCACCCCGCCACCCTCCCGCACCCCGCCCCACCATGACCCCCTGTACAGCTCGACTGAGTCGCCTCGCCAACGAGCACGTCTTGCAACCCGGGGCATTTTCTGGGGAGACGCCCAGTCTGAGGGCTGCTGGTACTGACAGGGAGGGACAGGCGTCCGGGACAGCCGGGTGACCGGGCCCTGGCGGGGTCACCTAGGGGACAAAGCCGCGAGACCTGCAGGGTGGAAGAGGGCCCTCAGCGTAGCACCGCCACTAGGGGACAGGGAGGGCCGCGTCCGGATGGGGAGGGACGCTGGAAGTGTCGCAAGAGTAGGAGCTGGGCCCCAGGGGCGCCCCCTGGCAGGGCATCCCGCTGCGACCAGGATGCTGGACCCGTCCCGTGAGCTGGCCCCGCTGCCCGGCCCAGGCACGACGCCAACAGATGCTGCGGGGCTGGAGGCGGGGGACCCTGAGCCGGTAGCGGCCCGCGCGGTCCGCACCAGCCTCCACAGCCGCTGCTGTCGCCCCCCCTCCTTGCCGCTCGCCACTGGTGGGGCCTTACGGATGCACTGTCCCACCGGCGCGCTGAACGGATTCCCCAGGAGGAACTGCACCTTGCACGGAAAGCCCGGCGGCGGCAGCGGCGGCGGACGGGGCGTCCAGTCTGCCCGCCCGGGCTCCGCCACTGCCACCACCCGAGGTCACGACCTGACTGAGGCTCGCCCCCGCCCTACCCTCAGCAATGCCGAGCCGCCCGGCCCTTGGCCACGCCCCCTTGCCGCGTCTCTATTGCGCAACGCCTACACAGCCCTCATCCCATTGGCCTTCGCCTCTACCTCAACGAAGCTCCCACCCACCCCGCGGCGTCCCATTGGCCGGAGAGCGAGCTAGGTCGCTGGAGTCCCCGGCAGGCGTAGCGGCTCCTCCCCTGGCCCGCCTCCGAAAGAGAGGCTTTGCGTGTTCATTCGCCCATATGTCGGTCAAGCTAGAGAATCCTTAGTAGTATTGGATAAAGGACGAGTCCATCACTCAAACCGGGACGAGGAGAGGCAGTGCCTCCACAAATATCCCCGCCCACAGAAAGCGCTGATTCGGGGGTAAACGTTGGTTGCCTTAAGCCTGGTTGGTGTGGTAGGATTTCCCCGCCCCGAGAACTGATCACATGATGCGTCCATGTTCACCCGGGATGTCTACCTCTTCACTTCCCCTTAGCGACCCAGCGGCGGCGCTCGGTTCCCTAGCAACTGGGGGACGCTGTTGCTGCGGGGACCCAGTCCGGAAGCCGGGGCCTGGGACGAGATGAGACGAGACCCGGGCTGGACTGCGCGGAGAGAGGTCGGTCCACTAGTGTGCTCCGCAGATCACCTCAAAAGCCCAGGTGTCCCGCGTGGGCGGTGGGGCCGTGAGCACTTGAGCCGGAACCCGCCCCTTCCCAGGTGTGCATTGTTAGCAGGAAGTGGGAGCCAGGAGCTCCCGGGCCTCGCTCGAACCCCGGCACCCCAGCACGAGAGATTTTGCGGGTGCCCCAGCGGTGTCCTAAGGGCTGCCGAGTCCCACGCCCGCGCTTGGGCCCCTGCCACCCACGTGGGAGACCCGGATGGAGTCCAGACTGCTGGCTTTGGCCTGGCCCAGCGCAGGCTGCTGTGGCCATTTGGGAAGAAACCAGCAGATGAAGGATGGATCGATCTCCCTCGATCTCTCTCAAGCTCTCTCTGTCTCTGTCTGTAACTGTGCCTCTTAAATAAATAAATTTAAAAAAAATAAAAGCAGGGGAGACCTCAGCAGTGCCTGTCATGCAGGGAACATGAGCCGGCTACACAGGGCACCCCGCCTCCACAGCACCCCGCCACCCTCCCGCACCCCGCCCCACCATGACCCCCTGTACAGCTCGACTGAGTCGCCTCGCCAACGAGCACGTCTTGCAACCCGGGGCATTTTCTGGGGAGACGCCCAGTCTGAGGGCTGCTGGTACTGACAGGGAGGGACAGGCGTCCGGGACAGCCGGGTGACCGGGCCCTGGCGGGGTCACCTGGGGGACAAAGCCGCGAGACCTGCAGGGTGGAAGAGGGCGCTCAGCGTAGCACCGCCACTAGGGGACAGGGAGGGCCGCGTCCGGATGGGGAGGGACGCTGGAAGTGTCGCAAGAGTAGGAGCTGGGCCCCAGGGGCGCCCCCTGGCAGGGCATCCCGCTGCGACCAGGATGCTGGACCCGTCCCGTGAGCTGGCCCCGCTGCCCGGCCCAGGCACGACGCCAACAGATGCTGCGGGGCTGGAGGCGGGGGACCATGAGCCGGTAGCGGCCCGCGCGGTCCGCACCAGCCTCCACAGCCGCTGCTGTCGCCCCCCCTCCTTGCCGCTCGCCACTGGTGGGGCCTTACGGATGCACTGTCCCACCGGCGCGCTGAACGGATTCCCCAGGAGGAACTGCACCTTGCACGGAAAGCCCGGCGGCGGCAGCGGCGGCGGACGGGGCGTCCAGTCTGCCCGCCCGGGCTCCGCCACTGCCACCACCCGAGGTCACGACCTGACTGAGGCTCGCCCCCACCCTACCCTCAGCAATGCCGAGCCGCCCGGCCCTTGGCCACGCCCCCTTGCCGCATCTCTATTGCGCAACGCCTACACAGCCCTCATCCCATTGGCCTTCGCCTCTACCTCAACGAAGCTCCCACCCACCCCGCGGCGTCCCATTGGCCGGAGAGCGAGCTAGGTCGCTGGAGTCCCCGGCAGGCGTAGCGGCTCCTCCCCTGGCCCGCCTCCGAAAGAGAGGCTTTGCGTGTCATTCGCCCATATGTCGGTCAAGCTAGAGAATCCTTAGTAGTATTGGATAAAGGACGAGTCCATCACTCAAACCGGGACGAGGAGAGGCAGTTCCTCCACAAATATCCCCGCCCACAGAAAGCGCTGATTCGGGGGTAAACGTTGGTTGCCTTAAGCCTGGTTGGTGTGGTAGGATTTCCCCACCCCGAGAACTGATCACATGATGCGTCCATGTTCACCCGGGATGTCTACCTCTTCACTTCCCCTTAGCGACCCAGCGGCGGCGCTCGGTTCCCTAGCAACTGGGGGATGCTGTTGCTGCGGGGACCCAGTCCAGAAGCCGGGGCCTGGGACGAGATGAGACGAGACCCGGGCTGGACTGCGCAGTCCACTAGTGTGCTCCGCAGATCACCTCAAAAGCCCAGGTGTCCCGCGTGGGCGGTGGGGCCGTGAGCACTTGAGCCGGAACCCGCCCCTTCCCAGGTGTGCATTGTTAGCAGGAAGCGGGAGCCAGGAGCTCCCGGGCCTCGCTCGAACCCCGGCACCCCAGCACGAGAGATTTTGCGGGTGCCCCAGCGGTGTCCTAAGGGCTGCCGAGTCCCACGCCCGCGCTTGGGCCCCTGCCACCCACGTGGGAGACCCGGATGGAGTCCACACTGCTGGCTTTGGCCTGGCCCAGCGCAGGCTGCTGTGGCCATTTGGGAAGAAACCAGCAGATGAAGGATGGATCGATCTCCCTCGATCTCTCTCAAGCTCTCTCTGTCTCTGTCTGTAACTGTGCCTCTTAAATAAATAAATTAAAAAAAATAAAAGCAGGGGAGACCTCAGCAGTGCCTGTCATGCAGGGAACATGAGCCGGCTGCACAGGGCACCCCGCCCCCACAGCACCCCGCCACCCTCCCGCACCCCGCCCCACCATGACCCCCTGTACAGCTCGACTGAGTCGCCTCGCCAACGAGCACGTTTTGCAACCCGGGGCATTTTCTGGGGAGACGCCCAGTCTGAGGGCTGCTGGTACTGACAGGGAGGGACAGGCGTCCGGGACAGCCGGGTGACCGGGCCCTGGCGGGGTCACCTGGGGGACAAAGCCGCGAGACCTGCAGGGTGGAAGAGGGCCCTCAGCGTAGCACCGCCACTAGGGGACAGGGAGGGCCGCGTCCGGATGGGGAGGGACGCTGGAAGTGTCGCAAGAGTAGGAGCTGGGCCCCAGGGGCGCCCCCTGGCAGGGCATCCCGCTGCGACCAGGATGCTGGACCCGTCCCGTGAGCTGGCCCCGCTGCCCGGCCCAGGCACGACGCCAACAGATGCTGCGGGGCTGGAGGCGGGGGACCCTGAGCCAGTAGCGGCCCGCGCGGTCCGCACCAGCCTCCACAGCCGCTGCTGTCGCCCCCCCTCCTTGCCGCTCGCCACTTGTGGGGCCTTACGGATGCACTGTCCCACCGGCGCGCTGAACGGATTCCCCAGGAGGAACTGCACCTTGCACGGAAAGCCCGGCGGCGGCAGCGGCGGCGGACGGGGCGTCCAGTCTGCCCGCCCGGGCTCCGCCACTGCCACCACCCGAGGTCACGACCTGACTGAGGCTCGCCCCCGCCCTACCCTCAGCAATGCCGAGCCGCCCGGCCCTTGGCCACGCCCCCTTGCCGCGTCTCTATTGCGCAACGCCTACACAGCCCTCATCCCATTGGCCTTCGCCTCTACCTCAACGAAGCTCCCACCCACCCCGCGGCGTCCCATTGGCCGGAGAGCGAGCTAGGTCGCTGGAGTCCCCGGCAGGCGTAGCGGCTCCTCCCCTGGCCCGCCTCCGAAAGAGAGGCTTTGCGTGTTCATTCGCCCATATGTCGGTCAAGCTAGAGAATCCTTAGTAGTATTGGATAAAGGACGAGTCCATCACTCAAACCGGGACGAGGAGAGGCAGTGCCTCCACAAATATCCCCGCCCACAGAAAGCGCTGATTCGGGGGTAAACGTTGGTTGCCTTAAGCCTGGTTGGTGTGGTAGGATTTCCCCGCCCCGAGAACTGATCACATGATGCGTCCATGTTCACCCGGGATGTCTACCTCTTCACTTCCCCTTAGCGACCCAGCGGCGGCGCTCGGTTCCCTAGCAACTGGGGGACGCTGTTGCTGCGGGGACCCAGTCCGGAAGCCGGGGCCTGGGACGAGATGAGACGAGACCCGGGCTGGACTGCGCAGTCCACTAGTGTGCTCCGCAGATCACCTCAAAAGCCCAGGTGTCCCGCGTGGGCGGTGGGGCCGTGAGCACTTGAGCCGGAACCCGCCCCTTCCCAGGTGTGCATTGTTAGCAGGAAGCGGGAGCCAGGAGCTCCCGGGCCTCGCTCGAACCCCGGCACCCCAGCACGAGAGATTTTGCGGGTGCCCCAGCGGTGTCCTAAGGGCTGCCGAGTCCCACGCCCGCGCTTGGGCCCCTGCCACCCACGTGGGAGACCCGGATGGAGTCCACACTGCTGGCTTTGGCCTGGCCCAGCGCAGGCTGCTGTGGCCATTTGGGAAGAAACCAGCAGATGAAGGATGGATCGATCTCCCTCGATCTCTCTCAAGCTCTCTCTGTCTCTGTCTGTAACTGTGCCTCTTAAATAAATAAATTTAAAAAAAATAAAAGCAGGGGAGACCTCAGCAGTGCCTGTCATGCAGGGAACATGAGCCGGCTGCACAGGGCACCCCGCCCCCACAGCACCCCGCCACCCTCCCGCACCCCGCCCCACCATGACCCCCTGTACAGCTCGACTGAGTCTCCTCGCCAACGAGCACGTCTTGCAACCCGGGGCATTTTCTGGGGAGACGCCCAGTCTGAGGGCTGCTGGTACTGACAGGGAGGGACAGGCGTCCGGGACAGCCGGGTGACCGGGCCCTGGCGGGGTCACCTGGGGGACAAAGCCGCGAGACCTGCAGGGTGGAAGAGGGCGCTCAGCGTAGCACCGCCACTAGGGGACAGGGAGGGCCGCGTCCGGATGGGGAGGGACGCTGGAAGTGTCGCAAGAGTAGGAGCTGGGCCCCAGGGGCGCCCCCTGGCAGGGCATCCCGCTGCCCAGCGGAGGCCTGGCGACCAGGATGCCGGACCCGTCCCGTGAGCTGGCCCCGCTGCCCGGCCCAGGCACGACGCCAACAAATGCTGCGGGGCTGGAGGCGGGGGACCCTGAGCCGGTAGCGGCCCGCGCGGTCCGCACCAGCCTCCACAGCCGCTGCTGTCGCCCCCCCTCCTTGCCGCTCGCCACTGGTGGGGCCTTACGGATGCACTGTCCCACCGGCGCGCTGAACGGATTCCCCAGGAGGAACTGCACCTTGCACGGAAAGCCCGGCGGCGGCAGCGGCGGCGGACTGGGCGTCCAGTCTGCCCGCCCGGGCTCCGCCACTGCCACCACCCGAGGTCACGACCTGACTGAGGCTCGCCCCCACCCTACCCTCAGCAATGCCGAGCCGCCCGGCCCTTGGCCACGCCCCCTTGCCGCGTCTCTATTGCGCAACGCCTACACAGCCCTCATCCCATTGGCCTTCGCCTCTACCTCAACGAAGCTCCCACCCACCCCGCGGCGTCCCATTGGCCGGAGAGCGAGCTAGGTCGCTGGAGTCCCCGGCAGGCGTAGCGGCTCCTCCCCTGGCCCGCCTCCGAAAGAGAGGCTTTGCGTGTTCATTCGCCCATATGTCGGTCAAGCTAGAGAATCCTTAGTAGTATTGGATAAAGGACGAGTCCATCACTCAAACCGGGACGAGGAGAGGCGGTGCCTCCACAAATATCCCCGCCCACAGAAAGCGCTGATTCGGGGGTAAACGTTGGTTGCCTTAAGCCTGGTTGGTGTGGTAGGATTTCCCCGCCCCGTGAATTGATCACGTGATGCGTCCATGTTCACATGGGATGTCTACCTCTTCACTTCCCCTTAGCGACCCAGCGGCGGCGCTCGGTTCCCTAGCAACCGGGGGACGCTGTTGCAGCGGGGACCCAGTCCGGAAGCCGGGGCCTGGGACGAGATGAGACGAGACCCGGGCTGGACTGCGCAGTCCACTAGTGTGCTCCGCAGATCACCTCAAAAGCCCAGGTGTCCCGCGTGGGCGGTGGGGCCGTGAGCACTTGAGCCGGAACCCGCCCCTTCCCAGGTGTGCATTGTTAGCAGGAAGCGGGAGCCAGGAGCTCCCGGGCCTCGCTCGAACCCCGGCACCCCAGCACGAGAGATTTTGCGGGTGCCCCAGCGGTGTCCTAAGGGCTGCCGAGTCCCACGCCCGCGCTTGGGCCCCTGCCACCCACGTGGGAGACCCGGATGGAGTCCACACTGCTGGCTTTGGCCTGGCCCAGCGCAGGCTGCTGTGGCCATTTGGGAAGAAACCAGCAGATGAAGGATGGATCGATCTCCCTCGATCTCTCTCAAGCTCTCTCTCTCTCTGTCTGTAACTGTGCCTCTTAAATAAATAAATTTAAAAAAAATAAAAGCAGGGGAGACCTCAGCAGTGCCTGTCATGCAGGGAACATGAGCCGGCTGCACAGGGCACCCCGCCTCCACAGCACCCCGCCACCATCCCGCACCCCGCCCCACCATGACCCCCTCTACAGCTCGACTGAGTCGCCTCGCCAACGAGCACGTCTTGCAACCCGGGGCATTTTCTGGGGAGACGCCCAGTCTGAGGGCTGCTGGTACTGACAGGGAGGGAC
Organism: Lepus europaeus; assembly: GCF_033115175.1. NCBI lineage: Eukaryota > Metazoa > Chordata > Mammalia > Lagomorpha > Leporidae > Lepus > Lepus europaeus. The sequence continues at coordinate 536,695 of NW_026909613.1, read as the reverse complement.
AGGCGTCCGGGACAGCCGGGTGACCGGGCCCTGGCGGGCTCACCTGGGGGACAAAGCCGCGAGACCTGCAGGGTGGAAGAGGGCCCTCAGCGTAGCACCGCCACTAGGGGACAGGGAGGGCCGCGTCCGGATGGGGAGGGACGCTGGAAGTGTCGCAAGAGTAGGAGCTGGGCCCCAGGGGCGCCCCCTGGCAGGGCATCCCGCTGCGACCAGGATGCTGGACCCGTCCCGTGAGCTGGCCCCGCTGCCCGGCCCAGGCGCGACGCCAACAGATGCTGCGGGGCTGGAGGCGGGGGACCCTGAGCCGGTAGCGGCCCGCGCGGTCCGCACCAGCCTCCACAGCCGCTGCTGTCGCCCCCCCTCCTTGCCACTCGCCACTGGTGGGGCCTTACGGATGCACTGTCCCACCGGCGCGCTGAACGGATTCCCCAGGAGGAACTGCACCTTGCACGGAAAGCCCGGCGGCGGCAGCGGCGGCGGACGGGGCGTCCAGTCTGCCCGCCCGGGCTCCGCCACTGCCACCACCCGAGGTCACGACCTGACTGAGGCTCGCCCCCGCCCTACCCTCAGCAATGCCGAGCCGCCCGGCCCTTGGCCACGCCCCCTTGCCGCGTCTCTATTGCGCAACGCCTACACAGCCCTCATCCCATTGGCCTTCGCCTCTACCTCAACGAAACTCCCACCCACCCCGCGGCGTCCCATTGGCCGGAGAGCGAGCTAGGTCGCTGGAGTCCCCGGCAGGCGTAGCGGCTCCTCCCCTGGCCCGCCTCCGAAAGAGAGGCTTTGTGTGTTCATTCGCCCATATGTCGGTCAAGCTAGAGAATCCTTAGTAGTATTGGATAAAGGACGAGTCCATCACTCAAACCGGGACGAGGAGAGGCAGTGCCTCCACAAATATCCCCGCCCACAGAAAGCGCTGATTCGGGGGTAAACGTTGGTTGCCTTAAGCCTGGTTGGTGTGGTAGGATTTCCCCGCCCCGAGAACTGATCACATGATGCGTCCATGTTCACCCGGGATGTCTACCTCTTCACTTCCCCTTAGCGACCCAGCGGCGGCGCTCGGTTCCCTAGCAACTGGGGGACGCTGTTGCTGCGGGGACCCAGTCCGGAAGCCGGGGCCTGGGACGAGATGAGACGAGACCCGGGCTGGACTGCGCGGAGAGAGGTCGGTCCACTAGTGTGCTCCGCAGATCACCTCAAAAGCCCAGGTGTCCCGCGTGGGCGGTGGGGCCGTGAGCACTTGAGCCGGAACCCGCCCCTTCCCAGGTGTGCATTGTTAGCAGGAAGTGGGAGCCAGGAGCTCCCGGGCCTCGCTCGAACCCCGGCACCCCAGCACGAGAGATTTTGCGGGTGCCCCAGCGGTGTCCTAAGGGCTGCCGAGTCCCACGCCCGCGCTTGGGCCCCTGCCACCCACGTGGGAGACCCGGATGGAGTCCAGACTGCTGGCTTTGGCCTGGCCCAGCGCAGGCTGCTGTGGCCATTTGGGAAGAAACCAGCAGATGAAGGATGGATCGATCTCCCTCGATCTCTCTCAAGCTCTCTCTGTCTCTGTCTGTAACTGTGCCTCTTAAATAAATAAATTTAAAAAAAATAAAAGCAGGGGAGACCTCAGCAGTGCCTGTCATGCAGGGAACATGAGCCGGCTGCACAGGGCACCCCGCCCCCACAGCACCCCGCCACCCTCCCGCACCCCGCCCCACCATGACCCCCTCTACAGCTCGACTGAGTCGCCTCGCCAACGAGCACGTCTTGCAACCCGGGGCATTTTCTGGGGAGACGCCCAGTCTGAGGGCTGCTGGTACTGACAGGGAGGGACAGGCGTCCGGGACAGCCGGGTGACCGGGCCCTGGCGGGGTCACCTGGGGGACAAAGCCGCGAGACCTGCAGGGTGGAAGAGGGCGCTCAGCGTAGCACCGCCACTAGGGGACAGGGAGGGCCGCGTCCGGATGGGGAGGGACGCTGGAAGTGTCGCAAGAGTAGGAGCTGGGCCCCAGGGGCGCCCCCTGGCAGGGCATCCCGCTGCGACCAGGATGCTGGACCCGTCCCGTGAGCTGGCCCCGCTGCCCGGCCCAGGCACGACGCCAACAGATGCTGCGGGGCTGGAGGCGGGGGACCCTGAGCCGGTAGCGGCCCGCGCGGTCCGCACCAGCCTCCACAGCTGCTGCTGTCGCCCCCCCTCCTTGCCGCTCGCCACTGGTGGGGCCTTACGGATGCACTGTCCCACCGGCGCGCTGAACGGATTCCCCAGGAGGAACTGCACCTTGCACGGAAAGCCCGGCGGCGGCAGCGGCGGCGGACGGGGCGTCCAGTCTGCCCGCCCGGGCTCCGCCACTGCCACCACCCGAGGTCACGACCTGACTGAGGCTCGCCCCCACCCTACCCTCAGCAATGCCCAGCCGCCCGGCCCTTGGCCACGCCCCCTTGCCGCATCTCTATTGCGCAACGCCTACACAGCCCTCATCCCATTGGCCTTCGCCTCTACCTCAACGAAGCTCCCACCCACCCCGCGGCGTCCCATTGGCCGGAGAGCGAGCTAGGTCGCTGGAGTCCCCGGCAGGCGTAGCGGCTCCTCCCCTGGCCCGCCTCCGAAAGAGAGGCTTTGCGTGTTCATTCGCCCATATGTCGGTCAAGCTAGAGAATCCTTAGTAGTATTGGATAAAGGACGAGTCCATCACTCAAACCGGGACGAGGAGAGGCAGTTCCTCCACAAATATCCCCGCCCACAGAAAGCGCTGATTCGGGGGTAAACGTTGGTTGCCTTAAGCCTGGTTGGTGTGGTAGGATTTCCCCACCCCGAGAACTGATCACATGATGCGTCCATGTTCACCCGGGATGTCTACCTCTTCACTTCCCCTTAGCGACCCAGCGGCGGCGCTCGGTTCCCTAGCAACTGGGGGATGCTGTTGCTGCGGGGACCCAGTCCGGAAGCCGGGGCCTGGGACGAGATGAGACGAGACCCGGGCTGGACTGCGCAGTCCACTAGTGTGCTCCGCAGATCACCTCAAAAGCCCAGGTGTCCCGTGTGGGCGGTGGGGCCGTGAGCACTTGAGCCGGAACCCGCCCCTTCCCAGGTGTGCATTGTTAGCAGGAAGCGGGAGCCAGGAGCTCCCGGGCCTCGCTCGAACCCCGGCACCCCAGCACGAGAGATTTTGCGGGTGCCCCAGCGGTGTCCTAAGGGCTGCCGAGTCCCACGCCCGCGCTTGGGCCCCTGCCACCCACGTGGGAGACCCGGATGGAGTCCAGACTGCTGGCTTTGGCCTGGCCCAGCGCAGGCTGCTGTGGCCATTTGGGAAGAAACCAGCAGATGAAGGATGGATCGATCTCCCTCGATCTCTCTCAAGCTCTCTCTCTCTCTGTCTGTAACTGTGCCTCTTAAATAAATAAATTTAAAAAAAATAAAAGCAGGGGAGACCTCAGCAGTGCCTGTCATGCAGGGAACATGAGCCGGCTGCACAGGGCACCCCGCCCCCACAGCACCCCGCCACCCTCCCGCACCCCGCCCCACCATGACCCCCTCTACAGCTCGACTGAGTCGCCTCGCCAACGAGCACGTCTTGCAACCCGGGGCATTTTCTGGGGAGACGCCCAGTCTGAGGGCTGCTGGTACTGACAGGGAGGGACAGGCGTCCGGGACAGCCGGGTGACCGGGCCCTGGCGGGGTCACCTGGGGGACAAAGCCACGAGACCTGCAGGGTGGAAGAGGGCGCTCAGCGTAGCACCGCCACTAGGGGACAGGGAGGGCCGCGTCCGGATGGGGAGGGACGCTGGAAGTGTCGCAAGAGTAGGAGCTGGGCCCCAGGGGCGCCCCCTGGCAGGGCTCCCGCTGCCCAGCGGAGGCCTGGCGACTAGGATGCCAGACCCGTCCCGTGAGCTGGCCCCGCTGCCCGGCCCAGGCGCGATGCCAACAGATGCTGCGGGGCTGGAGGCCGGGGACCCTGAGCCGGTAGCGGCCCGCGCGGTCCGCACCAGCCTCCACAGCCGCTGCTGTCGCCCCCCCTCCTTGCCGCTCGCCACTGGTGGGGCCTTACGGATGCACTGTCCCACCGGCGCGCTGAACGGATTCCCCAGGAGGAACTGCACCTTGCACGGAAAGCCCGGCGGCGGCAGCGGCGGCGGACGGGGCGTCCAGTCTGCCCGCCCGGGGCTCCGCCACTGCCACCACCCGAGGTCACGACCTGACTGAGGCTCGCCCCCGCCCTACCCTCAGCAATGCCGAGCCGCCCGGCCCTTGGCCACGCCCCCTTGCCGCGTCTCTATTGCGCAACGCCTACACAGCCCTCATCCCATTGGCCTTCGCCTCTACCTCAACGAAGCTCCCACCCACCCCGCGGCGTCCCATTGGCCGGAGAGCGAGCTAGGTCGCTGGAGTCCCCGGCAGGCGTAGCGGCTCCTCCCCTGGCCCGCCTCCGAAAGAGAGGCTTTGCGTGTTCATTCGCCCATATGTCGGTCAAGCTAGAGAATCCTTAGTAGTATTCGATAAAGGACGAGTCCATCACTCAAACCGGGACGAGGAGAGGCGGTGCCTCCACAAATATCCCCGCCCACAGAAAGCGCTGATTCGGGGGTAAACGTTGGTTGCCTTAAGCCTGGTTGGTGTGGTAGGATTTCCCCGCCCCGAGAACTGATCACGTGATGCGTCCATGTTCACCCGGGATGTCTACCTCTTCACTTCCCCTTAGCGACCCAGCGGCGGCGCTCGGTTCCCTAGCAACCGGGGGACGCTGTTGCAGCGGGGACCCAGTCCGGAAGCCGGGGCCTGGGACGAGATGAGACGAGACCCGGGCTGGACTGCGCAGTCCACTAGTGTGCTCCGCAGATCACCTCAAAAGCCCAGGTGTCCCGCGTGGGCGGTGGGGCCGTGAGCACTTGAGCCGGAACCCGCCCCTTCCCAGGTGTGCATTGTTAGCAGGAAGCGGGAGCCAGGAGCTCCCGGGCCTCGCTCGAACCCCGGCACCCCAGCACGAGAGATTTTGCGGGTGCCCCAGCGGTGTCCTAAGGGCTGCCGAGTCCCACGCCCGCGCTTGGGCCCCTGCCACCCACGTGGGAGACCCGGATGGAGTCCAGACTGCTGGCTTTGGCCTGGCCCAGCGCAGGCTGCTGTGGCCATTTGGGAAGAAACCAGCAGATGAAGGATGGATCGATCTCCCTCGATCTCTCTCAATCTCTCTCTCTCTCTGTCTGTAACTGTGCCTCTTAAATAAAAAAATTTTAAAAAAATAAAAGCAGGGGAGACCACAGCAGTGCCTGTCATGCAGGGAACATGAGCCGGCTGCACAGGGCACCCCGCCCCCACAGCACCCCGCCACCCTCCCGCACCCCGCCCCACCATGACCCCCTCTACAGCTCGGCTGAGTCGCCTCGCCAACGAACACGTCTTGCAACCCGGGGCATTTTCTGGGGAGACGCCCAGTCTGAGGGCTGCTGGTACTGACAGGGAGGGACAGGCGTCCGGGACAGCCGGGTGACCGGGCCCTGGCGGGGTCACCTGGGGGACAAAGCCGCGAGACCTGCAGGGTGGAAGAGGGCGCTCAGCGTAGCACCGCCACTAGGGGACAGGGAGGGCCGCGTCCGGATGGGGAGGGACGCTGGAAGTGTCTCAAGAGTAGGAGCTGGGCCCCAGGGGCGCCCCCTGGCAGGGCATCCCGCTGCCCAGCGGAGGCCTGGCGACCAGGATGCCGGACCCGTCCCGTGAGCTGGCCCCGCTGCCCGGCCCAGGCGCGATGCCAACAGATGCTGCGGGGCTGGAGGCGGGGGACCCTGAGCCGGTAGCGGCCCGCGCGGTCCGCACCAGCCTCCACAGCCGCTGCTGTCGCCCCCCCTCCTTGCCGCTCGCCACTGGTGGGGCCTTACGGATGCACTGTCCCACCGGCGCGCTGAACGGATTCCCCAGGAGGAACTGCACCTTGCACGGAAAGCCCGGCGGCGGCAGCGGCGGCGGACGGGGCGTCCAGTCTGCCCGCCCGGGGCTCCGCCACTGCCACCACCCGAGGTCACGACCTGACTGAGGCTCGCCCCCGCCCTACCCTCAGCAATGCCGAGCCGCCCGGCCCTTGGCCACGCCCCCTTGCCGCGTCTCTATTGCGCAACGCCTACACAGCCCTCATCCCATTGGCCTTCGCCTCTACCTCAACGAAGCTCCCACCCACCCCGCGGCGTCCCATTGGCCGGAGAGCGAGCTAGGTCGCTGGAGTCCCCGGCAGGCGTAGCGGCTCCTCCCCTGGCCCGCCTCCGAAAGAGAGGCTTTGCGTGTTCATTCGCCCATATGTCGGTCAAGCTAGAGAATCCTTAGTAGTATTCGATAAAGGACGAGTCCATCACTCAAACCGGGACGAGGAGAGGCGGTGCCTCCACAAATATCCCCGCCCACAGAAAGCGCTGATTCGGGGGTAAACGTTGGTTGCCTTAAGCCTGGTTGGTGTGGTAGGATTTCCCCGCCCCGAGAACTGATCACGTGATGCGTCCATGTTCACCCGGGATGTCTACCTCTTCACTTCCCCTTAGCGACCCAGCGGCGGCGCTCGGTTCCCTAGCAACCGGGGGACGCTGTTGCTGCGGGGACCCAGTCCGGAAGCCGGGGCCTGGGACGAGATGAGACGAGACCCGGGCTGGACTGCGCAGTCCACTAGTGTGCTCCGCAGATCACCTCAAAAGCCCAGGTGTCCCGCGTGGGCGGTGGGGCCGTGAGCACTTGAGCCGGAACCCGCCCCTTCCCAGGTGTGCATTGTTAGCAGGAAGCGGGAGCCAGGAGCTCCCGGGCCTCGCTCGAACCCCGGCACCCCAGCACGAGAGATTTTGCGGGTGCCCCAGCGGTGTCCTAAGGGCTGCCGAGTCCCACGCCCACGCTTGGGCCCCTGCCACCCACGTGGGAGACCCGGATGGAGTCCAGACTGCTGGCTTTGGCCTGGCCCAGCGCTGGCTGCTGTGGCCATTTGGGAAGACACCAGCAGATGAAGGATGGATCGATCTCCCTCGATCTCTCTCAATCTCTCTCTCTCTCTGTCTGTAACTGTGCCTCTTAAATAAATAAATTTAAAAAAAATAAAAGCAGGGGAGACCTCAGCAGTGCCTGTCATGCAGGGAACATGAGCCGGCTGCACAGGGCACCCCGCCCCCACAGCACCCCGCCACCCTCCCGCACCCCGCCCCACCATGACCCCCTCTACAGCTCGACTGAGTCTCCTCGCCAACGAGCACGTCTTGCAACCCGGGGCATTTTCTGGGGAGACGCCCAGTCTGAGGGCTGCTGGTACTGACAGGGAGGGACAGGCGTCCGGGACAGCCGGGTGACCGGGCCCTGGCGGGGTCACCTGGGGGACAAAGCCTTGAGACCTGCAGGGTGGAAGAGGGCGCTCAGCGTAGCACCGCCACTAGGGGACAGGGAGGGCCGCGTCCGGATGGGGAGGGACGCTGGAAGTGTCGCAAGAGTAGGAGCTGGGCCCCAGGGGCGCCCCCTGGCAGGGCATCCCGCTGCCCAGCGGAGGCCTGGCGACCAGGATGCCGGACCCGTCCCGTGAGCTGGCCCCGCTGCCCGGCCCAGGCACGACGCCAACTGATGCTGCGGGGCTGGAGGCGGGGGACCCTGAGCCGGTAGCGGCCCGCGCGGTCCGCACCAGCCTCCACAGCCGCTGCTGTCGCCCCCCCTCCTTGCCGCTCGCCACTGGTGGGGCCTTACGGATGCACTGTCCCACCGGCGCGCTGAACGGATTCCCCAGGAGGAACTGCACCTTGCACGGAAAGCCCGGCGGCGGCAGCGGCGGCGGACGGGGCGTCCAGTCTGCCCGCCCGGGGCTCCGCCACTGCCACCACCCGAGGTCACGACCTGACTGAGGCTCGCCCCCGCCCTACCCTCAGCAATGCCGAGCCGCCCGGCCCTTGGCCACGCCCCCTTGCCGCGTCTCTATTGCGCAACGCCTACACAGCCCTCATCCCATTGGCCTTCGCCTCTACCTCAACGAAGCTCCCACCCACCCCGCGGCGTCCCATTGGCCGGAGAGCGAGCTAGGTCGCTGGAGTCCCCGGCAGGCGTAGCGGCTCCTCCCCTGGCCCGCCTCCGAAAGAGAGGCTTTGCGTGTTCATTCGCCCATATGTCGGTCAAGCTAGAGAATCCTTAGTAGTATTGGATAAAGGACGAGTCCATCACTCAAACCGGGACGAGGAGAGGCGGTGCCTCCACAAATATCCCCGCCCACAGAAAGCGCTGATTCGGGGGTAAACGTTGGTTGCCTTAAGCCTGGTTGGTGTGGTAGGATTTCCCCGCCCCGAGAACTGATCACGTGATGCGTCCATGTTCACCCGGGATGTCTACCTCTTCACTTCCCCTTAGCGACCCAGCGGCGGCGCTCGGTTCCCTAGCAACCGGGGGACGCTGTTGCTGCGGGGACCCAGTCCGGAAGCCGGGGCCTGGGACGAGATGAGACGAGACCCGGGCTGGACTGCGCAGTCCACTAGTGTGCTCCGCAGATCACCTCAAAAGCCCAGGTGTCCCGCGTGGGCGGTGGGGCCGTGAGCACTTGAGCCGGAACCCGCCCCTTCCCAGGTGTGCATTGTTAGCAGGAAGCGGGAGCCAGGAGCTCCCGGGCCTCGCTCGAACCCCGGCACCCCAGCACGAGAGATTTTGCGGGTGCCCCAGCGGTGTCCTAAGGGCTGCCGAGTCCCACGCCCGCGCTTGGGCCCCTGCCACCCACGTGGGAGACCCGGATGGAGTCCACACTGCTGGCTTTGGCCTGGCCCAGCGCTGGCTGCTGTGGCCATTTGGGAAGAAACCAGCAGATGAAGGATGGATCGATCTCCCTCGATCTCTCTCAATCTCTCTCTCTCTCTGTCTGTAACTGTGCCTCTTAAATAAATAAATTTAAAAAAAATAAAAGCAGGGGAGACCTCAGCAGTGCCTGTCATGCAGGGAACATGAGCCGGCTGCACAGGGCACCCCGCCTCCACAGCACCACGCCACCCTCCCGCACCCCGCCCCACCATGACCCCCTCTACAGCTCGACTGAGTCTCCTCGCCAACGAGCACGTCTTGCAACCCGGGGCATTTTCTGGGGAGACGCCCAGTCTGAGGGCTGCTGGTACTGACAGGGAGGGACAGGCGTCCGGGACAGCCGGGTGACCGGGCCCTGGCGGGGTCACCTGGGGGACAAAGCCGCGAGACCTGCAGGGTGGAAGAGGGCGCTCAGCGTAGCACCGCCACTAGGAGACAGGGAGGGCCGCGTCCGGATGGGGAGGGACGCTGGAAGTGTCGCAAGAGTAGGAGCTGGGCCCCAGGGGCGCCCCCTGGCAGGGCATCCCGCTGCCCAGTGGAGGCCTGGCGACCAGGATGCCGGACCCGTCCCGTGAGCTGGCCCCGCTGCCCGGCCCAGGCGCGACGCCAACAGATGCTGCGGGGCTGGAGGCGGGGGACCCTGAGCCGGTAGCGGCCTGTGCGGTCCGCACCAGCCTCCACAGCCGCTGCTGTCGCCCCCCCTCCTTGCCGCTCGCCACTGGTGGGGGCTTACGGATGCACTGTCCCACCGGCGCGCTGAACGGATTCCCCAGGAGGAACTGCACCTTGCACGGAAAGCCCGGCGGCGGCAGCGGCGGCGGACGGGGCGTCCAGTCTGCCCGCCCGGGGCTCCGCCACTGCCACCACCCGAGGTCACGACCTGACTGAGGCTCGCCCCCGCCCTACCCTCAGCAATGCCGAGCCGCCCGGCCCTTGGCCACGCCCCCTTGCCGCGTCTCTATTGCGCAACGCCTACACAGCCCTCATCCCATTGGCCTTCGCCTCTACCTCAACGAAGCTCCCACCCACCCCGCGGCGTCCCATTGGCCGGAGAGCGAGCTAGGTCGCTGGAGTCCCCGGCAGGCGTAGCGGCTCCTCCCCTGGCCCGCCTCCGAAAGAGAGGCTTTGCGTGTTCATTCGCCCATATGTCGGTCAAGCTAGAGAATCCTTAGTAGTATTGGATAAAGGACGAGTCCATCACTCAAACCGGGACGAGGAGAGGCGGTGCCTCCACAAATATCCCCGCCCACAGAAAGCGCTGATTCGGGGGTAAACGTTGGTTGCCTTAAGCCTGGTTGGTGTGGTAGGATTTCCCCGCCCCGAGAACTGATCACGTGATGCGTCCATGTTCACCCGGGATGTCTACCTCTTCACTTCCCCTTAGCGACCCAGCGGCGGCGCTCGGTTCCCTAGCAACCGGGGGACGCTGTTGCTGCGGGGACCCAGTCCGGAAGCCGGGGCCTGGGACGAGATGAGACGAGACCCGGGCTGGACTGCGCAGTCCACTAGTGTGCTCCGCAGATCACCTCAAAAGCCCAGGTGTCCCGCGTGGGCGGTGGGGCCGTGAGCACTTGAGCCGGAACCCGCCCCTTCCCAGGTGTGCATTGTTAGCAGGAAGCGGGAGCCAGGAGCTCCCGGGCCTCGCTCGAACCCCGGCACCCCAGCACGAGAGATTTTGCGGGTGCCCCAGCGGTGTCCTAAGGGCTGCCGAGTCCCACGCCCGCGCTTGGGCCCCTGCCACCCACGTGGGAGACCCGGATGGAGTCCACACTGCTGGCTTTGGCCTGGCCCAGCGCTGGCTGCTGTGGCCATTTGGGAAGAAACCAGCAGATGAAGGATGGATCGATCTCCCTCGATCTCTCTCAATCTCTCTCTCTCTCTGTCTGTAACTGTGCCTCTTAAATAAATAAATTTAAAAAAAATAAAAGCAGGGGAGACCTCAGCAGTGCCTGTCATGCAGGGAACATGAGCCGGCTGCACAGGGCACCCCGCCTCCACAGCACCACGCCACCCTCCCGCACCCCGCCCCACCATGACCCCCTCTACAGCTCGACTGAGTCTCCTCGCCAACGAGCACGTCTTGCAACCCGGGGCATTTTCTGGGGAGACGCCCAGTCTGAGGGCTGCTGGTACTGACAGGGAGGGACAGGCGTCCGGGACAGCCGGGTGACCGGGCCCTGGCGGGGTCACCTGGGGGACAAAGCCGCGAGACCTGCAGGGTGGAAGAGGGCGCTCAGCGTAGCACCGCCACTAGGAGACAGGGAGGGCCGCGTCCGGATGGGGAGGGACGCTGGAAGTGTCGCAAGAGTAGGAGCTGGGCCCCAGGGGCGCCCCCTGGCAGGGCATCCCGCTGCGACCAGGATGCTGGACCCGTCCCGTGAGCTGGCCCCGCTGCCCGGCCCAGGCACGACGCCAACAGATGCTGCGGGGCTGGAGGCGGGGGACCCTGAGCCGGTAGCGGCCCGCGCGGTCCGCACCAGCCTCCACAGCCGCTGCTGTCGCCCCCCCTCCTTGCCGCTCGCCACTGGTGGGGCCTTACGGATGCACTGTCCCACCGGCGCGCTGAACGGATTCCCCAGGAGGAACTGCACCTTGCACGGAAAGCCCGGCGGCGGCAGCGGCGGCGGACGGGGCGTCCAGTCTGCCCGCCCGGGCTCCGCCACTGCCACCACCCGAGGTCACGACCTGACTGAGGCTCGCCCCCGCCCTACCCTCAGCAATGCCGAGCCGCCCGGCCCTTGGCCACGCCCCCTTGCCGCGTCTCTATTGCGCAACGCCTACACAGCCCTCATCCCATTGGCCTTCGCCTCTACCTCAACGAAGCTCCCACCCACCCCGCGGCGTCCCATTGGCCGGAGAGCGAGCTAGGTCGCTGGAGTCCCCGGCAGGCGTAGCGGCTCCTCCCCTGGCCCGCCTCCGAAAGAGAGGCTTTGCGTGTTCATTCGCCCATATGTTGGTCAAGCTAGAGAATCCTTAGTAGTATTGGATAAAGGACGAGTCCATCACTCAAACCGGGACGAGGAGAGGCGGTGCCTCCACAAATATCCCCGCCCACAGAAAGCGCTGATTCGGGGGTAAACGTTGGTTGCCTTAAGCCTGGTTGGTGTGGTAGGATTTCCCCGCCCCGAGAACTGATCACGTGATGCGTCCTTGTTCACCCGGGATGTCTACCTCTTCACTTCCCCTTAGCGACCCAGCGGCGGCGCTCGGTTCCCTAGCAACCGGGGGACGCTGTTGCTGCGGGGACCCAGTCCGGAAGCCGGGGCCTGGGACGAGATGAGACGAGACCCGGGCTGGACTGCGCGGAGAGAGGTCGGTCCACTAGTGTGCTCCGCAGATCACCTCAAAAGCCCAGGTGTCCCGCGTGGGCGGTGGGGCCGTGAGCACTTGAGCCGGAACCCGCCCCTTCCCAGGTGTGCATTGTTAGCAGGAAGCGGGAGCCAGGAGCTCCCGGGCCACGCTCGAACCCCGGCACCCCAGCACGAGAGATTTTGCGGGTGCCCCAGCGGTGTCCTAAGGGCTGCCGAGTCCCACGCCCGCGCTTGGGCCCCTGCCACCCACGTGGGAGACCCGGATGGAGTCCAGACTGCTGGCTTTGGCCTGGCCCAGCGCAGGCTGCTGTGGCCATTTGGGAAGAAACCAGCAGATGAAGGATGGATCGATCTCCCTCGATCTCTCTCAAGCTCTCTCTGTCTCTGTCTGTAACTGTGCCTCTTAAATAAATAAATTTAAAAAAAATAAAAGCAGGGGAGACCTCAGCAGTGCCTGTCATGCAGGGAACATGAGCCGGCTGCACAGGGCACCCCGCCTCCACAGCACCCCGCCACCCTCCCGCACCCCGCCCCACCATGACCCCCTCTACAGCTCGACTGAGTCGCCTCGCCAACGAGCACGTCTTGCAACCCGGGGCATTTTCTGGGGAGACGCCCAGTCTGAGGGCTGCTGGTACTGACAGGGAGGGACAGGCGTCCGGGACAGCCGGGTGACCGGGCCCTGGCGGGGTCACCTGGGGGACAAAGCCGCGAGACCTGCAGGGTGGAAGAGGGCGCTCAGCGTAGCACCGCCACTAGGGGACAGGGAGGGCCGCGTCCGGATGGGGAGGGACGCTGGAAGTGTCGCAAGAGTAGGAGCTGGGCCCCAGGGGCGCCCCCTGGCAGGGCATCCCGCTGCCCAGCGGAGGCCTGGCGACCAGGATGCCGGACCCGTCCCGTGAGCTGGCCCCGCTGCCCGGCCCAGGCGCGACGCCAACAGATGCTGCGGGGCTGGAGGCGGGGGACCCTGAGCCGGTAGCGGCCCGCGCGGTCCGCACCAGCCTCCACAGCCGCTGCTGTCGCCCCCCCTCCTTGCCGCTCGCCACTGGTGGGGCCTTACGGATGCACTGTCCCACCGGCGCGCTGAACGGATTCCCCAGGAGGAACTGCACCTTGCACGGAAAGCCCGGCGGCGGCAGCGGCGGCGGACGGGGCGTCCAGTCTGCCCGCCCGGGCTCCGCCACTGCCACCACCCGAGGTCACGACCTGACTGAGGCTCGCCCCCGCCCTACCCTCAGCAATGCCGAGCCGCCCGGCCCTTGGCCACGCCCCCTTGCCACGTCTCTATTGCGCAACGCCTACACAGCCCTCATCCCATTGGCCTTCGCCTCTACCTCAACGAAGCTCCCATCCACCCCGCGGCGTCCCATTGGCCGGAGAGCGAGCTAGGTCGCTGGAGTCCCCGGCAGGCGTAGCGGCTCCTCCCCTGGCCCGCCTCCGAAAGAGAGGCTTTGCGTGTTCATTCGCCCATATGTCGGTCAAGCTAGAGAATCCTTAGTAGTATTGCATAAAGGACGAGTCCATCACTCAAACCGGGACGAGGAAAGGCAGTTCCTCCACAAATATCCCCGCCCACAGAAAGCGCTGATTCGGGGGTAAACGTTGGTTGCCTTAAGCCTGGTTGGTGTGGTAGGATTTCCCCGCCCCGAGAACTGATCACATGATGCGTCCATGTTCACCCGGGATGTCTACCTCTTCACTTCCCCTTAGCGACCCAGCGGCGGTGCTCGGTTCCCTAGCAACTGGGGGACGCTGTTGCTGCGGGGACCCAGTCCGGAAGCCGGGGCCTGGGACGAGATGAGACGAGACCCGGGCTGGACTGCGCAGTCCACTAGTGTGCTCCGCAGATCACCTCAAAAGCCCAGGTGTCCCGCGTGGGCGGTGGGGCCGTGAGCACTTGAGCCGGAACCCGCCCCTTCCCAGGTGTGCATTGTTAGCAGGAAGCGGGAGCCAGGAGCTCCCGGGCCTCGCTCGAACCCCGGCACCCCAGCACGAGAGATTTTGCGGGTGCCCCAGCGGTGTCCTAAGGGCTGCCGAGTCCCACGCCCGCGCTTGGGCCCCTGCCACCCACGTGGGAGACCCGGATGGAGTCCAGACTGCTGGCTTTGGCCTGGCCCAGCGCAGGCTGCTGTGGCCATTTGGGAAGAAACCAGCAGATGAAGGATGGATCGATCTCCCTCGATCTCTCTCAAGCTCTCTCTGTCTCTGTCTGAAACTGTGCCTCTTAAATAAATAAATTTAAAAAAAATAAAAGCAGGGGAGACCTCAGCAGTGCCTGTCATGCAGGGAACATGAGCCGGCTGCACAGGGCACCCTGCCTCCACAGCACCCCGCCACCCTCCCGCACCCCGCCCCACCATGACCCCCTCTACAGCTCGACTGAGTCGCCTCGCCAACGAGCACGTCTTGCAACCCGGGGCATTTTCTGGGGAGACGCCCAGTCTGAGGGCTGCTGGTACTGACAGGGAGGGACAGGCGTCCGGGACAGCCGGGTGACCGGGCCCTGGCGGGGTCACCTGGGGGACAAAGCCGCGAGACCTGCAGGGTGGAAGAGGGCGCTCAGCGTAGCACCGCCACTAGGGGACAGGGAGGGCCGCGTCCAGATGGGGAGGGACGCTGGAAGTGTCGCAAGAGTAGGAGCTGGGCCCCAGGGGCGCCCCCTGGCAGGGCATCCCGCTGCCCAGCGGAGGCCTGGCGACCAGGATGCCGGACCCGTCCCGTGAGCTGGCCCCGCTGCCCGGCCCAGGCGCGACGCCAACAGATGCTGCGGGGCTGGAGGCGGGGGACCCTGAGCCGGTAGCGGCCCGCGCGGTCCGCACCAGCCTCCACAGCCGCTGCTGTCGCCCCCCCTCCTTGCCGCTCGCCACTGGTGGGGCCTTACGGATGCACTGTCCCACCGGCGCGCTGAACGGATTCCCCAGGAGGAACTGCACCTTGCACGGAAAGCCCGGCGGCGGCAGCGGCGGCGGACCGGGCGTCCAGTCTGCCCGCCCGGGCTCCGCCACTGCCACCACCCGAGGTCACGACCTGACTGAGGCTCGCCCCCGCCCTACCCTCAGCAATGCCGAGCCGCCCGGCCCTTGGCCACGCCCCCTTGCCGCGTCTCTATTGCGCAACGCCTACACAGCCCTCATCCCATTGGCCTTCGCCTCTACCTCAACGAAGCTCCCACCCACCCCGCGGCGTCCCATTGGCCGGAGAGCGAGCTAGGTCGCTGGAGTCCCCGGCAGGCGTAGCGGCTCCTCCCCTGGCCCGCCTCCGAAAGAGAGGCTTTGCGTGTTCATTCGCCCATATGTCGGTCAAGCTAGAGAATCCTTAGTAGTATTGGATAAAGGACGAGTCCATCACTCAAACCGGGACGAGGAGAGGCGGTGCCTCCACAAATATCCCCGCCCACAGAAAGCGCTGATTCGGGGGTAAACGTTGGTTGCCTTAAGCCTGGTTGGTGTGGTAGGATTTCCCCGCCCCGAGAACTGATCACGTGATGCGTCCTTGTTCACCCGGGATGTCTACCTCTTCACTTCCCCTTAGCGACCCAGCGGCGGCGCTCGGTTCCCTAGCAACCGGGGGACGCTGTTGCTGCGGGGACCCAGTCCGGAAGCCGGGGCCTGGGACGAGATGAGACGAGACCCGGGCTGGACTGCGCAGTCCACTAGTGTGCTCCGCAGATCACCTCAAAAGCCCAGGTGTCCCGCGTGGGCGGTGGGGCCGTGAGCACTTGAGCCGGAACCCGCCCCTTCCCAGGTGTGCATTGTTAGCAGGAAGCGGGAGCCAGGAGCTCCCGGGCCTCGCTCGAACCCCGGCACCCCAGCACGAGAGATTTTGCGGGTGCCCCAGCGGTGTCCTAAGGGCTGCCGAGTCCCACGCCCGCGCTTGGGCCCCTGCCACCCACGTGGGAGACCCGGATGGAGTCCACACTGCTGGCTTTGGCCTGGCCCAGCGCAGGCTGCTGTGGCCATTTGGGAAGAAACCAGCAGATGAAGGATGGATCGATCTCCCTCGATCTCTCTCAAGCTCTCTCTGTCTCTGTCTGTAACTGTGCCTCTTAAATAAATAAATTTAAAAAAAATAAAAGCAGGGGAGACCTCAGCAGTGCCTGTCATGCAGGGAACATGAGCCGGCTGCACAGGGCACCCCGCCTCCACAGCACCCCGCCACCCTCCCGCACCCCGCCCCACCATGACCCCCTCTACAGCTCGACTGAGTCTCCTCGCCAACGAGCACGTCTTGCAACCCGGGGCATTTTCTGGGGAGACGCCCAGTCTGAGGGCTGCTGGTACTGACAGGGAGGGACAGGCGTCCGGGACAGCCGGGTGACCGGGCCCTGGCGGGGTCACCTAGGGGACAAAGCCGCGAGACCTACAGGGTGGAAGAGGGCCCTCAGCGTAGCACCGCCACTAGGGGACAGGGAGGGCCGCGTCCGGATGGGGAGGGACGCTGGAAGTGTCGCAAGAGTAGGAGCTGGGCCCCAGGGGCGCCCCCTGGCAGGGCATCCCGCTGCGACCAGGATGCTGGACCCGTCCCGTGAGCTGGCCCCGCTGCCCGGCCCAGGCACGACGCCAACAGATGCTGCGGGGCTGGAGGCGGGGGACCCTGAGCCGGTAGCGGCCCGCGCGGTCCGCACCAGCCTCCACAGCCGCTGCTGTCGCCCCCCCTCCTTGCCGCTCGCCACTGGTGGGGCCTTACGGATGCACTGTCCCACCGGCGCGCTGAACGGATTCCCCAGGAGGAACTGCACCTTGCACGGAAAGCCCGGCGGCGGCAGCGGCGGCGGACGGGGCGTCCAGTCTGCCCGCCCGGGCTCCGCCACTGCCACCACCCGAGGTCACGACCTGACTGAGGCTCGCCCCCGCCCTACCCTCAGCAATGCCGAGCCGCCCGGCCCTTGGCCACGCCCCCTTGCCGCGTCTCTATTGCGCAACGCCTACACAGCCCTCATCCCATTGGCCTTCGCCTCTACCTCAACGAAGCTCCCACCCACCCCGCGGCGTCCCATTGGCCGGAGAGCGAGCTAGGTCGCTGGAGTCCCCGGCAGGCGTAGCGGCTCCTCCCCTGGCCCGCCTCCGAAAGAGAGGCTTTGCGTGTTCATTCGCCCATATGTTGGTCAAGCTAGAGAATCCTTAGTAGTATTGGATAAAGGACGAGTCCATCACTCAAACCGGGACGAGGAGAGGCGGTGCCTCCACAAATATCCCCGCCCACAGAAAGCGCTGATTCGGGGGTAAACGTTGGTTGCCTTAAGCCTGGTTGGTGTGGTAGGATTTCCCCGCCCCGAGAACTGATCACGTGATGCGTCCTTGTTCACCCGGGATGTCTACCTCTTCACTTCCCCTTAGCGACCCAGCGGCGGCGCTCGGTTCCCTAGCAACCGGGGGACGCTGTTGCTGCGGGGACCCAGTCCGGAAGCCGGGGCCTGGGACGAGATGAGACGAGACCCGGGCTGGACTGCGCGGAGAGAGGTCGGTCCACTAGTGTGCTCCGCAGATCACCTCAAAAGCCCAGGTGTCCCGCGTGGGCGGTGGGGCCGTGAGCACTTGAGCCGGAACCCGCCCCTTCCCAGGTGTGCATTGTTAGCAGGAAGCGGGAGCCAGGAGCTCCCGGGCCTCGCTCGAACCCCGGCACCCCAGCACGAGAGATTTTGCGGGTGCCCCAGCGGTGTCCTAAGGGCTGCCGAGTCCCACGCCCGCGCTTGGGCCCCTGCCACCCACGTGGGAGACCCGGATGGAGTCCACACTGCTGGCTTTGGCCTGGCCCAGCGCAGGCTGCTGTGGCCATTTGGGAAGAAACCAGCAGATGAAGGATGGATCGATCTCCCTCGATCTCTCTCAAGCTCTCTCTGTCTCTGTCTGTAACTGTGCCTCTTAAATAAATAAATTTAAAAAAAATAAAAGCAGGGGAGACCTCAGCAGTGCCTGTCATGCAGGGAACATGAGCCGGCTGCACAGGGCACCCCGCCTCCACAGCACCCCGCCACCCTCCCGCACCCCGCCCCACCATGACCCCCTCTACAGCTCGACTGAGTCGCCTCGCCAACGAGCACGTCTTGCAACCCGGGGCATTTTCTGGGGAGACGCCCAGTCTGAGGGCTGCTGGTACTGACAGGGAGGGACAGGCGTCCGGGACAGCCGGGTGACCGGGCCCTGGCGGGGTCACCTGGGGGACAAAGCCGCGAGACCTGCAGGGTGGAAGAGGGCGCTCAGCGTAGCACCGCCACTAGGGGACAGGGAGGGCCGCGTCCGGATGGGGAGGGACGCTGGAAGTGTCGCAAGAGTAGGAGCTGGGCCCCAGGGGCGCCCCCTGGCAGGGCATCCCGCTGCCCAGCGGAGGCCTGGCGACCAGGATGCCGGACCCGTCCCGTGAGCTGGCCCCGCTGCCCGGCCCAGGCGCGACGCCAACAGATGCTGCGGGGCTGGAGGCGGGGGACCCTGAGCCGGTAGCGGCCCGCGCGGTCCGCACCAGCCTCCACAGCCGCTGCTGTCGCCCCCCCTCCTTGCCGCTCGCCACTGGTGGGGCCTTACGGATGCACTGTCCCACCGGCGCGCTGAACGGATTCCCCAGGAGGAACTGCACCTTGCACGGAAAGCCCGGCGGCGGCAGCGGCGGCGGACGGGGCGTCCAGTCTGCCCGCCCGGGCTCCGCCACTGCCACCACCCGAGGTCACGACCTGACTGAGGCTCGCCCCCGCCCTACCCTCAGCAATGCCGAGCCGCCCGGCCCTTGGCCACGCCCCCTTGCCACGTCTCTATTGCGCAACGCCTACACAGCCCTCATCCCATTGGCCTTCGCCTCTACCTCAACGAAGCTCCCATCCACCCCGCGGCGTCCCATTGGCCGGAGAGCGAGCTAGGTCGCTGGAGTCCCCGGCAGGCGTAGCGGCTCCTCCCCTGGCCCGCCTCCGAAAGAGAGGCTTTGCGTGTTCATTCGCCCATATGTCGGTCAAGCTAGAGAATCCTTAGTAGTATTGCATAAAGGACGAGTCCATCACTCAAACCGGGACGAGGAAAGGCAGTTCCTCCACAAATATCCCCGCCCACAGAAAGCGCTGATTCGGGGGTAAACGTTGGTTGCCTTAAGCCTGGTTGGTGTGGTAGGATTTCCCCGCCCCGAGAACTGATCACATGATGCGTCCATGTTCACCCGGGATGTCTACCTCTTCACTTCCCCTTAGCGACCCAGCGGCGGTGCTCGGTTCCCTAGCAACTGGGGGACGCTGTTGCTGCGGGGACCCAGTCCGGAAGCCGGGGCCTGGGACGAGATGAGACGAGACCCGGGCTGGACTGCGCAGTCCACTAGTGTGCTCCGCAGATCACCTCAAAAGCCCAGGTGTCCCGCGTGGGCGGTGGGGCCGTGAGCACTTGAGCCGGAACCCGCCCCTTCCCAGGTGTGCATTGTTAGCAGGAAGCGGGAGCCAGGAGCTCCCGGGCCTCGCTCGAACCCCGGCACCCCAGCACGAGAGATTTTGCGGGTGCCCCAGCGGTGTCCTAAGGGCTGCCGAGTCCCACGCCCGCGCTTGGGCCCCTGCCACCCACGTGGGAGACCCGGATGGAGTCCACACTGCTGGCTTTGGCCTGGCCCAGCGCAGGCTGCTGTGGCCATTTGGGAAGAAACCAGCAGATGAAGGATGGATCGATCTCCCTCGATCTCTCTCAAGCTCTCTCTGTCTCTGTCTGAAACTGTGCCTCTTAAATAAATAAATTTAAAAAAAATAAAAGCAGGGGAGACCTCAGCAGTGCCTGTCATGCAGGGAACATGAGCCGGCTGCACAGGGCACCCCGCCTCCACAGCACCCCGCCACCCTCCCGCACCCCGCCCCACCATGACCCCCTCTACAGCTCGACTGAGTCGCCTCGCCAACGAGCACGTCTTGCAACCCGGGGCATTTTCTGGGGAGACGCCCAGTCTGAGGGCTGCTGGTACTGACAGGGAGGGACAGGCGTCCGGGACAGCCGGGTGACCGGGCCCTGGCGGGGTCACCTGGGGGACAAAGCCGCGAGACCTGCAGGGTGGAAGAGGGCGCTCAGCGTAGCACCGCCACTAGGGGACAGGGAGGGCCGCGTCCAGATGGGGAGGGACGCTGGAAGTGTCGCAAGAGTAGGAGCTGGGCCCCAGGGGCGCCCCCTGGCAGGGCATCCCGCTGCCCAGCGGAGGCCTGGCGACCAGGATGCCGGACCCGTCCCGTGAGCTGGCCCCGCTGCCCGGCCCAGGCGCGACGCCAACAGATGCTGCGGGGCTGGAGGCGGGGGACCCTGAGCCGGTAGCGGCCCGCGCGGTCCGCACCAGCCTCCACAGCCGCTGCTGTCGCCCCCCCTCCTTGCCGCTCGCCACTGGTGGGGCCTTACGGATGCACTGTCCCACCGGCGCGCTGAACGGATTCCCCAGGAGGAACTGCACCTTGCACGGAAAGCCCGGCGGCGGCAGCGGCGGCGGACGGGGCGTCCAGTCTGCCCGCCCGGGGCTCCGCCACTGCCACCACCCGAGGTCACGACCTGACTGAGGCTCGCCCCCGCCCTACCCTCAGCAATGCCGAGCCGCCCGGCCCTTGGCCACGCCCCCTTGCCGCGTCTCTATTGCGCAACGCCTACACAGCCCTCATCCCATTGGCCTTCGCCTCTACCTCAACGAAGCTCCCACCCACCCCGCGGCGTCCCATTGGCCGGAGAGCGAGCTAGGTCGCTGGAGTCCCCGGCAGGCGTAGCGGCTCCTCCCCTGGCCCGCCTCCGAAAGAGAGGCTTTGCGTGTTCATTCGCCCATATGTCGGTCAAGCTAGAGAATCCTTAGTAGTATTGGATAAAGGACGAGTCCATCACTCAAACCGGGACGAGGAGAGGCGGTGCCTCCACAAATATCCCTGCCCACAGAAAGCGCTGATTCGGGGGTAAACGTTGGTTGCCTTAAGCCTGGTTGGTGTGGTAGGATTTCCCCGCCCCGAGAACTGATCACATGATGCGTCCATGTTCACCCGGGATGTCTACCTCTTCACTTCCCCTTAGCGACCCAGCGGCGGCGCTCGGTTCCCTAGCAACTGGGGGACGCTGTTGCAGCGGGGACCCAGTCCGGAAGCCGGGGCCTGGGACGAGATGAGACGAGACCCGGGCTGGACTGCGCAGTCCACTAGTGTGCTCCGCAGATCACCTCAAAAGCCCAGGTGTCCCGCGTGGGCGGTGGGGCCGTGAGCACTTGAGCCGGAACCCGCCCCTTCCCAGGTGTGCATTGTTAGCAGGAAGTGGGAGCCAGGAGCTCCCGGGCCTCGCTCGAACCCCGGCACCCCAGCACGAGAGATTTTGCGGGTGCCCCAGCGGTGTCCTAAGGGCTGCCGAGTCCCACGCCCGCGCTTGGGCCCCTGCCACCCACGTGGGAAACCCGGATGGAGTCCAGACTGCTGGCTTTGGCCTGGCCCAGCGCAGGCTGCTGTGGCCATTTGGGAAGAAACCAGCAGATGAAGGATGGATCGATCTCCCTCGATCTCTCTCAAGCTCTCTCTGTCTCTGTCTGTAACTGTGCCTCTTAAATAAATAAATTTAAAAAAAATAAAAGCAGGGGAGACCTCAGCAGTGCCTGTCATGCAGGGAACATGAGCCGGCTGCACAGGGCACCCCGCCCCCACAGCACCCCGCCACCCTCCCGCACCCCGCCCCACCATGACCCCCTGTACAGCTCGACTGAGTCTCCTCGCCAACGAGCACGTCTTGCAACCCGGGGCATTTTCTGGGGAGACGCCCAGTCTGAGGGCTGCTGGTACTGACAGGGAGGGACAGGCGTCCGGGACAGCCGGGTGACCGGGCCCTGGCGGGGTCACCTGGGGGACAAAGCCGCGAGACCTGCAGGGTGGAAGAGGGCGCTCAGCGTAGCACCGCCACTAGGGGACAGGGAGGGCCGCGTCCGGATGGGGAGGGACGCTGGAAGTGTCGCAAGAGTAGGAGCTGGGCCCCAGGGGCGCCCCCTGGCAGGGCATCCCGCTGCGACCAGGATGCTGGACCCGTCCCGTGAGCTGGCCCCGCTGCCCGGCCCAGGCACGACGCCAACAGATGCTGCGGGGCTGGAGGCGGGGGACCCTGAGCCGGTAGCGGCCCGCGCGGTCCGCACCAGCCTCCACAGCCGCTGCTGTCGCCCCCCCTCCTTGCCGCTCGCCACTGGTGGGGCCTTACGGATGCACTGTCCCACCGGCGCGCTGAACGGATTCCCCAGGAGGAACTGCACCTTGCACGGAAAGCCCGGCGGCGGCAGCGGCGGCGGACGGGGCGTCCAGTCTGCCCGCCCGGGCTCCGCCACTGCCACCACCCGAGGCCACGACCTGACTGAGGCTCGCCCCCGCCCTACCCTCAGCAATGCCGAGCCGCCCGGCCCTTGGCCACGCCCCCTTGCCGCGTCTCTATTGCGCAACGCCTACACAGCCCTCATCCCATTGGCCTTCGCCTCTACCTCAACGAAGCTCCCACCCACCCCGCGGCGTCCCATTGGCCGGAGAGCGAGCTAGGTCGCTGGAGTCCCCGGCAGGCGTAGCGGCTCCTCCCCTGGCCCGCCTCCGAAAGAGAGGCTTTGCGTGTTCATTCGCCCATATGTCGGTCAAGCTAGAGAATCCTTAGTAGTATTGGATAAAGGACGAGTCCATCACTCAAACCGGGACGAGGAGAGGCAGTGCCTCCACAAATATCCCCGCCCACAGAAAGCGCTGATTCGGGGGTAAACGTTGGTTGCCTTAAGCCTGGTTGGTGTGGTAGGATTTCCCCGCCCCGAGAACTGATCACATGATGCGTCCATGTTCACCCGGGATGTCTACCTCTTCACTTCCCCTTAGCGACCCAGCGGCGGCGCTCGGTTCCCTAGCAACCGGGGGACGCTGTTGCAGCGGGGACCCAGTCCGGAAGCCGGGGCCTGGGACGAGATGAGACGAGACCCGGGCTGGACTGCGCAGTCCACTAGTGTGCTCCGCAGATCACCTCAAAAGCCCAGGTGTCCCGCGTGGGCGGTGGGGCCGTGAGCACTTGAGCCGGAACCCGCCCCTTCCCAGGTGTGCATTGTTAGCAGGAAGCGGGAGCCAGGAGCTCCCGGGCCTCGCTCGAACCCCGGCACCCCAGCACGAGAGATTTTGCGGGTGCCCCAGCGGTGTCCTAAGGGCTGCCGAGTCCCACGCCCGCGCTTGGGCCCCTGCCACCCACGTGGGAGACCCGGATGGAGTCCAGACTGCTGGCTTTGGCCTGGCCCAGCGCAGGCTGCTGTGGCCATTTGGGAAGAAACCAGCAGATGAAGGATGGATCGATCTCCCTCGATCTCTCTCAAGCTCTCTCTGTCTCTGTCTGTAACTGTGCCTCTTAAATAAATAAATTTAAAAAAAATAAAAGCAGGGGAGACCTCAGCAGTGCCTGTCATGCAGGGAACATGAGCCGGCTGCACAGGGCACCCCGCCTCCACAGCACCCCGCCACCCTCCCGCACCCCGCCCCACCATGACCCCCTCTACAGCTCGACTGAGTCGCCTCGCCAACGAGCACGTCTTGCAACCCGGGGCATTTTCTGGGGAGACGCCCAGTCTGAGGGCTGCTGGTACTGACAGGGAGGGACAGGCGTCCGGGACAGCCGGGTGACCGGGCCCTGGCGGGGTCACCTAGGGGACAAAGCCGCGAGACCTGCAGGGTGGAAGAGGGCCCTCAGCGTAGCACCGCCACTAGGGGACAGGGAGGGCCGCGTCCGGATGGGGAGGGACGCTGGAAGTGTCGCAAGAGTAGGAGCTGGGCCCCAGGGGCGCCCCCTGGCAGGGCATCCCGCTGCGACCAGGATGCTGGACCCGTCCCGTGAGCTGGCCCCGCTGCCCGGCCCAGGCACGACGCCAACAGATGCTGCGGGGCTGGAGGCGGGGGACCCTGAGCCGGTAGCGGCCCGCGCGGTCCGCACCAGCCTCCACAGCCGCTGCTGTCGCCCCCCCTCCTTGCCGCTCGCCACTGGTGGGGCCTTACGGATGCACTGTCCCACCGGCGCGCTGAACGGATTCCCCAGGAGGAACTGCACCTTGCACGGAAAGCCCGGCGGCGGCAGCGGCGGCGGACGGGGCGTCCAGTCTGCCCGCCCGGGCTCCGCCACTGCCACCACCCGAGGTCACGACCTGACTGAGGCTCGCCCCCACCCTACCCTCAGCAATGCCGAGCCGCCCGGCCCTTGGCCACGCCCCCTTGCCGCGTCTCTATTGCGCAACGCCTACACAGCCCTCATCCCATTGGCCTTCGCCTCTACCTCAACGAAGCTCCCACCCACCCCGCGGCGTCCCATTGGCCGGAGAGCGAGCTAGGTCGCTGGAGTCCCCGGCAGGCGTAGCGGCTCCTCCCCTGGCCCGCCTCCGAAAGAGAGGCTTTGCGTGTTCATTCGCCCATATGTCGGTCAAGCTAGAGAATCCTTAGTAGTATTGGATAAAGGACGAGTCCATCACTCAAACCGGGACGAGGAGAGGCAGTGCCTCCACAAATATCCCCGCCCACAGAAAGCGCTGATTCGGGGGTAAACGTTGGTTGCCTTAAGCCTGGTTGGTGTGGTAGGATTTCCCCGCCCCGAGAACTGATCACATGATGCGTCCATGTTCACCCGGGATGTCTACCTCTTCACTTCCCCTTAGCGACCCAGCGGCGGCGCTCGGTTCCCTAGCAACTGGGGGACGCTGTTGCTGCGGGGACCCAGTCCGGAAGCCGGGGCCTGGGACGAGATGAGACGAGACCCGGGCTGGACTGCGCAGTCCACTAGTGTGCTCCGCAGATCACCTCAAAAGCCCAGGTGTCCCGCGTGGGCGGTGGGGCCGTGAGCACTTGAGCCGGAACCCGCCCCTTCCCAGGTGTGCATTGTTAGCAGGAAGCGGGAGCCAGGAGCTCCCGGGCCTCGCTCGAACCCCGGCACCCCAGCACGAGAGATTTTGCGGGTGCCCCAGCGGTGTCCTAAGGGCTGCCGAGTCCCACGCCCGCGCTTGGGCCCCTGCCACCCACGTGGGAGACCCGGATGGAGTCCAGACTGCTGGCTTTGGCCTGGCCCAGCGCAGGCTGCTGTGGCCATTTGGGAAGAAACCAGCAGATGAAGGATGGATCGATCTCCCTCGATCTCTCTCAAGCTCTCTCTGTCTCTGTCTGTAACTGTGCCTCTTAAATAAATAAATTTAAAAAAAATAAAAGCAGGGGAGACCTCAGCAGTGCCTGTCATGCAGGGAACATGAGCCGGCTGCACAGGGCACCCCGCCTCCACAGCACCCCGCCACCCTCCCGCACCCCGCCCCACCATGACCCCCTGTACAGCTCGACTGAGTCGCCTCGCCAACGAGCACGTCTTGCAACCCGGGGCATTTTCTGGGGAGACGCCCAGTCTGAGGGCTGCTGGTACTGACAGGGAGGGACAGGCGTCCGGGACAGCCGGGTGACCGGGCCCTGGCGGGGTCACCTGGGGGACAAAGCCGCGAGACCTGCAGGGTGGAAGAGGGCGCTCAGCGTAGCACCGCCACTAGGGGACAGGGAGGGCCGCGTCCGGATGGGGAGGGACGCTGGAAGTGTCGCAAGAGTAGGAGCTGGGCCCCAGGGGCGCCCCCTGGCAGGGCATCCCGCTGCGACCAGGATGCTGGACCCGTCCCGTGAGCTGGCCCCGCTGCCCGGCCCAGGCACGACGCCAACAGATGCTGCGGGGCTGGAGGCGGGGGACCCTGAGCCGGTAGCGGCCCGCGCGGTCCGCACCAGCCTCCACAGCCGCTGCTGTCGCCCCCCCTCCTTGCCGCTCGCCACTGGTGGGGCCTTACGGATGCACTGTCCCACCGGCGCGCTGAACGGATTCCCCAGGAGGAACTGCACCTTGCACGGAAAGCCCGGCGGCGGCAGCGGCGGCGGACGGGGCGTCCAGTCTGCCCGCCCGGGCTCCGCCACTGCCACCACCCGAGGCCACGACCTGACTGAGGCTCGCCCCCGCCCTACCCTCAGCAATGCCGAGCCGCCCGGCCCTTGGCCACGCCCCCTTGCCGCGTCTCTATTGCGCAACGCCTACACAGCCCTCATCCCATTGGCCTTCGCCTCTACCTCAACGAAGCTCCCACCCACCCCGCGGCGTCCCATTGGCCGGAGAGCGAGCTAGGTCGCTGGAGTCCCCGGCAGGCGTAGCGGCTCCTCCCCTGGCCCGCCTCCGAAAGAGAGGCTTTGCGTGTTCATTCGCCCATATGTCGGTCAAGCTAGAGAATCCTTAGTAGTATTGGATAAAGGACGAGTCCATCACTCAAACCGGGACGAGGAGAGGCAGTGCCTCCACAAATATCCCCGCCCACAGAAAGCGCTGATTCGGGGGTAAACGTTGGTTGCCTTAAGCCTGGTTGGTGTGGTAGGATTTCCCCGCCCCGAGAACTGATCACATGATGCGTCCATGTTCACCCGGGATGTCTACCTCTTCACTTCCCCTTAGCGACCCAGCGGCGGCGCTCGGTTCCCTAGCAACCGGGGGACGCTGTTGCAGCGGGGACCCAGTCCGGAAGCCGGGGCCTGGGACGAGATGAGACGAGACCCGGGCTGGACTGCGCAGTCCACTAGTGTGCTCCGCAGATCACCTCAAAAGCCCAGGTGTCCCGCGTGGGCGGTGGGGCCGTGAGCACTTGAGCCGGAACCCGCCCCTTCCCAGGTGTGCATTGTTAGCAGGAAGCGGGAGCCAGGAGCTCCCGGGCCTCGCTCGAACCCCGGCACCCCAGCACGAGAGATTTTGCGGGTGCCCCAGCGGTGTCCTAAGGGCTGCCGAGTCCCACGCCCGCGCTTGGGCCCCTGCCACCCACGTGGGAGACCCGGATGGAGTCCAGACTGCTGGCTTTGGCCTGGCCCAGCGCAGGCTGCTGTGGCCATTTGGGAAGAAACCAGCAGATGAAGGATGGATCGATCTCCCTCGATCTCTCTCAAGCTCTCTCTGTCTCTGTCTGTAACTGTGCCTCTTAAATAAATAAATTTAAAAAAAATAAAAGCAGGGGAGACCTCAGCAGTGCCTGTCATGCAGGGAACATGAGCCGGCTGCACAGGGCACCCCGCCTCCACAGCACCCCGCCACCCTCCCGCACCCCGCCCCACCATGACCCCCTCTACAGCTCGACTGAGTCGCCTCGCCAACGAGCACGTCTTGCAACCCGGGGCATTTTCTGGGGAGACGCCCAGTCTGAGGGCTGCTGGTACTGACAGGGAGGGACAGGCGTCCGGGACAGCCGGGTGACCGGGCCCTGGCGGGGTCACCTAGGGGACAAAGCCGCGAGACCTGCAGGGTGGAAGAGGGCCCTCAGCGTAGCACCGCCACTAGGGGACAGGGAGGGCCGCGTCCGGATGGGGAGGGACGCTGGAAGTGTCGCAAGAGTAGGAGCTGGGCCCCAGGGGCGCCCCCTGGCAGGGCATCCCGCTGCGACCAGGATGCTGGACCCGTCCCGTGAGCTGGCCCCGCTGCCCGGCCCAGGCACGACGCCAACAGATGCTGCGGGGCTGGAGGCGGGGGACCCTGAGCCGGTAGCGGCCCGCGCGGTCCGCACCAGCCTCCACAGCCGCTGCTGTCGCCCCCCCTCCTTGCCGCTCGCCACTGGTGGGGCCTTACGGATGCACTGTCCCACCGGCGCGCTGAACGGATTCCCCAGGAGGAACTGCACCTTGCACGGAAAGCCCGGCGGCGGCAGCGGCGGCGGACGGGGCGTCCAGTCTGCCCGCCCGGGCTCCGCCACTGCCACCACCCGAGGTCACGACCTGACTGAGGCTCGCCCCCGCCCTACCCTCAGCAATGCCGAGCCGCCCGGCCCTTGGCCACGCCCCCTTGCCGCGTCTCTATTGCGCAACGCCTACACAGCCCTCATCCCATTGGCCTTCGCCTCTACCTCAACGAAGCTCCCACCCACCCCGCGGCGTCCCATTGGCCGGAGAGCGAGCTAGGTCGCTGGAGTCCCCGGCAGGCGTAGCGGCTCCTCCCCTGGCCCGCCTCCGAAAGAGAGGCTTTGCGTGTTCATTCGCCCATATGTCGGTCAAGCTAGAGAATCCTTAGTAGTATTGGATAAAGGACGAGTCCATCACTCAAACCGGGACGAGGAGAGGCGGTGCCTCCACAAATATCCCCGCCCACAGAAAGCGCTGATTCGGGGGTAAACGTTGGTTGCCTTAAGCCTGGTTGGTGTGGTAGGATTTCCCCGCCCCGAGAACTGATCACATGATGCGTCCATGTTCACCCGGGATGTCTACCTCTTCACTTCCCCTTAGCGACCCAGCGGCGGCGCTCGGTTCCCTAGCAACTGGGGGACGCTGTTGCTGCGGGGACCCAGTCCGGAAGCCGGGGCCTGGGACGAGATGAGACGAGACCCGGGCTGGACTGCGCGGAGAGAGGTCGGTCCACTAGTGTGCTCCGCAGATCACCTCAAAAGCCCAGGTGTCCCGCGTGGGCGGTGGGGCCGTGAGCACTTGAGCCGGAACCCGCCCCTTCCCAGGTGTGCATTGTTAGCAGGAAGTGGGAGCCAGGAGCTCCCGGGCCTCGCTCGAACCCCGGCACCCCAGCACGAGAGATTTTGCGGGTGCCCCAGCGGTGTCCTAAGGGCTGCCGAGTCCCACGCCCGCGCTTGGGCCCCTGCCACCCACGTGGGAGACCTGGATGGAGTCCAGACTGCTGGCTTTGGCCTGGCCCAGCGCAGGCTGCTGTGGCCATTTGGGAAGAAACCAGCAGATGAAGGATGGATCGATCTCCCTCGATCTCTCTCAAGCTCTCTCTGTCTCTGTCTGTAACTGTGCCTCTTAAATAAATAAATTTAAAAAAAATAAAAGCAGGGGAGACCTCAGCAGTGCCTGTCATGCAGGGAACATGAGCCGGCTACACAGGGCACCCCGCCTCCACAGCACCCCGCCACCCTCCCGCACCCCGCCCCACCATGACCCCCTGTACAGCTCGACTGAGTCGCCTCGCCAACGAGCACGTCTTGCAACCCGGGGCATTTTCTGGGGAGACGCCCAGTCTGAGGGCTGCTGGTACTGACAGGGAGGGACAGGCGTCCGGGACAGCCGGGTGACCGGGCCCTGGCGGGGTCACCTGGGGGACAAAGCCGCGAGACCTGCAGGGTGGAAGAGGGCGCTCAGCGTAGCACCGCCACTAGGGGACAGGGAGGGCCGCGTCCGGATGGGGAGGGACGCTGGAAGTGTCGCAAGAGTAGGAGCTGGGCCCCAGGGGCGCCCCCTGGCAGGGCATCCCGCTGCGACCAGGATGCTGGACCCGTCCCGTGAGCTGGCCCCGCTGCCCGGCCCAGGCACGACGCCAACAGATGCTGCGGGGCTGGAGGCGGGGGACCCTGAGCCGGTAGCGGCCCGCGCGGTCCGCACCAGCCTCCACAGCCGCTGCTGTCGCCCCCCCTCCTTGCCGCTCGCCACTGGTGGGGCCTTACGGATGCACTGTCCCACCGGCGCGCTGAACGGATTCCCCAGGAGGAACTGCACCTTGCACGGAAAGCCCGGCGGCGGCAGCGGCGGCGGACGGGGCGTCCAGTCTGCCCGCCCGGGCTCCGCCACTGCCACCACCCGAGGTCACGACCTGACTGAGGCTCGCCCCCACCCTACCCTCAGCAATGCCGAGCCGCCCGGCCCTTGGCCACGCCCCCTTGCCGCATCTCTATTGCGCAACGCCTACACAGCCCTCATCCCATTGGCCTTCGCCTCTACCTCAACGAAGCTCCCACCCACCCCGCGGCGTCCCATTGGCCGGAGAGCGAGCTAGGTCGCTGGAGTCCCCGGCAGGCGTAGCGGCTCCTCCCCTGGCCCGCCTCCGAAAGAGAGGCTTTGCGTGTCATTCGCCCATATGTCGGTCAAGCTAGAGAATCCTTAGTAGTATTGGATAAAGGACGAGTCCATCACTCAAACCGGGACGAGGAGAGGCAGTTCCTCCACAAATATCCCCGCCCACAGAAAGCGCTGATTCGGGGGTAAACGTTGGTTGCCTTAAGCCTGGTTGGTGTGGTAGGATTTCCCCACCCCGAGAACTGATCACATGATGCGTCCATGTTCACCCGGGATGTCTACCTCTTCACTTCCCCTTAGCGACCCAGCGGCGGCGCTCGGTTCCCTAGCAACTGGGGGATGCTGTTGCTGCGGGGACCCAGTCCAGAAGCCGGGGCCTGGGACGAGATGAGACGAGACCCGGGCTGGACTGCGCAGTCCACTAGTGTGCTCCGCAGATCACCTCAAAAGCCCAGGTGTCCCGCGTGGGCGGTGGGGCCGTGAGCACTTGAGCCGGAACCCGCCCCTTCCCAGGTGTGCATTGTTAGCAGGAAGCGGGAGCCAGGAGCTCCCGGGCCTCGCTCGAACCCCGGCACCCCAGCACGAGAGATTTTGCGGGTGCCCCAGCGGTGTCCTAAGGGCTGCCGAGTCCCACGCCCGCGCTTGGGCCCCTGCCACCCACGTGGGAGACCCGGATGGAGTCCAGACTGCTGGCTTTGGCCTGGCCCAGCGCAGGCTGCTGTGGCCATTTGGGAAGAAACCAGCAGATGAAGGATGGATCGATCTCCCTCGATCTCTCTCAAGCTCTCTCTGTCTCTGTCTGTAACTGTGCCTCTTAAATAAATAAATTAAAAAAAATAAAAGCAGGGGAGACCTCAGCAGTGCCTGTCATGCAGGGAACATGAGCCGGCTGCACAGGGCACCCCGCCCCCACAGCACCCCGCCACCCTCCCGCACCCCGCCCCACCATGACCCCCTCTACAGCTCGACTGAGTCGCCTCGCCAACGAGCACGTTTTGCAACCCGGGGCATTTTCTGGGGAGACGCCCAGTCTGAGGGCTGCTGGTACTGACAGGGAGGGACAGGCGTCCGGGACAGCCGGGTGACCGGGCCCTGGCGGGGTCACCTGGGGGACAAAGCCGCGAGACCTGCAGGGTGGAAGAGGGCCCTCAGCGTAGCACCGCCACTAGGGGACAGGGAGGGCCGCGTCCGGATGGGGAGGGACGCTGGAAGTGTCGCAAGAGTAGGAGCTGGGCCCCAGGGGCGCCCCCTGGCAGGGCATCCCGCTGCGACCAGGATGCTGGACCCGTCCCGTGAGCTGGCCCCGCTGCCCGGCCCAGGCACGACGCCAACAGATGCTGCGGGGCTGGAGGCGGGGGACCCTGAGCCAGTAGCGGCCCGCGCGGTCCGCACCAGCCTCCACAGCCGCTGCTGTCGCCCCCCCTCCTTGCCGCTCGCCACTTGTGGGGCCTTACGGATGCACTGTCCCACCGGCGCGCTGAACGGATTCCCCAGGAGGAACTGCACCTTGCACGGAAAGCCCGGCGGCGGCAGCGGCGGCGGACGGGGCGTCCAGTCTGCCCGCCCGGGCTCCGCCACTGCCACCACCCGAGGTCACGACCTGACTGAGGCTCGCCCCCGCCCTACCCTCAGCAATGCCGAGCCGCCCGGCCCTTGGCCACGCCCCCTTGCCGCGTCTCTATTGCGCAACGCCTACACAGCCCTCATCCCATTGGCCTTCGCCTCTACCTCAACGAAGCTCCCACCCACCCCGCGGCGTCCCATTGGCCGGAGAGCGAGCTAGGTCGCTGGAGTCCCCGGCAGGCGTAGCGGCTCCTCCCCTGGCCCGCCTCCGAAAGAGAGGCTTTGCGTGTTCATTCGCCCATATGTCGGTCAAGCTAGAGAATCCTTAGTAGTATTGGATAAAGGACGAGTCCATCACTCAAACCGGGACGAGGAGAGGCAGTGCCTCCACAAATATCCCCGCCCACAGAAAGCGCTGATTCGGGGGTAAACGTTGGTTGCCTTAAGCCTGGTTGGTGTGGTAGGATTTCCCCGCCCCGAGAACTGATCACATGATGCGTCCATGTTCACCCGGGATGTCTACCTCTTCACTTCCCCTTAGCGACCCAGCGGCGGCGCTCGGTTCCCTAGCAACTGGGGGACGCTGTTGCTGCGGGGACCCAGTCCGGAAGCCGGGGCCTGGGACGAGATGAGACGAGACCCGGGCTGGACTGCGCAGTCCACTAGTGTGCTCCGCAGATCACCTCAAAAGCCCAGGTGTCCCGCGTGGGCGGTGGGGCCGTGAGCACTTGAGCCGGAACCCGCCCCTTCCCAGGTGTGCATTGTTAGCAGGAAGCGGGAGCCAGGAGCTCCCGGGCCTCGCTCGAACCCCGGCACCCCAGCACGAGAGATTTTGCGGGTGCCCCAGCGGTGTCCTAAGGGCTGCCGAGTCCCACGCCCGCGCTTGGGCCCCTGCCACCCACGTGGGAGACCCGGATGGAGTCCAGACTGCTGGCTTTGGCCTGGCCCAGCGCAGGCTGCTGTGGCCATTTGGGAAGAAACCAGCAGATGAAGGATGGATCGATCTCCCTCGATCTCTCTCAAGCTCTCTCTGTCTCTGTCTGTAACTGTGCCTCTTAAATAAATAAATTTAAAAAAAATAAAAGCAGGGGAGACCTCAGCAGTGCCTGTCATGCAGGGAACATGAGCCGGCTGCACAGGGCACCCCGCCCCCACAGCACCCCGCCACCCTCCCGCACCCCGCCCCACCATGACCCCCTGTACAGCTCGACTGAGTCTCCTCGCCAACGAGCACGTCTTGCAACCCGGGGCATTTTCTGGGGAGACGCCCAGTCTGAGGGCTGCTGGTACTGACAGGGAGGGACAGGCGTCCGGGACAGCCGGGTGACCGGGCCCTGGCGGGGTCACCTGGGGGACAAAGCCGCGAGACCTGCAGGGTGGAAGAGGGCGCTCAGCGTAGCACCGCCACTAGGGGACAGGGAGGGCCGCGTCCGGATGGGGAGGGACGCTGGAAGTGTCGCAAGAGTAGGAGCTGGGCCCCAGGGGCGCCCCCTGGCAGGGCATCCCGCTGCCCAGCGGAGGCCTGGCGACCAGGATGCCGGACCCGTCCCGTGAGCTGGCCCCGCTGCCCGGCCCAGGCACGACGCCAACAAATGCTGCGGGGCTGGAGGCGGGGGACCCTGAGCCGGTAGCGGCCCGCGCGGTCCGCACCAGCCTCCACAGCCGCTGCTGTCGCCCCCCCTCCTTGCTGCTCGCCACTGGTGGGGCCTTACGGATGCACTGTCCCACCGGCGCGCTGAACGGATTCCCCAGGAGGAACTGCACCTTGCACGGAAAGCCCGGCGGCGGCAGCGGCGGCGGACTGGGCGTCCAGTCTGCCCGCCCGGGCTCCGCCACTGCCACCACCCGAGGTCACGACCTGACTGAGGCTCGCCCCCACCCTACCCTCAGCAATGCCGAGCCGCCCGGCCCTTGGCCACGCCCCCTTGCCGCGTCTCTATTGCGCAACGCCTACACAGCCCTCATCCCATTGGCCTTCGCCTCTACCTCAACGAAGCTCCCACCCACCCCGCGGCGTCCCATTGGCCGGAGAGCGAGCTAGGTCGCTGGAGTCCCCGGCAGGCGTAGCGGCTCCTCCCCTGGCCCGCCTCCGAAAGAGAGGCTTTGCGTGTTCATTCGCCCATATGTCGGTCAAGCTAGAGAATCCTTAGTAGTATTCGATAAAGGACGAGTCCATCACTCAAACCGGGACGAGGAGAGGCGGTGCCTCCACAAATATCCCCGCCCACAGAAAGCGCTGATTCGGGGGTAAACGTTGGTTGCCTTAAGCCTGGTTGGTGTGGTAGGATTTCCCCGCCCCGTGAATTGATCACGTGATGCGTCCATGTTCACATGGGATGTCTACCTCTTCACTTCCCCTTAGCGACCCAGCGGCGGCGCTCGGTTCCCTAGCAACCGGGGGACGCTGTTGCAGCGGGGACCCAGTCCGGAAGCCGGGGCCTGGGACGAGATGAGACGAGACCCGGGCTGGACTGCGCAGTCCACTAGTGTGCTCCGCAGATCACCTCAAAAGCCCAGGTGTCCCGCGTGGGCGGTGGGGCCGTGAGCACTTGAGCCGGAACCCGCCCCTTCCCAGGTGTGCATTGTTAGCAGGAAGCGGGAGCCAGGAGCTCCCGGGCCTCGCTCGAACCCCGGCACCCCAGCACGAGAGATTTTGCGGGTGCCCCAGCGGTGTCCTAAGGGCTGCCGAGTCCCACGCCCGCGCTTGGGCCCCTGCCACCCACGTGGGAGACCCGGATGGAGTCCAGACTGCTGGCTTTGGCCTGGCCCAGCGCAGGCTGCTGTGGCCATTTGGGAAGAAACCAGCAGATGAAGGATGGATCGATCTCCCTCGATCTCTCTCAAGCTCTCTCTGTCTCTGTCTGTAACTGTGCCTCTTAAATAAATAAATTTAAAAAAAATAAAAGCAGGGGAGACCTCAGCAGTGCCTGTCATGCAGGGAACATGAGCCGGCTGCACAGGGCACCCCGCCTCCACAGCACCCCGCCACCCTCCCGCACCCCGCCCCACCATGACCCCCTCTACAGCTCGACTGAGTCGCCTCGCCAACGAGCACGTCTTGCAACCCGGGGCATTTTCTGGGGAGACGCCCAGTCTGAGGGCTGCTGGTACTGACAGGGAGGGACAGGCGTCCGGGACAGCCGGGTGACCGGGCCCTGGCGGGCTCACCTGGGGGACAAAGCCGCGAGACCTGCAGGGTGGAAGAGGGCCCTCAGCGTAGCACCGCCACTAGGGGACAGGGAGGGCCGCGTCCGGATGGGGAGGGACGCTGGAAGTGTCGCAAGAGTAGGAGCTGGGCCCCAGGGGCGCCCCCTGGCAGGGCATCCCGCTGCGACCAGGATGCTGGACCCGTCCCGTGAGCTGGCCCCGCTGCCCGGCCCAGGCGCGACGCCAACAGATGCTGCGGGGCTGGAGGCGGGGGACCCTGAGCCGGTAGCGGCCCGCGCGGTCCGCACCAGCCTCCACAGCCGCTGCTGTCGCCCCCCCTCCTTGCCACTCGCCACTGGTGGGGCCTTACGGATGCACTGTCCCACCGGCGCGCTGAACGGATTCCCCAGGAGGAACTGCACCTTGCACGGAAAGCCCGGCGGCGGCAGCGGCGGCGGACGGGGCGTCCAGTCTGCCCGCCCGGGCTCCGCCACTGCCACCACCCGAGGTCACGACCTGACTGAGGCTCGCCCCCGCCCTACCCTCAGCAATGCCGAGCCGCCCGGCCCTTGGCCACGCCCCCTTGCCGCGTCTCTATTGCGCAACGCCTACACAGCCCTCATCCCATTGGCCTTCGCCTCTACCTCAACGAAACTCCCACCCACCCCGCGGCGTCCCATTGGCCGGAGAGCGAGCTAGGTCGCTGGAGTCCCCGGCAGGCGTAGCGGCTCCTCCCTTGGCCCGCCTCCGAAAGAGAGGCTTTGCGTGTTCATTCGCCCATATGTCGGTCAAGCTAGAGAATCCTTAGTAGTATTGGATAAAGGACGAGTCCATCACTCAAACCGGGACGAGGAGAGGCAGTGCCTCCACAAATATCCCCGCCCACAGAAAGCGCTGATTCGGGGGTAAACGTTGGTTGCCTTAAGCCTGGTTGGTGTGGTAGGATTTCCCCGCCCCGAGAACTGATCACATGATGCGTCCATGTTCACCCGGGATGTCTACCTCTTCACTTCCCCTTAGCGACCCAGCGGCGGCGCTCGGTTCCCTAGCAACTGGGGGACGCTGTTGCTGCGGGGACCCAGTCCGGAAGCCGGGGCCTGGGACGAGATGAGACGAGACCCGGGCTGGACTGCGCGGAGAGAGGTCGGTCCACTAGTGTTCTCCGCAGATCACCTCAAAAGCCCAGGTGTCCCGCGTGGGCGGTGGGGCCGTGAGCACTTGAGCCGGAACCCGCCCCTTCCCAGGTGTGCATTGTTAGCAGGAAGTGGGAGCCAGGAGCTCCCGGGCCTCGCTCGAACCCCGGCACCCCAGCACGAGAGATTTTGCGGGTGCCCCAGCGGTGTCCTAAGGGCTGCCGAGTCCCACGCCCGCGCTTGGGCCCCTGCCACCCACGTGGGAGACCCGGATGGAGTCCAGACTGCTGGCTTTGGCCTGGCCCAGCGCAGGCTGCTGTGGCCATTTGGGAAGAAACCAGCAGATGAAGGATGGATCGATCTCCCTCGATCTCTCTCAAGCTCTCTCTGTCTCTGTCTGTAACTGTGCCTCTTAAATAAATAAATTTAAAAAAAATAAAAGCAGGGGAGACCTCAGCAGTGCCTGTCATGCAGGGAACATGAGCCGGCTGCACAGGGCACCCCGCCCCCACAGCACCCCGCCACCCTCCCGCACCCCGCCCCACCATGACCCCCTCTACAGCTCGACTGAGTCGCCTCGCCAACGAGCACGTCTTGCAACCCGGGGCATTTTCTGGGGAGACGCCCAGTCTGAGGGCTGCTGGTACTGACAGGGAGGGACAGGCGTCCGGGACAGCCGGGTGACCGGGCCCTGGCGGGGTCACCTAGGGGACAAAGCCGCGAGACCTGCAGGGTGGAAGAGGGCGCTCAGCGTAGCACCGCCACTAGGGGACAGGGAGGGCCGCGTCCGGATGGGGAGGGACGCTGGAAGTGTCGCAAGAGTAGGAGCTGGGCCCCAGGGGCGCCCCCTGGCAGGGCATCCCGCTGCGACCAGGATGCTGGACCCGTCCCGTGAGCTGGCCCCGCTGCCCGGTCCAGGCACGACGCCAACAGATGCTGCGGGGCTGGAGGCGGGGGACCCTGAGCCGGTAGCGGCCCGCGCGGTCCGCACCAGCCTCCACAGCTGCTGCTGTCGCCCCCCCTCCTTGCCGCTCGCCACTGGTGGGGCCTTACGGATGCACTGTCCCACCGGCGCGCTGAACGGATTCCCCAGGAGGAACTGCACCTTGCACGGAAAGCCCGGCGGCGGCAGCGGCGGCGGACGGGGCGTCCAGTCTGCCCGCCCGGGCTCCGCCACTGCCACCACCCGAGGTCACGACCTGACTGAGGCTCGCCCCCACCCTACCCTCAGCAATGCCCAGCCGCCCGGCCCTTGGCCACGCCCCCTTGCCGCATCTCTATTGCGCAACGCCTACACAGCCCTCATCCCATTGGCCTTCGCCTCTACCTCAACGAAGCTCCCACCCACCCCGCGGCGTCCCATTGGCCGGAGAGCGAGCTAGGTCGCTGGAGTCCCCGGCAGGCGTAGCGGCTCCTCCCCTGGCCCGCCTCCGAAAGAGAGGCTTTGCGTGTTCATTCGCCCATATGTCGGTCAAGCTAGAGAATCCTTAGTAGTATTGGATAAAGGACGAGTCCATCACTCAAACCGGGACGAGGAGAGGCAGTTCCTCCACAAATATCCCCGCCCACAGAAAGCGCTGATTCGGGGGTAAACGTTGGTTGCCTTAAGCCTGGTTGGTGTGGTAGGATTTCCCCACCCCGAGAACTGATCACATGATGCGTCCATGTTCACCCGGGATGTCTACCTCTTCACTTCCCCTTAGCGACCCAGCGGCGGCGCTCGGTTCCCTAGCAACTGGGGGATGCTGTTGCTGCGGGGACCCAGTCCGGAAGCCGGGGCCTGGGACGAGATGAGACGAGACCCGGGCTGGACTGCGCAGTCCACTAGTGTGCTCCGCAGATCACCTCAAAAGCCCATGTGTCCCGTGTGGGCGGTGGGGCCGTGAGCACTTGAGCCGGAACCCGCCCCTTCCCAGGTGTGCATTGTTAGCAGGAAGCGGGAGCCAGGAGCTCCCGGGCCTCGCTCGAACCCCGGCACCCCAGCACGAGAGATTTTGCGGGTGCCCCAGCGGTGTCCTAAGGGCTGCCGAGTCCCACGCCCGCGCTTGGGCCCCTGCCACCCACGTGGGAGACCCGGATGGAGTCCAGACTGCTGGCTTTGGCCTGGCCCAGCGCAGGCTGCTGTGGCCATTTGGGAAGAAACCAGCAGATGAAGGATGGATCGATCTCCCTCGATCTCTCTCAAGCTCTCTCTCTCTCTGTCTGTAACTGTGCCTCTTAAATAAATAAATTTAAAAAAAATAAAAGCAGGGGAGACCTCAGCAGTGCCTGTCATGCAGGGAACATGAGCCGGCTGCACAGGGCACCCCGCCCCCACAGCACCCCGCCACCCTCCCGCACCCCGCCCCACCATGACCCCCTCTACAGCTCGACTGAGTCGCCTCGCCAACGAGCACGTCTTGCAACCCGGGGCATTTTCTGGGGAGACGCCCAGTCTGAGGGCTGCTGGTACTGACAGGGAGGGACAGGCGTCCGGGACAGCCGGGTGACCGGGCCCTGGCGGGGTCACCTGGGGGACAAAGCCACGAGACCTGCAGGGTGGAAGAGGGCGCTCAGCGTAGCACCGCCACTAGGGGACAGGGAGGGCCGCGTCCGGATGGGGAGGGACGCTGGAAGTGTCGCAAGAGTAGGAGCTGGGCCCCAGGGGCGCCCCCTGGCAGGGCTCCCGCTGCCCAGCGGAGGCCTGGCGACTAGGATGCCAGACCCGTCCCGTGAGCTGGCCCCGCTGCCCGGCCCAGGCGCGATGCCAACAGATGCTGCGGGGCTGGAGGCCGGGGACCCTGAGCCGGTAGCGGCCCGCGCGGTCCGCACCAGCCTCCACAGCCGCTGCTGTCGCCCCCCCTCCTTGCCGCTCGCCACTGGTGGGGCCTTACGGATGCACTGTCCCACCGGCGCGCTGAACGGATTCCCCAGGAGGAACTGCACCTTGCACGGAAAGCCCGGCGGCGGCAGCGGCGGCGGACGGGGCGTCCAGTCTGCCCGCCCGGGGCTCCGCCACTGCCACCACCCGAGGTCACGACCTGACTGAGGCTCGCCCCCGCCCTACCCTCAGCAATGCCGAGCCGCCCGGCCCTTGGCCACGCCCCCTTGCCGCGTCTCTATTGCGCAACGCCTACACAGCCCTCATCCCATTGGCCTTCGCCTCTACCTC
Organism: Lepus europaeus; assembly: GCF_033115175.1. Taxonomy (NCBI): domain Eukaryota; kingdom Metazoa; phylum Chordata; class Mammalia; order Lagomorpha; family Leporidae; genus Lepus; species Lepus europaeus. Next base: position 497,904 of record NW_026909613.1, on the reverse strand, counting down.
AACGAAGCTCCCACCCACCCCGCGGCGTCCCATTGGCCGGAGAGCGAGCTAGGTCGCTGGAGTCCCCGGCAGGCGTAGCGGCTCCTCCCCTGGCCCGCCTCCGAAAGAGAGGCTTTGCGTGTTCATTCGCCCATATGTCGGTCAAGCTAGAGAATCCTTAGTAGTATTCGATAAAGGACGAGTCCATCACTCAAACCGGGACGAGGAGAGGCGGTGCCTCCACAAATATCCCCGCCCACAGAAAGCGCTGATTCGGGGGTAAACGTTGGTTGCCTTAAGCCTGGTTGGTGTGGTAGGATTTCCCCGCCCCGAGAACTGATCACGTGATGCGTCCATGTTCACCCGGGATGTCTACCTCTTCACTTCCCCTTAGCGACCCAGCGGAGGCGCTCGGTTCCCTAGCAACCGGGGGACGCTGTTGCAGCGGGGACCCAGTCCGGAAGCCGGGGCCTGGGACGAGATGAGACGAGACCCGGGCTGGACTGCGCAGTCCACTAGTGTGCTCCGCAGATCACCTCAAAAGCCCAGGTGTCCCGCGTGGGCGGTGGGGCCGTGAGCACTTGAGCCGGAACCCGCCCCTTCCCAGGTGTGCATTGTTAGCAGGAAGCGGGAGCCAGGAGCTCCCGGGCCTCGCTCGAACCCCGGCACCCCAGCACGAGAGATTTTGCGGGTGCCCCAGCGGTGTCCTAAGGGCTGCCGAGTCCCACGCCCGCGCTTGGGCCCCTGCCACCCACGTGGGAGACCCGGATGGAGTCCAGACTGCTGGCTTTGGCCTGGCCCAGCGCAGGCTGCTGTGGCCATTTGGGAAGAAACCAGCAGATGAAGGATGGATCGATCTCCCTCGATCTCTCTCAATCTCTCTCTCTCTCTGTCTGTAACTGTGCCTCTTAAATAAAAAAATTTTAAAAAAATAAAAGCAGGGGAGACCACAGCAGTGCCTGTCATGCAGGGAACATGAGCCGGCTGCACAGGGCACCCCGCCCCCACAGCACCCCGCCACCCTCCCGCACCCCGCCCCACCATGACCCCCTCTACAGCTCGGCTGAGTCGCCTCGCCAACGAACACGTCTTGCAACCCGGGGCATTTTCTGGGGAGACGCCCAGTCTGAGGGCTGCTGGTACTGACAGGGAGGGACAGGCGTCCGGGACAGCCGGGTGACCGGGCCCTGGCGGGGTCACCTGGGGGACAAAGCCGCGAGACCTGCAGGGTGGAAGAGGGCGCTCAGCGTAGCACCGCCACTAGGGGACAGGGAGGGCCGCGTCCGGATGGGGAGGGACGCTGGAAGTGTCTCAAGAGTAGGAGCTGGGCCCCAGGGGCGCCCCCTGGCAGGGCATCCCGCTGCCCAGCGGAGGCCTGGCGACCAGGATGCCGGACCCGTCCCGTGAGCTGGCCCCGCTGCCCGGCCCAGGCGCGATGCCAACAGATGCTGCGGGGCTGGAGGCGGGGGACCCTGAGCCGGTAGCGGCCCACGCGGTCCGCACCAGCCTCCACAGCCGCTGCTGTCGCCCCCCCTCCTTGCCGCTCGCCACTGGTGGGGCCTTACGGATGCACTGTCCCACCGGCGCGCTGAACGGATTCCCCAGGAGGAACTGCACCTTGCACGGAAAGCCCGGCGGCGGCAGCGGCGGCGGACGGGGCGTCCAGTCTGCCCGCCCGGGGCTCCGCCACTGCCACCACCCGAGGTCACGACCTGACTGAGGCTCGCCCCCGCCCTACCCTCAGCAATGCCGAGCCGCCCGGCCCTTGGCCACGCCCCCTTGCCGCGTCTCTATTGCGCAACGCCTACACAGCCCTCATCCCATTGGCCTTCGCCTCTACCTCAACGAAGCTCCCACCCACCCCGCGGCGTCCCATTGGCCGGAGAGCGAGCTAGGTCGCTGGAGTCCCCGGCAGGCGTAGCGGCTCCTCCCCTGGCCCGCCTCCGAAAGAGAAGCTTTGCGTGTTCATTCGCCCATATGTCGGTCAAGCTAGAGAATCCTTAGTAGTATTCGATAAAGGACGAGTCCATCACTCAAACCGGGACGAGGAGAGGCGGTGCCTCCACAAATATCCCCGCCCACAGAAAGCGCTGATTCGGGGGTAAACGTTGGTTGCCTTAAGCCTGGTTGGTGTGGTAGGATTTCCCCGCCCCGAGAACTGATCACGTGATGCGTCCATGTTCACCCGGGATGTCTACCTCTTCACTTCCCCTTAGCGACCCAGCGGAGGCGCTCGGTTCCCTAGCAACCGGGGGACGCTGTTGCAGCGGGGACCCAGTCCGGAAGCCGGGGCCTGGGACGAGATGAGACGAGACCCGGGCTGGACTGCGCAGTCCACTAGTGTGCTCCGCAGATCACCTCAAAAGCCCAGGTGTCCCGCGTGGGCGGTGGGGCCGTGAGCACTTGAGCCGGAACCCGCCCCTTCCCAGGTGTGCATTGTTAGCAGGAAGCGGGAGCCAGGAGCTCCCGGGCCTCGCTCGAACCCCGGCACCCCAGCACGAGAGATTTTGCGGGTGCCCCAGCGGTGTCCTAAGGGCTGCCGAGTCCCACGCCCGCGCTTGGGCCCCTGCCACCCACGTGGGAGACCCGGATGGAGTCCAGACTGCTGGCTTTGGCCTGGCCCAGCGCAGGCTGCTGTGGCCATTTGGGAAGAAACCAGCAGATGAAGGATGGATCGATCTCCCTCGATCTCTCTCAATCTCTCTCTCTCTCTGTCTGTAACTGTGCCTCTTAAATAAAAAAATTTTAAAAAAATAAAAGCAGGGGAGACCACAGCAGTGCCTGTCATGCAGGGAACATGAGCCGGCTGCACAGGGCACCCCGCCCCCACAGCACCCCGCCACCCTCCCGCACCCCGCCCCACCATGACCCCCTCTACAGCTCGGCTGAGTCGCCTCGCCAACGAACACGTCTTGCAACCCGGGGCATTTTCTGGGGAGACGCCCAGTCTGAGGGCTGCTGGTACTGACAGGGAGGGACAGGCGTCCGGGACAGCCGGGTGACCGGGCCCTGGCGGGGTCACCTGGGGGACAAAGCCGCGAGACCTGCAGGGTGGAAGAGGGCGCTCAGCGTAGCACCGCCACTAGGGGACAGGGAGGGCCGCGTCCGGATGGGGAGGGACGCTGGAAGTGTCTCAAGAGTAGGAGCTGGGCCCCAGGGGCGCCCCCTGGCAGGGCATCCCGCTGCCCAGCGGAGGCCTGGCGACCAGGATGCCGGACCCGTCCCGTGAGCTGGCCCCGCTGCCCGGCCCAGGCGCGATGCCAACAGATGCTGCGGGGCTGGAGGCGGGGGACCCTGAGCCGGTAGCGGCCCACGCGGTCCGCACCAGCCTCCACAGCCGCTGCTGTCGCCCCCCCTCCTTGCCGCTCGCCACTGGTGGGGCCTTACGGATGCACTGTCCCACCGGCGCGCTGAACGGATTCCCCAGGAGGAACTGCACCTTGCACGGAAAGCCCGGCGGCGGCAGCGGCGGCGGACGGGGCGTCCAGTCTGCCCGCCCGGGGCTCCGCCACTGCCACCACCCGAGGTCACGACCTGACTGAGGCTCGCCCCCGCCCTACCCTCAGCAATGCCGAGCCGCCCGGCCCTTGGCCACGCCCCCTTGCCGCATCTCTATTGCGCAACGCCTACACAGCCCTCATCCCATTGGCCTTCGCCTCTACCTCAACGAAGCTCCCACCCACCCCGCGGCGTCCCATTGGCCGGAGAGCGAGCTAGGTCGCTGGAGTCCCCGGCAGGCGTAGCGGCTCCTCCCCTGGCCCGCCTCCGAAAGAGAGGCTTTGCGTGTTCATTCGCCCATATGTCGGTCAAGCTAGAGAATCCTTAGTAGTATTCGATAAAGGACGAGTCCATCACTCAAACCGGGACGAGGAGAGGCGGTGCCTCCACAAATATCCCCGCCCACAGAAAGCGCTGATTCGGGGGTAAACGTTGGTTGCCTTAAGCCTGGTTGGTGTGGTAGGATTTCCCCGCCCCGAGAACTGATCACGTGATGCGTCCATGTTCACCCGGGATGTCTACCTCTTCACTTCCCCTTAGCGACCCAGCGGCGGCGCTCGGTTCCCTAGCAACCGGGGGACGCTGTTGCTGCGGGGACCCAGTCCGGAAGCCGGGGCCTGGGACGAGATGAGACGAGACCCGGGCTGGACTGCGCAGTCCACTAGTGTGCTCCGCAGATCACCTCAAAAGCCCAGGTGTCCCGCGTGGGCGGTGGGGCCGTGAGCACTTGAGCCGGAACCCGCCCCTTCCCAGGTGTGCATTGTTAGCAGGAAGCGGGAGCCAGGAGCTCCCGGGCCTCGCTCGAACCCCGGCACCCCAGCACGAGAGATTTTGCGGGTGCCCCAGCGGTGTCCTAAGGGCTGCCGAGTCCCACGCCCGCGCTTGGGCCCCTGCCACCCACGTGGGAGACCCGGATGGAGTCCACACTGCTGGCTTTGGCCTGGCCCAGCGCAGGCTGCTGTGGCCATTTGGGAAGAAACCAGCAGATGAAGGATGGATCGATCTCCCTCGATCTCTCTCAAGCTCTCTCTGTCTCTGTCTTTAACTGTGCCTCTTAAATAAATAAATTAAAAAAAAATAAAAGCAGGGGAGACCTCAGCAGTGCCTGTCATGCAGGGAACATGAGCCGGCTGCACAGGGCACCCCGCCCCCACAGCACCCCGCCACCCTCCCGCACCCCGCCCCACCATGACCCCCTCTACAGCTCGGCTGAGTCGCCTCGCCAACGAACACGTCTTGCAACCCGGGGCATTTTCTGGGGAGACGCCCAGTCTGAGGTCTGCTGGTACTGACAGGGAGGGACAGGTGTCCGGGACAGCCGGGTGACCGGGCCCTGGCGGGGTCACCTGGGGGACAAAGCCGCGAGACCTGCAGGGTGGAAGAGGGCGCTCAGCGTAGCACCGCCACTAGGGGACAGGGAGGGCCGCGTCCGGATGGGGAGGGACGCTGGAAGTGTCGCAAGAGTAGGAGCTGGGCCCCAGGGGCGCCCCCTGGCAGGGCTCCCGCTGCCCAGCGGAGGCCTGGCGACCAGGATGCCGGACCCGTCCCGTGAGCTGGCCCCGCTGCCCGGCCCAGGCGCGACGCCAACAGATGCTGCGGGGCTGGAGGCGGGGGACCCTGAGCCTGTAGCGGCCCACGCGGTCCGCACCAGCCTCCACAGCCGCTGCTGTCGCCCCCCCTCCTTGCCGCTCGCCACTGGTGGGGCCTTACGGATGCACTGTCCCACCGGCGCGCTGAACGGATTCCCCAGGAGGAACTGCACCTTGCACGGAAAGCCCGGCGGCGGCAGCGGCGGCGGACGGGGCGTCCAGTCTGCCCGCCCGGGGCTCCGCCACTGCCACCACCCGAGGTCAAGACCTGACTGAGGCTCGCCCCCGCCCTACCCTCAGCAATGCCGAGCCGCCCGGCCCTTGGCCACGCCCCCTTGCCGCGTCTCTATTGCGCAACGCCTACACAGCCCTCATCCCATTGGCCTTCGCCTCTACCTCAACGAAGCTCCCACCCACCCCGCGGCGTCCCATTGGCCGGAGAGCGAGCTAGGTCGCTGGAGTCCCCGGCAGGCGTAGCGGCTCCTCCCCTGGCCCGCCTCCGAAAGAGAGGCTTTGCGTGTTCATTTGCCCATATGTCGGTCAAGCTAGAGAATCCTTAGTAGTATTGGATAAAGGACGAGTCCATCACTCAAACCGGGACGAGGAGAGGCGGTGCCTCCACAAATATCCCCGCCCACAGAAAGCGCTGATTCGGGGGTAAACGTTGGTTGCCTTAAGCCTGGTTGGTGTGGTAGGATTTCCCCGCCCCGAGAACTGATCACGTGATGCGTCCATGTTCACCCGGGATGTCTACCTCTTCACTTCCCCTTAGCGACCCAGCGGCGGCGCTCGGTTCCCTAGCAACCGGGGGACGCTGTTGCTGCGGGGACCCAGTCCGGAGGCCGGGGCCTGGGACGAGATGAGACGAGACCCGGGCTGGACTGCGCGGAGAGTGGTCGGTCCACTAGTGTGCTCCACAGATCACCTCAAAAGCCCAGGTGTCCCGCGTGGGCGGTGGGGCCGTGAGCACTTGAGCCGGAACCCGCCCCTTCCCAGGTGTGCATTGTTAGCAGGAAGTGGGAGCCAGGAGCTCCCGGGCCTCGCTCGAACCCCGGCACCCCAGCACGAGAGATTTTGCGGGTGCCCCAGCGGTGTCCTAAGGGCTGCCGAGTCCCACGCCCGCGCTTGGTCCCCTGCCACCCACATGGGAGACCCGGATGGAGTCCACACTGCTGGCTTTGGCCTGGCCCAGCGCAGGCTGCTGTGGCCATTTGGGAAGAAACCAGCAGATGAAGGATGGATCGATCTCCCTCGATCTCTCTCAAGCTCTCTCTGTCTCTGTCTGTAACTGTGCCTCTTAAATAAATAAATTAAAAAAAAATAAAAGCAGGGGAGACCTCAGCAGTGCCTGTCATGCAGGGAACATGAGCCGGCTGCACAGGGCACCCCGCCCCCACAGCACCCCGCCACCCTCCCGCACCCCGCCCCACCATGACCCCCTCTACAGCTCGACTGAGTCTCCTCGCCAACGAGCACGTCTTGCAACCCGGGGCATTTTCTGGGGAGACGCCCAGTCTGAGGGCTGCTGGTACTGACAGGGAGGGACAGGCGTCCGGGACAGCCGGGTGACCGGGCCCTGGCGGGGTCACCTGGGGGACAAAGCCGCGAGACCTGCAGGGTGGAAGAGGGCGCTCAGCGTAGCACCGCCACTAGGGGACAGGGAGGGCCGCGTCCGGATGGGGAGGGACGCTGGAAGTGTCGCAAGAGTAGGAGCTGGGCCCCAGGGGCGCCCCCTGGCAGGGCATCCCGCTGCGACCAGGATGCCGGACCCGTCCCGTGAGCTGGCCCCGCTGCCCGGCCCAGGCGCGACGCCAACAGATGCTGCGGGGCTGGAGGCGGGGGACCCTGAGCCGGTAGCGGCCCGCGCGGTCCGCACCAGCCTCCACAGCCGCTGCTGTGGCCCCCCCTCCTTGCCGCTCGCCACTGGTGGGGCCTTACGGATGCACTGTCCCACCGGCGCGCTGAACGGATTCCCCAGGAGGAACTGCACCTTGCACGGAAAGCCCGGTGGCGGCAGCGGCGGCGGACGGGGCGTCCAGTCTGCCCGCCCGGGGCTCCGCCACTGCCACCACCCGAGGTCACGACCTGACTGAGGCTCGCCCCCGCCCTACCCTCAGCAATGCCGAGCCGCCCGGCCCTTGGCCACGCCCCCTTGCCACGTCTCTATTGCGCAACGCCTACACAGCCCTCATCCCATTGGCCTTCGCCTCTACCTCAACGAAGCTCCTACCCACCCCGCGGCGTCCCATTGGCCGGAGAGCGAGCTAGGTCGCTGGAGTCCCCGGCAGGCGTAGCGGCTCCTCCCCTGGCCCGCCTCCGAAAGAGAGGCTTTGCGTGTTCATTCGCCCATATGTCGGTCAAGCTAGAGAATCCTTAGTAGTATTCGATAAAGGACGAGTCCATCACTCAAACCGGGACGAGGAGAGGCGGTGCCTCCACAAATATCCCCGCCCACAGAAAGCGCTGATTCGGGGGTAAACGTTGGTTGCCTTAAGCCTGGTTGGTGTGGTAGGATTTCCCCGCCCCGAGAACTGATCACGTGATGCGTCCATGTTCACCCGGGATGTCTACCTCTTCACTTCCCCTTAGCGACCCAGCGGCGGCGCTCGGTTCCCTAGCAACCGGGGGACGCTGTTGCTGCGGGGACCCAGTCCGGAAACCGGGGCCTGGGACGAGATGAGATGAGACCCGGGCTGGACTGCGCAGTCCACTAGTGTGCTCCGCAGATCACCTCAAAAGCCCAGGTGTCCCGCGTGGGCGGTGGGGCCGTGAGCACTTGAGCCGGAACCCGCCCCTTCCCAGGTGTGCATTGTTAGCAGGAAGCGGGAGCCAGGAGCTCCCGGGCCTCGCTCGAACCCCGGCACCCCAGCACGAGAGATTTTGCGGGTGCCCCAGCGGTGTCCTAAGGGCTGCCGAGTCCCACGCCCGCGCTTGGGCCCCTGCCACCCACGTGGGAGACCCAGATGGAGTCCACACTGCTGGCTTTGGCCTGGCCCAGCGCTGGCTGCTGTGGCCATTTGGGAAGAAACCAGCAGATGAAGGATGGATCGATCTCCCTCGATCTCTCTCAATCTCTCTCTCTCTCTGTCTGTAACTGTGCCTCTTAAATAAATAAATTTAAAAAAAATAAAAGCAGGGGAGACCTCAGCAGTGCCTGTCATGCAGGGAACATGAGCCGGCTGCACAGGGCACCCCGCCCCCACAGCACCCCGCCACCCTCCCGCACCCCGCCCCACCATGACCCCCTCTACAGCTCGGCTGAGTCGCCTCGCCAACGAGCACGTCTTGCAACCCGGGGCATTTTCTGGGGAGACGCCCAGTCTGAGGGCTGCTGGTACTGACAGGGAGGGACAGGCGTCCGGGACAGCCGGGTGACCGGGCCCTGGCGGGGTCACCTGGGGGACAAAGCCGCGAGACCTGCAGGGTGGAAGAGGGCGCTCAGCGTAGCACCGCCACTAGGGGACAGGGAGGGCCGCGTCCGGATGGGGAGGGACGCTGGAAGTGTCGCAAGAGTAGGAGCTGGGCCCCAGGGGCGCCCCCTGGCAGGGCATCCCGCTGCGACCAGGATGCCGGGCCCGTCCCGTGAGCTGGCCCCGCTGCCCGGCCCAGGCGCGACGCCAACAGATGCTGCGGGGCTGGAGGCGGGGGACCCTGAGCCGGTAGCGGCCCGCGCGGTCCGCACCAGCCTCCACAGCCGCTGCTGTGGCCCCCCCTCCTTGCCGCTCGCCACTGGTGGGGCCTTACGGATGCACTGTCCCACCGGCGCGCTGAACGGATTCCCCAGGAGGAACTGCACCTTGCACGGAAAGCCCGGCGGCGGCAGCGGCGGCGGACGGGGCGTCCAGTCTGCCCGCCCGGGGCTCCGCCACTGCCACCACCCGAGGTCACGACCTGACTGAGGCTCGCCCCCGCCCTACCCTCAGCAATGCCGAGCCGCCCGGCCCTTGGCCACGCCCCCTTGCCGCGTCTCTATTGCGCAACGCCTACACAGCCCTCATCCCATTGGCCTTCGCCTCTACCTCAACGAAGCTCCCACCCACCCCGCGGCGTCCCATTGGCCGGAGAGCGAGCTAGGTCGCTGGAGTCCCCGGCAGGCGTAGCGGCTCCTCCCCTGGCCCGCCTCCGAAAGAGAGGCTTTGCGTGTTCATTCGCCCATATGTCAGTCAAGCTAGAGAATCCTTAGTAGTATTCGATAAAGGACGAGTCCATCACTCAAACCGGGACGAGGAGAGGCGGTGCCTCCACAAATATCCCCGCCCACAGAAAGCGCTGATTCGGGGGTAAACGTTGGTTGCCTTAAGCCTGGTTGGTGTGGTAGGATTTCCCCGCCCCGAGAACTGATCACGTGATGCGTCCATGTTCACCCGGGATGTCTACCTCTTCACTTCCCCTTAGCGACCCAGCGGCGGCGCTCGGTTCCCTAGCAACCGGGGGACGCTGTTGCTGCGGGGACCCAGTCCGGAAGCCGGGGCCTGGGACGAGATGAGACGAGACCCGGGCTGGACTGCGCGGAGAGAGGTCGGTCCACTAGTGTGCTCCGCAGATCACCTCAAAAGCCCAGGTGTCCCGCGTGGGCGGTGGGGCCGTGAGCACTTGAGCCGGAACCCGCCCCTTCCCAGCTGTACATTGTTAGCAGGAAGCGGGAGCCAGGAGCTCCCGGGCCACGCTCGAACCCCGGCACCCCAGCACGAGAGATTTTGCGGGTGCCCCAGCGGTGTCCTAAGGGCTGCCGAGTCCCACGCCCGCGCTTGGGCCCCTGCCACCCACGTGGGAGACCCGGATGGAGTCCAGACTGCTGGCTTTGGCCTGGCCCAGCGCAGGCTGCTGTGGCCATTTGGGAAGAAACCAGCAGATGAAGGATGGATCGATCTCCCTCGATCTCTCTCAATCTCTCTCTGTCTCTGTCTGTAACTGTGCCTCTTAAATAAAAAAATTTTAAAAAAATAAAAGCAGGGGAGACCACAGCAGTGCCTGTCATGCAGGGAACATGAGCCGGCTGCACAGGGCACCCCGCCCCCACAGCACCCCGCCACCCTCCCGCACCCCGCCCCACCATGACCCCCTCTACAGCTCGGCTGAGTCGCCTCGCCAACGAGCACGTCTTGCAACCCGGGGCATTTTCTGGGGAGACGCCCAGTCTGAGGGCTGCTGGTACTGACAGGGAGGGACAGGCGTCCGGGACAGCCGGGTGACCGGGCCCTGGCGGGGTCACCTGGGGGACAAAGCCGCGAGACCTGCAGGGTGGAAGAGGGCGCTCAGCGTAGCACCGCCACTAGGGGACAGGGAGGGCCGCGTCCGGATGGGGAGGGACGCTGGAAGTGTCTCAAGAGTAGGAGCTGGGCCCCAGGGGCGCCCCCTGGCAGGGCATCCCGCTGCCCAGCGGAGGCCTGGCGACCAGGATGCCGGACCCGTCCCGTGAGCTGGCCCCGCTGCCCGGCCCAGGCACGACGCCAACAGATGCTGCGGGGCTGGAGGCGGGGGACCCTGAGCCGGTAGCGGCCCGCGCGGTCCGCACCAGCCTCCACAGCCGCTGCTGTCGCCCCCCCTCCTTGCCGCTCGCCACTGGTGGGGCCTTACGGATGCACTGTCCCACCGGCGCGCTGAACGGATTCCCCAGGAGGAACTGCACCTTGCACGGAAAGCCCGGCGGCGGCAGCGGCGGCGGACGGGGCGTCCAGTCTGCCCGCCCGGGGCTCCGCCACTGCCACCACCCGAGGTCACGACCTGACTGAGGCTCGCCCCCGCCCTACCCTCAGCAATGCGGAGCCGCCCGGCCCTTGGCCACGCCCCCTTGCCGCGTCTCTATTGCGCAACGCCTACACAGCCCTCATCCCATTGGCCTTCGCCTCTACCTCAACGAAGCTCCCACCCACCCCGCGGCGTCCCATTGGCCGGAGAGCGAGCTAGGTCGCTGGAGTCCCCGGCAGGCGTAGCGGCTCCTCCCCTGGCCCGCCTCCGAAAGAGAGGCTTTGCGTGTTCATTCGCCCATATGTCGGTCAAGCTAGAGAATCCTTAGTAGTATTGGATAAAGGACGAGTCCATCACTCAAACCGGGACGAGGAGAGGCGGTGCCTCCACAAATATCCCCGCCCACAGAAAGCGCTGATTCGGGGGTAAACGTTGGTTGCCTTAAGCCTGGTTGGTGTGGTAGGATTTCCCCGCCCCGAGAACTGATCACGTGATGCGTCCATGTTCACCCGGGATGTCTACCTCTTCACTTCCCCTTAGCGACCCAGCGGCGGCGCTCGGTTCCCTAGCAACTGGGGGACGCTGTTGCTGCGGGGACCCAGTCCGGAAGCCGGGGCCTGGGACGAGATGAGACGAGACCCGGGCTGGACTGCGCAGTCCACTAGTGTGCTCCGCAGATCACCTCAAAAGCCCAGGTGTCCCGCGTGGGCGGTGGGGCCGTGAGCACTTGAGCCGGAACCCGCCCCTTCCCAGATGTGCATTGTTAGCAGGAAGCGGGAGCCAGGAGCTCCCGGGCCTCGCTCGAACCCCAGCACCCCAGCACGAGAGATTTTGCGGGTGCCCCAGCGGTGTCCTAAGGGCTGCCGAGTCCCACGCCCGCGCTTGGGCCCCTGCCACCCACGTGGGAGACCCGGATGGAGTCCACACTGCTGGCTTTGGCCTGGCCCAGCGCTGGCTGCTGTGGCCATTTGGGAAGAAACCAGCAGATGAAGGATGGATCGATCTCCCTCGATCTCTCTCAAGCTCTCTCTGTCTCTGTCTGTAACTGTGCCTCTTAAATAAATAAATTTAAAAAAAATAAAAGCAGGGGAGACCTCAGCAGTGCCTGTCATGCAGGGAACATGAGCCGGCTGCACAGGGCACCCCGCCTCCACAGCACCCCGCCACCCTCCCGCACCCCGCCCCACCATTACCCCCTCTACAGCTCGACTGAGTCTCCTCGCCAACGAGCACGTCTTGCAACCCGGGGCATTTTCTGGGGAGACGCCCAGTCTGAGGGCTGCTGGTACTGACAGGGAGGGACAGGCGTCCGGACAGCCGGGTGACCGGGCCCTGGCGGGGTCACCTGGGGGACAAAGCCGCGAGACCTGCAGGGTGGAAGAGGGCGCTCAGCGTAGCACCGCCACTAGGGGACAGGGAGGGCCGCGTCCGGATGGGGAGGGACGCTGGAAGTGTCGCAAGAGTAGGAGCTGGGCCCCAGGGGCGCCCCCTGGCAGGGCATCCCGCTGCCCAGCGGAGGCCTGGCGACCAGGATGCCGGACCCGTCCCGTGAGCTGGCCCCGCTGCCCGGCCCAGGCGCGACGCCAACAGATGCTGCGGGGCTGGAGGCGGGGGACCCTGAGCCGGTAGCGGCCCGCGCGGTCCGCACCAGCCTCCACAGCCGCTGCTGTCGCCCCCCCTCCTTGCCGCTCGCCACTGGTGGGGCCTTACGGATGCACTGTCCCACCGGCGCGCTGAACGGATTCCCCAGGAGGAACTGCACCTTGCACGGAAAGCCCGGCGGCGGCAGCGGCGGCGGACGGGGCGTCCAGTCTGCCCGCCCGGGGCTCCGCCACTGCCACCACCCGAGGTCACGACCTGACTGAGGCTCGCCCCCGCCCTACCCTCAGCAATGCCGAGCCGCCCGGCCCTTGGCCACGCCCCCTTGCCGCGTCTCTATTGCGCAACGCCTACACAGCCCTCATCCCATTGGCCTTCGCCTCTACCTCAACGAAGCTCCCACCCACCCCGCGGCGTCCCATTGGCCGGAGAGCGAGCTAGGTCGCTGGAGTCCCCGGCAGGCGTAGCGGCTCCTCCCCTGGCCCGCCTCCGAAAGAGAGGCTTTGCGTGTTCATTCGCCCATATGTCGGTCAAGCTAGAGAATCCTTAGTAGTATTGGATAAAGGACGAGTCCATCACTCAAACCGGGACGAGGAGAGGCGGTGCCTCCATAAATATCCCTGCCCACAGAAAGCGCTGATTCGGGGGTAAACGTTGGTTGCCTTAAGCCTGGTTGGTGTGGTAGGATTTCCCCGCCCCGAGAACTGATCACGTGATGCGTCCATGTTCACCCGGGATGTCTACCTCTTCACTTCCCCTTAGCGACCCAGCGGCGGCGCTCGGTTCCCTAGCAACCGGGGGACGCTGTTGCTGCGGGGACCCAGTCCGGAAGCCGGGGCCTGGGACGAGATGAGACGAGACCCGGGCTGGACTGCGCAGTCCACTAGTGTGCTCCGCAGATCACCTCAAAAGCCCAGGTGTCCCGCGTGGGCGGTGGGGCCGTGAGCACTTGAGCCGGAACCCGCCCCTTCCCAGGTGTGCATTGTTAGCAGGAAGCGGGAGCCAGGAGCTCCCGGGCCTCGCTCGAACCCCGGCACCCCAGCACGAGAGATTTTGCGGGTGCCCCAGCGGTGTCCTAAGGGCTGCCGAGTCCCACGCCCGCGCTTGGGCCCCTGCCACCCACGTGGGAGACCCGGATGGAGTCCAGACTGCTGGCTTTGGCCTGGCCCAGCGCAGGCTGCTGTGGCCATTTGGGAAGAAACCAGCAGATGAAGGATGGATCGATCTCCCTCGATCTCTCTCAAGCTCTCTCTCTCTCTGTCTGTAACTGTGCCTCTTAAATAAATAAATTTAAAAAAATTAAAAGCAGGGGAGACCACAGCAGTGCCTGTCATGCAGGGAACATGAGCCGGCTGCACAGGGCACCCCGCCCCCACAGCACCCCGCCACCCTCCCGCACCCCGCCCCACCATGACCCCCTCTACAGCTCGACTGAGTCTCCTCGCCAACGAGCACGTCTTGCAACCCGGGGCATTTTCTGGGGAGACGCCCAGTCTGAGGGCTGCTGGTACTGACAGGGAGGGACAGGCGTCCGGGACAGCCGGGTGACCGGGCCCTGGCGGGGTCACCTGGGGGACAAAGCCGCGAGACCTGCAGGGTGGAAGAGGGCGCTCAGCGTAGCACCGCCACTAGGGGACAGGGAGGGCCGCGTCCGGATGGGGAGGGACGCTGGAAGTGTCGCAAGAGTAGGAGCTGGGCCCCAGGGGCGCCCTCTGGCAGGGCATCCCGCTGCGACCAGGATGCCGGACCCGTCCCGTGAGCTGGCCCCGCTGCCCGGCCCAGGCGCGACGCCAACAGATGCTGCGGGGCTGGAGGCGGGGGACCCTGAGCCGGTAGCGGCCCGCGCGGTCCGCACCAGCCTCCACAGCCGCTGCTGTCGCCCCCCCTCCTTGCCGCTCGCCACTGGTGGGGCCTTACGGATGCACTGTCCCACCGGCGCGCTGAACGGATTCCCCAGGAGGAACTGCACCTTGCACGGAAAGCCCGGCGGCGGCAGCGGCGGCGGACGGGGCGTCCAGTCTGCCCGCCCGGGGCTCCGCCACTGCCACCACCCGAGGTCACGACCTGACTGAGGCTCGCCCCCGCCCTACCCTCAGCAATGCCGAGCCGCCCGGCCCTTGGCCACGCCCCCTTGCCGCGTCTCTATTGCGCAACGCCTACACAGCCCTCATCCCATTGGCCTTCGCCTCTACCTCAACGAAGCTCCCACCCACCCCGCGGCGTCCCATTGGCCGGAGAGCGAGCTAGGTCGCTGGAGTCCCCGGCAGGCGTAGCGGCTCCTCCCCTGGCCCGCCTCCGAAAGAGAGGCTTTGCGTGTTCATTCGCCCATATGTCGGTCAAGCTAGAGAATCCTTAGTAGTATTGGATAAAGGACGAGTCCATCACTCAAACCGGGACGAGGAGAGGCGGTGCCTCCACAAATATCCCCGCCCACAGAAAGCGCTGATTCGGGGGTAAACGTTGGTTGCCTTAAGCCTGGTTGGTGTGGTAGGATTTCCCCGCCCCGAGAACTGATCACGTGATGCGTCCATGTTCACCCGGGATGTCTACCTCTTCACTTCCCCTTAGCGACCCAGCGGCGGCGCTCGGTTCCCTAGCAACCGGGGGACGCTGTTGCTGCGGGGACCCAGTCCGGAAGCCGGGGCCTGGGACGAGATGAGACGAGACCCGGGCTGGACTGCGCAGTCCACTAGTGTGCTCCGCAGATCACCTCAAAAGCCCAGGTGTCCCGCGTGGGCGGTGGGGCCGTGAGCACTTGAGCCGGAACCCGCCCCTTCCCAGGTGTGCATTGTTAGCAGGAAGCGGGAGCCAGGAGCTCCCGGGCCTCGCTCGAACCCCGGCACCCCAGCACGAGAGATTTTGCGGGTGCCCCAGCGGTGTCCTAAGGGCTGCCGAGTCCCACGCCCGCGCTTGGGCCCCTGCCACCCACGTGGGAGACCCGGATGGAGTCCACACTGCTGGCTTTGGCCTGGCCCAGCGCAGGCTGCTGTGGCCATTTGGGAAGAAACCAGCAGATGAAGGATGGATCGATCTCCCTCGATCTCTCTCAATCTCTCTCTCTCTCTGTCTGTAACTGTGCCTCTTAAATAAATAAATTTAAAAAAAATAAAAGCAGGGGAGACCTCAGCAGTGCCTGTCATGCAGGGAACATGAGCCGGCTGCACAGGGCACCCCGCCCCCACAGCACCCCGCCACCCTCCCGCACCCCGCCCCACCATGACCCCCTCTACAGCTCGACTGAGTCTCCTCGCCAACGAGCACGTCTTGCAACCCGGGGCATTTTCTGGGGAGACGCCCAGTCTGAGGGCTGCTGGTACTGACAGGGAGGGACAGGCGTCCGGGACAGCCGGGTGACCGGGCCCTGGCGGGGTCACCTGGGGGACAAAGCCGCGAGACCTGCAGGGTGGAAGAGGGCGCTCAGCGTAGCACCGCCACTAGGGGACAGGGAGGGCCGCGTCCGGATGGGGAGGGACGCTGGAAGTGTCGCAAGAGTAGGAGCTGGGCCCCAGGGGCGCCCCCTGGCAGGGCATCCCGCTGCGACCAGGATGCCGGACCCGTCCCGTGAGCTGGCCCCGCTGCCCGGCCCAGGCGCGACGCCAACAGATGCTGCGGGGCTGGAGGCGGGGGACCCTGAGCCGGTAGCGGCCCGCGCGGTCCGCACCAGCCTCCACAGCCGCTGCTGTCGCCCCCCCTCCTTGCCGCTCGCCACTGGTGGGGCCTTACGGATGCACTGTCCCACCGGCGCGCTGAACGGATTCCCCAGGAGGAACTGCACCTTGCACGGAAAGCCCGGCGGCGGCAGCGGCGGCGGACGGGGCGTCCAGTCTGCCCGCCCGGGGCTCCGCCACTGCCACCACCCGAGGTCACGACCTGACTGAGGCTCGCCCCCGCCCTACCCTCAGCAATGCCGAGCCGCCCGGCCCTTGGCCACGCCCCCTTGCCGCGTCTCTATTGCGCAACGCCTACACAGCCCTCATCCCATTGGCCTTCGCCTCTACCTCAACGAAGCTCCCACCCACCCCGCGGCGTCCCATTGGCCGGAGAGCGAGCTAGGTCGCTGGAGTCCCCGGCAGGCGTAGCGGCTCCTCCCCTGGCCCGCCTCCGAAAGAGAGGCTTTGCGTGTTCATTCGCCCATATGTCGGTCAAGCTAGAGAATCCTTAGTAGTATTGGATAAAGGACGAGTCCATCACTCAAACCGGGACGAGGAGAGGCGGTGCCTCCACAAATATCCCCGCCCACAGAAAGCGCTGATTCGGGGGTAAACGTTGGTTGCCTTAAGCCTGGTTGGTGTGGTAGGATTTCCCCGCCCCGAGAACTGATCACGTGATGCGTCCATGTTCACCCGGGATGTCTACCTCTTCACTTCCCCTTAGCGACCCAGCGGCGGCGCTCGGTTCCCTAGCAACCGGGGGACGCTGTTGCTGCGGGGACCCAGTCCGGAAGCCGGGGCCTGGGACGAGATGAGACGAGACCCGGGCTGGACTGCGCGGAGAGAGGTCGGTCCACTAGTGTGCTCCGCAGATCACCTCAAAAGCCCAGGTGTCCCGCGTGGGCGGTGGGGCCGTGAGCACTTGAGCCGGAACCCGCCCCTTCCCAGGTGTGCATTGTTAGCAGGAAGCGGGAGCCAGGAGCTCCCGGGCCTCGCTCGAACCCCGGCACCCCAGCACGAGAGATTTTGCGGGTGCCCCAGCGGTGTCCTAAGGGCTGCCGAGTCCCACGCCCGCGCTTGGGCCCCTGCCACCCACGTGGGAGACCCGGATGGAGTCCAGACTGCTGGCTTTGGCCTGGCCCAGCGCAGGCTGCTGTGGCCATTTGGGAAGAAACCAGCAGATGAAGGATGGATCGATCTCCCTCGATCTCTCTCAAGCTCTCTCTGTCTCTGTCTGTAACTGTGCCTCTTAAATAAATAAATTTAAAAAAATTAAAAGCAGGGGAGACCACAGCAGTGCCTGTCATGCAGGGAACATGAGCCGGCTGCACAGGGCACCCCGCCTCCACAGCACCCAGCCACCCTCCCGCACCCCGCCCCACCATGACCCCCTCTACAGCTCGACTGAGTCTCCTCGCCAACGAGCACGTCTTGCAACCCGGGGCATTTTCTGGGGAGACGCCCAGTCTGAGGGCTGCTGGTACTGACAGGGAGGGACAGGCGTCCGGGACAGCCGGGTGACCGGGCCCTGGCGGGGTCACCTGGGGGACAAAGCCTTGAGACCTGCAGGGTGGAAGAGGGCGCTCAGCGTAGCACCGCCACTAGGGGACAGGGAGGGCCGCGTCCGGATGGGGAGGGACGCTGGAAGTGTCGCAAGAGTAGGAGCTGGGCCCCAGGGGCGCCCCCTGGCAGGGCATCCCGCTGCGACCAGGATGCCGGACCCGTCCCGTGAGCTGGCCCCGCTGCCCGGCCCAGGCGCGACGCCAACAGATGCTGCGGGGCTGGAGGCGGGGGACCCTGAGCCGGTAGCGGCCCGCGCGGTCCGCACCAGCCTCCACAGCCGCTGCTGTCGCCCCCCCTCCTTGCCGCTCGCCACTGGTGGGGCCTTACGGATGCACTGTCCCACCGGCGCGCTGAACGGATTCCCCAGGAGGAACTGCACCTTGCACGGAAAGCCCGGCGGCGGCAGCGGCGGCGGACGGGGCGTCCAGTCTGCCCGCCCGGGGCTCCGCCACTGCCACCACCCGAGGTCACGACCTGACTGAGGCTCGCCCCCGCCCTACCCTCAGCAATGCCGAGCCGCCCGGCCCTTGGCCACGCCCCCTTGCCGCGTCTCTATTGCGCAACGCCTACACAGCCCTCATCCCATTGGCCTTCGCCTCTACCTCAACGAAGCTCCCACCCACCCCGCGGCGTCCCATTGGCCGGAGAGCGAGCTAGGTCGCTGGAGTCCCCGGCAGGCGTAGCGGCTCCTCCCCTGGCCCGCCTCCGAAAGAGAGGCTTTGCGTGTTCATTCGCCCATATGTCGGTCAAGCTAGAGAATCCTTAGTAGTATTGGATAAAGGACGAGTCCATCACTCAAACCGGGACGAGGAGAGGCGGTGCCTCCACAAATATCCCCGCCCACAGAAAGCGCTGATTCGGGGGTAAACGTTGGTTGCCTTAAGCCTGGTTGGTGTGGTAGGATTTCCCCGCCCCGAGAACTGATCACGTGATGCGTCCATGTTCACCCGGGATGTCTACCTCTTCACTTCCCCTTAGCGACCCAGCGGCGGCGCTCGGTTCCCTAGCAACCGGGGGACGCTGTTGCTGCGGGGACCCAGTCCGGAAGCCGGGGCCTGGGACGAGATGAGACGAGACCCGGGCTGGACTGCGCAGTCCACTAGTGTGCTCCGCAGATCACCTCAAAAGCCCAGGTGTCCCGCGTGGGCGGTGGGGCCGTGAGCACTTGAGCCGGAACCCGCCCCTTCCCAGGTGTGCATTGTTAGCAGGAAGCGGGAGCCAGGAGCTCCCGGGCCTCGCTCGAACCCCGGCACCCCAGCACGAGAGATTTTGCGGGTGCCCCAGCGGTGTCCTAAGGGCTGCCGAGTCCCACGCCCGCGCTTGGGCCCCTGCCACCCACGTGGGAGACCCGGATGGAGTCCACACTGCTGGCTTTGGCCTGGCCCAGCGCAGGCTGCTGTGGCCATTTGGGAAGAAACCAGCAGATGAAGGATGGATCGATCTCCCTCGATCTCTCTCAATCTCTCTCTGTCTCTGTCTGTAACTGTGCCTCTTAAATAAATAAATTTAAAAAAAATAAAAGCAGGGGAGACCTCAGCAGTGCCTGTCATGCAGGGAACATGAGCCGGCTGCACAGGGCACCCCGCCCCCACAGCACCCCGCCACCCTCCCGCACCCCGCCCCACCATGACCCCCTCTACAGCTCGACTGAGTCTCCTCGCCAACGAGCACGTCTTGCAACCCGGGGCATTTTCTGGGGAGACGCCCAGTCTGAGGGCTGCTGGTACTGACAGGGAGGGACAGGCGTCCGGGACAGCCGGGTGACCGGGCCCTGGCGGGGTCACCTGGGGGACAAAGCCGCGAGACCTGCAGGGTGGAAGAGGGCGCTCAGCGTAGCACCGCCACTAGGGGACAGGGAGGGCCGCGTCCGGATGGGGAGGGACGCTGGAAGTGTCGCAAGAGTAGGAGCTGGGCCCCAGGGGCGCCCCCTGGCAGGGCATCCCGCTGCGACCAGGATGCCGGACCCGTCCCGTGAGCTGGCCCCGCTGCCCGGCCCAGGCGCGACGCCAACAGATGCTGCGGGGCTGGAGGCGGGGGACCCTGAGCCGGTAGCGGCCCGCGCGGTCCGCACCAGCCTCCACAGCCGCTGCTGTCGCCCCCCCTCCTTGCCGCTCGCCACTGGTGGGGCCTTACGGATGCACTGTCCCACCGGCGCGCTGAACGGATTCCCCAGGAGGAACTGCACCTTGCACGGAAAGCCCGGCGGCGGCAGCGGCGGCGGACGGGGCGTCCAGTCTGCCCGCCCGGGGCTCCGCCACTGCCACCACCCGAGGTCACGACCTGACTGAGGCTCGCCCCCGCCCTACCCTCAGCAATGCCGAGCCGCCCGCCCCTTGGCCACGCCCCCTTGCCGCGTCTCTATTGCGCAACGCCTACACAGCCCTCATCCCATTGGCCTTCGCCTCTACCTCAACGAAGCTCCCACCCACCCCGCGGCGTCCCATTGGCCGGAGAGCGAGCTAGGTTGCTGGAGTCCCCGGCAGGCGTAGCGGCTCCTCCCCTGGCCCGCCTCCGAAAGAGAGGCTTTGCGTGTTCATTCGCCCATATGTCGGTCAAGCTAGAGAATCCTTAGTAGTATTGGATAAAGGACGAGTCCATCACTCAAACCGGGACGAGGAGAGGCGGTGCCTCCACAAATATCCCCGCCCACAGAAAGCGCTGATTCGGGGGTAAACGTTGGTTGCCTTAAGCCTGGTTGGTGTGGTAGGATTTCCCCGCCCCGAGAACTGATCACGTGATGCGTCCATGTTCACCCGGGATGTCTACCTCTTCACTTCCCCTTAGCGACCCAGCGGCGGCGCTCGGTTCCCTAGCAACCGGGGGACGCTGTTGCTGCGGGGACCCAGTCCGGAAGCCGGGGCCTGGGACGAGATGAGACGAGACCCGGGCTGGACTGCGCAGTCCACTAGTGTGCTCCGCAGATCACCTCAAAAGCCCAGGTGTCCCGCGTGGGCGGTGGGGCCGTGAGCACTTGAGCCGGAACCCGCCCCTTCCCAGGTGTGCATTGTTAGCAGGAAGCGGGAGCCAGGAGCTCCCGGGCCTCGCTCGAACCCCGGCACCCCAGCACGAGAGATTTTGCGGGTGCCCCAGCGGTGTCCTAAGGGCTGCCGAGTCCCACGCCCGCGCTTGGGCCCCTGCCACCCACGTGGGAGACCCGGATGGAGTCCACACTGCTGGCTTTGGCCTGGCCCAGCGCAGGCTGCTGTGGCCATTTGGGAAGAAACCAGCAGATGAAGGATGGATCGATCTCCCTCGATCTCTCTCAATCTCTCTCTGTCTCTGTCTGTAACTGTGCCTCTTAAATAAATAAATTTAAAAAAAATAAAAGCAGGGGAGACCTCAGCAGTGCCTGTCATGCAGGGAACATGAGCCGGCTGCACAGGGCACCCCGCCCCCACAGCACCCCGCCACCCTCCCGCACCCCGCCCCACCATGACCCCCTCTACAGCTCGACTGAGTCTCCTCGCCAACGAGCACGTCTTGCAACCCGGGGCATTTTCTGGGGAGACGCCCAGTCTGAGGGCTGCTGGTACTGACAGGGAGGGACAGGCGTCCGGGACAGCCGGGTGACCGGGCCCTGGCGGGGTCACCTGGGGGACAAAGCCGCGAGACCTGCAGGGTGGAAGAGGGCGCTCAGCGTAGCACCGCCACTAGGGGACAGGGAGGGCCGCGTCCGGATGGGGAGGGACGCTGGAAGTGTCGCAAGAGTAGGAGCTGGGCCCCAGGGGCGCCCCCTGGCAGGGCATCCCGCTGCGACCAGGATGCCGGACCCGTCCCGTGAGCTGGCCCCGCTGCCCGGCCCAGGCGCGACGCCAACAGATGCTGCGGGGCTGGAGGCGGGGGACCCTGAGCCGGTAGCGGCCCGCGCGGTCCGCACCAGCCTCCACAGCCGCTGCTGTCGCCCCCCCTCCTTGCCGCTCGCCACTGGTGGGGCCTTACGGATGCACTGTCCCACCGGCGCGCTGAACGGATTCCCCAGGAGGAACTGCACCTTGCACGGAAAGCCCGGCGGCGGCAGCGGCGGCGGACGGGGCGTCCAGTCTGCCCGCCCGGGGCTCCGCCACTGCCACCACCCGAGGTCACGACCTGACTGAGGCTCGCCCCCGCCCTACCCTCAGCAATGCCGAGCCGCCCGCCCCTTGGCCACGCCCCCTTGCCGCGTCTCTATTGCGCAACGCCTACACAGCCCTCATCCCATTGGCCTTCGCCTCTACCTCAACGAAGCTCCCACCCACCCCGCGGCGTCCCATTGGCCGGAGAGCGAGCTAGGTTGCTGGAGTCCCCGGCAGGCGTAGCGGCTCCTCCCCTGGCCCGCCTCCGAAAGAGAGGCTTTGCGTGTTCATTCGCCCATATGTCGGTCAAGCTAGAGAATCCTTAGTAGTATTGGATAAAGGACGAGTCCATCACTCAAACCGGGACGAGGAGAGGCGGTGCCTCCACAAATATCCCCGCCCACAGAAAGCGCTGATTCGGGGGTAAACGTTGGTTGCCTTAAGCCTGGTTGGTGTGGTAGGATTTCCCCGCCCCGAGAACTGATCACGTGATGCGTCCATGTTCACCCGGGATGTCTACCTCTTCACTTCCCCTTAGCGACCCAGCGGCGGCGCTCGGTTCCCTAGCAACCGGGGGACGCTGTTGCTGCGGGGACCCAGTCCGGAAGCCGGGGCCTGGGACGAGATGAGACGAGACCCGGGCTGGACTGCGCAGTCCACTAGTGTGCTCCGCAGATCACCTCAAAAGCCCAGGTGTCCCGCGTGGGCGGTGGGGCCGTGAGCACTTGAGCCGGAACCCGCCCCTTCCCAGGTGTGCATTGTTAGCAGGAAGCGGGAGCCAGGAGCTCCCGGGCCTCGCTCGAACCCCGGCACCCCAGCACGAGAGATTTTGCGGGTGCCCCAGCGGTGTCCTAAGGGCTGCCGAGTCCCACGCCCGCGCTTGGGCCCCTGCCACCCACGTGGGAGACCCGGATGGAGTCCACACTGCTGGCTTTGGCCTGGCCCAGCGCAGGCTGCTGTGGCCATTTGGGAAGAAACCAGCAGATGAAGGATGGATCGATCTCCCTCGATCTCTCTCAATCTCTCTCTGTCTCTGTCTGTAACTGTGCCTCTTAAATAAATAAATTTAAAAAAAATAAAAGCAGGGGAGACCTCAGCAGTGCCTGTCATGCAGGGAACATGAGCCGGCTGCACAGGGCACCCCGCCCCCACAGCACCCCGCCACCCTCCCGCACCCCGCCCCACCATGACCCCCTCTACAGCTCGACTGAGTCTCCTCGCCAACGAGCACGTCTTGCAACCCGGGGCATTTTCTGGGGAGACGCCCAGTCTGAGGGCTGCTGGTACTGACAGGGAGGGACAGGCGTCCGGGACAGCCGGGTGACCGGGCCCTGGCGGGGTCACCTGGGGGACAAAGCCGCGAGACCTGCAGGGTGGAAGAGGGCGCTCAGCGTAGCACCGCCACTAGGGGACAGGGAGGGCCGCGTCCGGATGGGGAGGGACGCTGGAAGTGTCGCAAGAGTAGGAGCTGGGCCCCAGGGGCGCCCCCTGGCAGGGCATCCCGCTGCGACCAGGATGCCGGACCCGTCCCGTGAGCTGGCCCCGCTGCCCGGCCCAGGCGCGACGCCAACAGATGCTGCGGGGCTGGAGGCGGGGGACCCTGAGCCGGTAGCGGCCCGCGCGGTCCGCACCAGCCTCCACAGCCGCTGCTGTCGCCCCCCCTCCTTGCCGCTCGCCACTGGTGGGGCCTTACGGATGCACTGTCCCACCGGCGCGCTGAACGGATTCCCCAGGAGGAACTGCACCTTGCACGGAAAGCCCGGCGGCGGCAGCGGCGGCGGACGGGGCGTCCAGTCTGCCCGCCCGGGGCTCCGCCACTGCCACCACCCGAGGTCACGACCTGACTGAGGCTCGCCCCCGCCCTACCCTCAGCAATGCCGAGCCGCCCGGCCCTTGGCCACGCCCCCTTGCCGCGTCTCTATTGCGCAACGCCTACACAGCCCTCATCCCATTGGCCTTCGCCTCTACCTCAACGAAGCTCCCACCCACCCCGCGGCGTCCCATTGGCTGGAGAGCGAGCTAGGTCGCTGGAGTCCCCGGCAGGCGTAGCGGCTCCTCCCCTGGCCCGCCTCCGAAAGAGAGGCTTTGCGTGTTCATTCGCCCATATGTCGGTCAAGCTAGAGAATCCTTAGTAGTATTGGATAAAGGACGAGTCCATCACTCAAACCGGGACGAGGAGAGGCGGTGCCTCCACAAATATCCCCGCCCACAGAAAGCGCTGATTCGGGGGTAAACGTTGGTTGCCTTAAGCCTGGTTGGTGTGGTAGGATTTCCCCGCCCCGAGAACTGATCACGTGATGCGTCCATGTTCACCCGGGATGTCTACCTCTTCACTTCCCCTTAGCGACCCAGCGGCGGCGCTCGGTTCCCTAGCAACCGGGGGACGCTGTTGCAGCGGGGACCCAGTCCGGAAGCCGGGGCCTGGGACGAGATGAGACGAGACCCGGGCTGGACTGCGCAGTCCACTAGTGTGCTCCGCAGATCACCTCAAAAGCCCAGGTGTCCCGCGTGGGCGGTGGGGCCGTGAGCACTTGAGCCGGAACCCGCCCCTTCCCAGGTGTGCATTGTTAGCAGGAAGCGGGAGCCAGGAGCTCCCGGGCCTCGCTCGAACCCCGGCACCCCAGCACGAGAGATTTTGCGGGTACCCCAGCGGTGTCCTAAGGGCTGCCGAGTCCCACGCCCGCGCTTGGGCCCCTGCCACCCACGTGGGAGACCCGGATGGAGTCCACACTGCTGGCTTTGGCCTGGCCCAGCGCTGGCTGCTGTGGCCATTTGGGAAGACACCAGCAGATGAAGGATGGATCGATCTCCCTCGATCTCTCTCAATCTCTCTCTGTCTCTGTCTGTAACTGTGCCTCTTAAATAAATAAATTTAAAAAAAATAAAAGCAGGGGAGACCTCAGCAGTGCCTGTCATGCAGGGAACATGAGCCGGCTGCACAGGGCACCCCGCCCCCACAGCACCCCGCCACCCTCCCGCACCCCGCCCCACCATGACCCCCTCTACAGCTCGACTGAGTCTCCTCGCCAACGAGCACGTCTTGCAACCCGGGGCATTTTCTGGGGAGACGCCCAGTCTGAGGGCTGCTGGTACTGACAGGGAGGGACAGGCGCCCGGGACAGCCGGGTGACCGGGCCCTGGCGGGGTCACCTGGGGGACAAAGCCGCGAGACCTGCAGGGTGGAAGAGGGCGCTCAGCGTAGCACCGCCACTAGGGGACAGGGAGGGCCGCGTCCGGATGGGGAGGGACGCTGGAAGTGTCGCAAGAGTAGGAGCTGGGCCCCAGGGGCGCCCCCTGGCAGGGCATCCCGCTGCCCAGCGGAGGCCTGGCGACCAGGATGCCGGACCCGTCCCGTGAGCTGGCCCCGCTGCCCGGCCCAGGCGCGACGCCAACAGATGCTGCGGGGCTGGAGGCGGGGGACCCTGAGCCGGTAGCGGCCCGCGCGGTCCGCACCAGCCTCCACAGCCGCTGCTGTCGCCCCCCCTCCTTGCCGCTCGCCACTGGTGGGGCCTTACGGATGCACTGTCCCACCGGCGCGCTGAACGGATTCCCCAGGAGGAACTGCACCTTGCACGGAAAGCCCGGCGGCGGCAGCGGCGGCGGACGGGGCGTCCAGTCTGCCCGCCCGGGGCTCCGCCACTGCCACCACCCGAGGTCACGACCTGACTGAGGCTCGCCCCCGCCCTACCCTCAGCAATGCCGAGCCGCCCGGCCCTTGGCCACGCCCCCTTGCCGCGTCTCTATTGCGCAACGCCTACACAGCCCTCATCCCATTGGCCTTCGCCTCTACCTCAACGAAGCTCCCACCCACCCCGCGGCGTCCCATTGGCCGGAGAGCGAGCTAGGTCGCTGGAGTCCCCGGCAGGCGTAGCGGCTCCTCCCCTGGCCCGCCTCCGAAAGAGAGGCTTTGTGTGTTCATTCGCCCATATGTCGGTCAAGCTAGAGAATCCTTAGTAGTATTGGATAAAGGACGAGTCCATCACTCAAACCGGGACGAGGAGAGGCGGTGCCTCCACAAATATCCCCGCCCACAGAAAGCGCTGATTCGGGGTAAACGTTGGTTGCCTTAAGCCTGGTTGGTGTGGTAGGATTTCCCCGCCCCGAGAACTGATCACGTGATGCGTCCATGTTCACCCGGGATGTCTACCTCTTCACTTCCCCTTAGCGACCCAGCGGCGGCGCTCGGTTCCCTAGCAACCGGGGGACGCTGTTGCTGCGGGGACCCAGTCCGGAAGCCGGGGCCTGGGACGAGATGAGACGAGACCCGGGCTGGACTGCGCAGTCCACTAGTGTGCTCCGCAGATCACCTCAAAAGCCCAGGTGTCCCGCGTGGGCGGTGGGGCCGTGAGCACTTGAGCCGGAACCCGCCCCTTCCCAGGTGTGCATTGTTAGCAGGAAGCGGGAGCCAGGAGCTCCCGGGCCTCGCTCGAACCCCGGCACCCCAGCACGAGAGATTTTGCGGGTGCCCCAGCGGTGTCCTAAGGGCTGCCGAGTCCCACGCCCGCGCTTGGGCCCCTGCCACCCACGTGGGAGACCCGGATGGAGTCCACACTGCTGGCTTTGGCCTGGCCCAGCGCAGGCTGCTGTGGCCATTTGGGAAGAAACCAGCAGATGAAGGATGGATCGATCTCCCTCGATCTCTCTCAATCTCTCTCTGTCTCTGTCTGTAACTGTGCCTCTTAAATAAATAAATTTAAAAAAAATAAAAGCAGGGGAGACCTCAGCAGTGCCTGTCATGCAGGGAACATGAGCCGGCTGCACAGGGCACCCCGCCCCCACAGCACCCCGCCACCCTCCCGCACCCCGCCCCACCATGACCCCCTCTACAGCTCGACTGAGTCTCCTCGCCAACGAGCACGTCTTGCAACCCGGGGCATTTTCTGGGGAGACGCCCAGTCTGAGGGCTGCTGGTACTGACAGGGAGGGACAGGCGTCCGGGACAGCCGGGTGACCGGGCCCTGGCGGGGTCACCTGGGGGACAAAGCCTTGAGACCTGCAGGGTGGAAGAGGGCGCTCAGCGTAGCACCGCCACTAGGGGACAGGGAGGGCCGCGTCCGGATGGGGAGGGACGCTGGAAGTGTCGCAAGAGTAGGAGCTGGGCCCCAGGGGCGCCCCCTGGCAGGGCATCCCGCTGCGACCAGGATGCCGGACCCGTCCCGTGAGCTGGCCCCGCTGCCCGGCCCAGGCGCGACGCCAACAGATGCTGCGGGGCTGGAGGCGGGGGACCCTGAGCCGGTAGCGGCCCGCGCGGTCCGCACCAGCCTCCACAGCCGCTGCTGTCGCCCCCCCTCCTTGCCGCTCGCCACTGGTGGGGCCTTACGGATGCACTGTCCCACCGGCGCGCTGAACGGATTCCCCAGGAGGAACTGCACCTTGCACGGAAAGCCCGGCGGCGGCAGCGGCGGCGGACGGGGCGTCCAGTCTGCCCGCCCGGGGCTCCGCCACTGCCACCACCCGAGGTCACGACCTGACTGAGGCTCGCCCCCGCCCTACCCTCAGCAATGCCGAGCCGCCCGGCCCTTGGCCACGCCCCCTTGCCGCGTCTCTATTGCGCAACGCCTACACAGCCCTCATCCCATTGGCCTTCGCCTCTACCTCAACGAAGCTCCCACCCACCCCGCGGCGTCCCATTGGCTGGAGAGCGAGCTAGGTCACTGGAGTCCCCGGCAGGCGTAGCGGCTCCTCCCCTGGCCCGCCTCCGAAAGAGAGGCTTTGCGTGTTCATTCGCCCATATGTCGGTCAAGCTAGAGAATCCTTAGTAGTATTGGATAAAGGACGAGTCCATCACTCAAACCGGGACGAGGAGAGGCGGTGCCTCCACAAATATCCCCGCCCACAGAAAGCGCTGATTCGGGGGTAAACGTTGGTTGCCTTAAGCCTGGTTGGTGTGGTAGGATTTCCCCGCCCCGAGAACTGATCACGTGATGCGTCCATGTTCACCCGGGATGTCTACCTCTTCACTTCCCCTTAGCGACCCAGCGGCGGCGCTCGGTTCCCTAGCAACCGGGGGACGCTGTTGCAGCGGGGACCCAGTCCGGAAGCCGGGGCCTGGGACGAGATGAGACGAGACCCGGGCTGGACTGCGCAGTCCACTAGTGTGCTCCGCAGATCACCTCAAAAGCCCAGGTGTCCCGCGTGGGCGGTGGGGCCGTGAGCACTTGAGCCGGAACCCGCCCCTTCCCAGGTGTGCATTGTTAGCAGGAAGCGGGAGCCAGGAGCTCCCGGGCCTCGCTCGAACCCCGGCACCCCAGCACGAGAGATTTTGCGGGTACCCCAGCGGTGTCCTAAGGGCTGCCGAGTCCCACGCCCGCGCTTGGGCCCCTGCCACCCACGTGGGAGACCCGGATGGAGTCCACACTGCTGGCTTTGGCCTGGCCCAGCGCTGGCTGCTGTGGCCATTTGGGAAGACACCAGCAGATGAAGGATGGATCGATCTCCCTCGATCTCTCTCAATCTCTCTCTGTCTCTGTCTGTAACTGTGCCTCTTAAATAAATAAATTTAAAAAAAATAAAAGCAGGGGAGACCTCAGCAGTGCCTGTCATGCAGGGAACATGAGCCGGCTGCACAGGGCACCCCGCCCCCACAGCACCCCGCCACCCTCCCGCACCCCGCCCCACCATGACCCCCTCTACAGCTCGACTGAGTCTCCTCGCCAACGAGCACGTCTTGCAACCCGGGGCATTTTCTGGGGAGACGCCCAGTCTGAGGGCTGCTGGTACTGACAGGGAGGGACAGGCGCCCGGGACAGCCGGGTGACCGGGCCCTGGCGGGGTCACCTGGGGGACAAAGCCGCGAGACCTGCAGGGTGGAAGAGGGCGCTCAGCGTAGCACCGCCACTAGGGGACAGGGAGGGCCGCGTCCGGATGGGGAGGGACGCTGGAAGTGTCGCAAGAGTAGGAGCTGGGCCCCAGGGGCGCCCCCTGGCAGGGCATCCCGCTGCCCAGCGGAGGCCTGGCGACCAGGATGCCGGACCCGTCCCGTGAGCTGGCCCCGCTGCCCGGCCCAGGCGCGACGCCAACAGATGCTGCGGGGCTGGAGGCGGGGGACCCTGAGCCGGTAGCGGCCCGCGCGGTCCGCACCAGCCTCCACAGCCGCTGCTGTCGCCCCCCCTCCTTGCCGCTCGCCACTGGTGGGGCCTTACGGATGCACTGTCCCACCGGCGCGCTGAACGGATTCCCCAGGAGGAACTGCACCTTGCACGGAAAGCCCGGCGGCGGCAGCGGCGGCGGACGGGGCGTCCAGTCTGCCCGCCCGGGGCTCCGCCACTGCCACCACCCGAGGTCACGACCTGACTGAGGCTCGCCCCCGCCCTACCCTCAGCAATGCCGAGCCGCCCGCCCCTTGGCCACGCCCCCTTGCCGCGTCTCTATTGCGCAACGCCTACACAGCCCTCATCCCATTGGCCTTCGCCTCTACCTCAACGAAGCTCCCACCCACCCCGCGGCGTCCCATTGGCCGGAGAGCGAGCTAGGTCGCTGGAGTCCCCGGCAGGCGTAGCGGCTCCTCCCCTGGCCCGCCTCCGAAAGAGAGGCTTTGCGTGTTCATTCGCCCATATGTCGGTCAAGCTAGAGAATCCTTAGTAGTATTGGATAAAGGACGAGTCCATCACTCAAACCGGGACGAGGAGAGGCGGTGCCTCCACAAATATCCCCGCCCACAGAAAGCGCTGATTCGGGGGTAAACGTTGGTTGCCTTAAGCCTGGTTGGTGTGGTAGGATTTCCCCGCCCCAAGAACTGATCACGTGATGCGTCCATGTTCACCCGGGATGTCTACCTCTTCACTTCCCCTTAGCGACCCAGCGGCGGCGCTCGGTTCCCTAGCAACCAGGGGACGCTGTTGCAGCGGGGACCCAGTCCGGAAGCCGGGGCCTGGGACGAGATGAGACGAGACCCGGGCTGGACTGCGCAGTCCACTAGTGTGCTCCGCAGATCACCTCAAAAGCCCAGGTGTCCCGCGTGGGCGGTGGGGCCGTGAGCACTTGAGCCGGAACCCGCCCCTTCCCAGGTGTGCATTGTTAGCAGGAAGCGGGAGCCAGGAGCTCCCGGGCCTCGCTCGAACCCCGGCACCCCAGCACGAGAGATTTTGCGGGTGCCCCAGCGGTGTCCTAAGGGCTGCCGAGTCCCACGCCCGCGCTTGGGCCCCTGCCACCCACGTGGGAGACCCGGATGGAGTCCACACTGCTGGCTTTGGCCTGGCCCAGCGCTGGCTGCTGTGGCCATTTGGGAAGACACCAGCAGATGAAGGATGGATCGATCTCCCTCGATCTCTCTCAATCTCTCTCTGTCTCTGTCTGTAACTGTGCCTCTTAAATAAATAAATTTAAAAAAATAAAAGCAGGGGAGACCTCAGCAGTGTCTGTCATGCAGGGAACATGAGCCGGCTGCACAGGGCACCCCGCCCCCACAGCACCCCGCCACCCTCCCGCACCCCGCCCCACCATGACCCCCTCTACAGCTCGACTGAGTCTCCTCGCCAACGAGCACGTCTTGCAACCCGGGGCATTTTCTGGGGAGACGCCCAGTCTGAGGGCTGCTGGTACTGACAGGGAGGGACAGGCGTCCGGGACAGCCGGGTGACCGGGCCCTGGCGGGGTCACCTGGGGGACAAAGCCGCGAGACCTGCAGGGTGGAAGAGGGCGCTCAGCGTAGCACCGCCACTAGGGGACAGGGAGGGCCGCGTCCGGATGGGGAGGGACGCTGGAAGTGTCGCAAGAGTAGGAGCTGGGCCCCAGGGGCGCCCCCTGGCAGGGCATCCCGCTGCGACCAGGATGCCGGACCCGTCCCGTGAGCTGGCCCCGCTGCCCGGCCCAGGCGCGACGCCAACAGATGCTGCGGGGCTGGAGGCGGGGGACCCTGAGCCGGTAGCGGCCCGCGCGGTCCGCACCAGCCTCCACAGCCGCTGCTGTCGCCCCCCCTCCTTGCCGCTCGCCACTGGTGGGGCCTTACGGATGCACTGTCCCACCGGCGCGCTGAACGGATTCCCCAGGAGGAACTGCACCTTGCACGGAAAGCCCGGCGGCGGCAGCGGCGGCGGACGGGGCGTCCAGTCTGCCCGCCCGGGGCTCCGCCACTGCCACCACCCGAGGTCACGACCTGACTGAGGCTCGCCCCCGCCCTACCCTCAGCAATGCCGAGCCGCCCGGCCCTTGGCCACGCCCCCTTGCCGCGTCTCTATTGCGCAACGCCTACACAGCCCTCATCCCATTGGCCTTCGCCTCTACCTCAACGAAGCTCCCACCCACCCCGCGGCGTCCCATTGGCCGGAGAGCGAGCTAGGTCGCTGGAGTCCCCGGCAGGCGTAGCGGCTCCTCCCCTGGCCCGCCTCCGAAAGAGAGGCTTTGTGTGTTCATTCGCCCATATGTCGGTCAAGCTAGAGAATCCTTAGTAGTATTGGATAAAGGACGAGTCCATCACTCAAACCGGGACGAGGAGAGGCGGTGCCTCCACAAATATCCCCGCCCACAGAAAGCGCTGATTCGGGGGTAAACGTTGGTTGCCTTAAGCCTGGTTGGTGTGGTAGGATTTCCCCGCCCCGAGAACTGATCACGTGATGCGTCCATGTTCACCCGGGATGTCTACCTCTTCACTTCCCCTTAGCGACCCAGCGGCGGCGCTCGGTTCCCTAGCAACCGGGGGACGCTGTTGCTGCGGGGACCCAGTCCGGAAGCCGGGGCCTGGGACGAGATGAGACGAGACCCGGGCTGGACTGCGCAGTCCACTAGTGTGCTCCGCAGATCACCTCAAAAGCCCAGGTGTCCCGCGTGGGCGGTGGGGCCGTGAGCACTTGAGCCGGAACCCGCCCCTTCCCAGGTGTGCATTGTTAGCAGGAAGCGGGAGCCAGGAGCTCCCGGGCCTCGCTCGAACCCCGGCACCCCAGCACGAGAGATTTTGCGGGTGCCCCAGCGGTGTCCTAAGGGCTGCCGAGTCCCACGCCCGCGCTTGGGCCCCTGCCACCCACGTGGGAGACCCGGATGGAGTCCACACTGCTGGCTTTGGCCTGGCCCAGCGCAGGCTGCTGTGGCCATTTGGGAAGAAACCAGCAGATGAAGGATGGATCGATCTCCCTCGATCTCTCTCAATCTCTCTCTGTCTCTGTCTGTAACTGTGCCTCTTAAATAAATAAATTTAAAAAAAATAAAAGCAGGGGAGACCTCAGCAGTGCCTGTCATGCAGGGAACATGAGCCGGCTGCACAGGGCACCCCGCCCCCACAGCACCCCGCCACCCTCCCGCACCCCGCCCCACCATGACCCCCTCTACAGCTCGACTGAGTCTCCTCGCCAACGAGCACGTCTTGCAACCCGGGGCATTTTCTGGGGAGACGCCCAGTCTGAGGGCTGCTGGTACTGACAGGGAGGGACAGGCGTCCGGGACAGCCGGGTGACCGGGCCCTGGCGGGGTCACCTGGGGGACAAAGCCGCGAGACCTGCAGGGTGGAAGAGGGCGCTCAGCGTAGCACCGCCACTAGGGGACAGGGAGGGCCGCGTCCGGATGGGGAGGGACGCTGGAAGTGTCGCAAGAGTAGGAGCTGGGCCCCAGGGGCGCCCCCTGGCAGGGCATCCCGCTGCGACCAGGATGCCGGACCCGTCCCGTGAGCTGGCCCCGCTGCCCGGCCCAGGCGCGACGCCAACAGATGCTGCGGGGCTGGAGGCGGGGGACCCTGAGCCGGTAGCGGCCCGCGCGGTCCGCACCAGCCTCCACAGCCGCTGCTGTCGCCCCCCCTCCTTGCCGCTCGCCACTGGTGGGGCCTTACGGATGCACTGTCCCACCGGCGCGCTGAACGGATTCCCCAGGAGGAACTGCACCTTGCACGGAAAGCCCGGCGGCGGCAGCGGCGGCGGACGGGGCGTCCAGTCTGCCCGCCCGGGGCTCCGCCACTGCCACCACCCGAGGTCAAGACCTGACTGAGGCTCGCCCCCGCCCTACCCTCAGCAATGCCGAGCCGCCCGGCCCTTGGCCACGCCCCCTTGCCACGTCTCTATTGCGCAACGCCTACACAGCCCTCATCCCATTGGCCTTCGCCTCTACCTCAACGAAGCTCCCACCCACCCCGCGGCGTCCCATTGGCTGGAGAGCGAGCTAGGTCGCTGGAGTCCCCGGCAGGCGTAGCGGCTCCTCCCCTGGCCCGCCTCCGAAAGAGAGGCTTTGCGTGTTCATTCGCCCATATGTCGGTCAAGCTAGAGAATCCTTAGTAGTATTGGATAAAGGACGAGTCCATCACTCAAACCGGGACGAGGAGAGGCGGTGCCTCCACAAATATCCCCGCCCACAGAAAGCGCTGATTCGGGGGTAAACGTTGGTTGCCTTAAGCCTGGTTGGTGTGGTAGGATTTCCCCGCCCCGAGAACTGATCACGTGATGCGTCCATGTTCACCCGGGATGTCTACCTCTTCACTTCCCCTTAGCGACCCAGCGGCGGCGCTCGGTTCCCTAGCAACCGGGGGACGCTGTTGCTGCGGGGACCCAGTCCGGAAGCCGGGGCCTGGGACGAGATGAGACGAGACCCGGGCTGGACTGCGCAGTCCACTAGTGTGCTCCGCAGATCACCTCAAAAGCCCAGGTGTCCCGCGTGGGCGGTGGGGCCGTGAGCACTTGAGCCGGAACCCGCCCCTTCCCAGGTGTGCATTGTTAGCAGGAAGCGGGAGCCAGGAGCTCCCGGGCCTCGCTCGAACCCCGGCACCCCAGCACGAGAGATTTTGCGGGTGCCCCAGCGGTGTCCTAAGGGCTGCCGAGTCCCACGCCCGCGCTTGGGCCCCTGCCACCCACGTGGGAGACCCGGATGGAGTCCACACTGCTGGCTTTGGCCTGGCCCAGCGCAGGCTGCTGTGGCCATTTGGGAAGAAACCAGCAGATGAAGGATGGATCGATCTCCCTCGATCTCTCTCAATCTCTCTCTGTCTCTGTCTGTAACTGTGCCTCTTAAATAAATAAATTTAAAAAAAATAAAAGCAGGGGAGACCTCAGCAGTGCCTGTCATGCAGGGAACATGAGCCGGCTGCACAGGGCACCCCGCCCCCACAGCACCCCGCCACCCTCCCGCACCCCGCCCCACCATGACCCCCTCTACAGCTCGACTGAGTCTCCTCGCCAACGAGCACGTCTTGCAACCCGGGGCATTTTCTGGGGAGACGCCCAGTCTGAGGGCTGCTGGTACTGACAGGGAGGGACAGGCGTCCGGGACAGCCGGGTGACCGGGCCCTGGCGGGGTCACCTGGGGGACAAAGCCGCGAGACCTGCAGGGTGGAAGAGGGCGCTCAGCGTAGCACCGCCACTAGGGGACAGGGAGGGCCGCGTCCGGATGGGGAGGGACGCTGGAAGTGTCGCAAGAGTAGGAGCTGGGCCCCAGGGGCGCCCCCTGGCAGGGCATCCCGCTGCGACCAGGATGCCGGACCCGTCCCGTGAGCTGGCCCCGCTGCCCGGCCCAGGCGCGACGCCAACAGATGCTGCGGGGCTGGAGGCGGGGGACCCTGAGCCGGTAGCGGCCCGCGCGGTCCGCACCAGCCTCCACAGCCGCTGCTGTCGCCCCCCCTCCTTGCCGCTCGCCACTGGTGGGGCCTTACGGATGCACTGTCCCACCGGCGCGCTGAACGGATTCCCCAGGAGGAACTGCACCTTGCACGGAAAGCCCGGCGGCGGCAGCGGCGGCGGACGGGGCGTCCAGTCTGCCCGCCCGGGGCTCCGCCACTGCCACCACCCGAGGTCAAGACCTGACTGAGGCTCGCCCCCGCCCTACCCTCAGCAATGCCGAGCCGCCCGGCCCTTGGCCACGCCCCCTTGCCACGTCTCTATTGCGCAACGCCTACACAGCCCTCATCCCATTGGCCTTCGCCTCTACCTCAACGAAGCTCCCACCCACCCCGCGGCGTCCCATTGGCTGGAGAGCGAGCTAGGTCGCTGGAGTCCCCGGCAGGCGTAGCGGCTCCTCCCCTGGCCCGCCTCCGAAAGAGAGGCTTTGCGTGTTCATTCGCCCATATGTCGGTCAAGCTAGAGAATCCTTAGTAGTATTGGATAAAGGACGAGTCCATCACTCAAACCGGGACGAGGAGAGGCGGTGCCTCCACAAATATCCCCGCCCACAGAAAGCGCTGATTCGGGGGTAAACGTTGGTTGCCTTAAGCCTGGTTGGTGTGGTAGGATTTCCCCGCCCCGAGAACTGATCACGTGATGCGTCCATGTTCACCCGGGATGTCTACCTCTTCACTTCCCCTTAGCGACCCAGCGGCGGCGCTCGGTTCCCTAGCAACCGGGGGACGCTGTTGCAGCGGGGACCCAGTCCGGAAGCCGGGGCCTGGGACGAGATGAGACGAGACCCGGGCTGGACTGCGCAGTCCACTAGTGTGCTCCGCAGATCACCTCAAAAGCCCAGGTGTCCCGCGTGGGCGGTGGGGCCGTGAGCACTTGAGCCGGAACCCGCCCCTTCCCAGGTGTGCATTGTTAGCAGGAAGCGGGAGCCAGGAGCTCCCGGGCCTCGCTCGAACCCCGGCACCCCAGCACGAGAGATTTTGCGGGTACCCCAGCGGTGTCCTAAGGGCTGCCGAGTCCCACGCCCGCGCTTGGGCCCCTGCCACCCACGTGGGAGACCCGGATGGAGTCCACACTGCTGGCTTTGGCCTGGCCCAGCGCTGGCTGCTGTGGCCATTTGGGAAGACACCAGCAGATGAAGGATGGATCGATCTCCCTCGATCTCTCTCAATCTCTCTCTGTCTCTGTCTGTAACTGTGCCTCTTAAATAAATAAATTTAAAAAAAATAAAAGCAGGGGAGACCTCAGCAGTGCCTGTCATGCAGGGAACATGAGCCGGCTGCACAGGGCACCCCGCCCCCACAGCACCCCGCCACCCTCCCGCACCCCGCCCCACCATGACCCCCTCTACAGCTCGACTGAGTCTCCTCGCCAACGAGCACGTCTTGCAACCCGGGGCATTTTCTGGGGAGACGCCCAGTCTGAGGGCTGCTGGTACTGACAGGGAGGGACAGGCGTCCGGGACAGCCGGGTGACCGGGCCCTGGCGGGGTCACCTGGGGGACAAAGCCGCGAGACCTGCAGGGTGGAAGAGGGCGCTCAGCGTAGCACCGCCACTAGGGGACAGGGAGGGCCGCGTCCGGATGGGGAGGGACGCTGGAAGTGTCGCAAGAGTAGGAGCTGGGCCCCAGGGGCGCCCCCTGGCAGGGCATCCCGCTGCCCAGCGGAGGCCTGGCGACCAGGATGCCGGACCCGTCCCGTGAGCTGGCCCCGCTGCCCGGCCCAGGCGCGACGCCAACAGATGCTGCGGGGCTGGAGGCGGGGGACCCTGAGCCGGTAGCGGCCCGCGCGGTCCGCACCAGCCTCCACAGCCGCTGCTGTCGCCCCCCCTCCTTGCCGCTCGCCACTGGTGGGGCCTTACGGATGCACTGTCCCACCGGCGCGCTGAACGGATTCCCCAGGAGGAACTGCACCTTGCACGGAAAGCCCGGCGGCGGCAGCGGCGGCGGACGGGGCGTCCAGTCTGCCCGCCCGGGGCTCCGCCACTGCCACCACCCGAGGTCACGACCTGACTGAGGCTCGCCCCCGCCCTACCCTCAGCAATGCCGAGCCGCCCGGCCCTTGGCCACGCCCCCTTGCCGCGTCTCTATTGCGCAACGCCTACACAGCCCTCATCCCATTGGCCTTTGCCTCTACCTCAACGAAGCTCCCACCCACCCCGCGGCGTCCCATTGGCCGGAGAGCGAGCTAGGTCGCTGGAGTCCCCGGCAGGCGTAGCGGCTCCTCCCCTGGCCCGCCTCCGAAAGAGAGGCTTTGCGTGTTCATTCGCCCATATGTCGGTCAAGCTAGAGAATCCTTAGTAGTATTGGATAAAGGACGAGTCCATCACTCAAACCGGGACGAGGAGAGGCGGTGCCTCCACAAATATCCCCGCCCACAGAAAGCGCTGATTCGGGGGTAAACGTTGGTTGCCTTAAGCCTGGTTGGTGTGGTAGGATTTCCCCGCCCCAAGAACTGATCACGTGATGCGTCCATGTTCACCCGGGATGTCTACCTCTTCACTTCCCCTTAGCGACCCAGCGGCGGCGCTCGGTTCCCTAGCAACCAGGGGACGCTGTTGCAGCGGGGACCCAGTCCGGAAGCCGGGGCCTGGGACGAGATGAGACGAGACCCGGGCTGGACTGCGCAGTCCACTAGTGTGCTCCGCAGATCACCTCAAAAGCCCAGGTGTCCCGCGTGGCGGTGGGGCCGTGAGCACTTGAGCCGGAACCCGCCCCTTCCCAGGTGTGCATTGTTAGCAGGAAGCGGGAGCCAGGAGCTCCCGGGCCTCGCTCGAACCCCGGCACCCCAGCACGAGAGATTTTGCGGGTGCCCCAGCGGTGTCCTAAGGGCTGCCGAGTCCCACGCCCGCGCTTGGGCCCCTGCCACCCACGTGGGAGACCCGGATGGAGTCCACACTGCTGGCTTTGGCCTGGCCCAGCGCTGGCTGCTGTGGCCATTTGGGAAGACACCAGCAGATGAAGGATGGATCGATCTCCCTCGATCTCTCTCAATCTCTCTCTGTCTCTGTCTGTAACTGTGCCTCTTAAATAAATAAATTTAAAAAAAATAAAAGCAG
This sequence comes from Lepus europaeus, assembly GCF_033115175.1. Classification (NCBI taxonomy): domain Eukaryota; kingdom Metazoa; phylum Chordata; class Mammalia; order Lagomorpha; family Leporidae; genus Lepus; species Lepus europaeus. Next base: position 460,708 of record NW_026909613.1, on the reverse strand, counting down.
GGGAGACCTCAGCAGTGTCTGTCATGCAGGGAACATGAGCCGGCTGCACAGGGCACCCCGCCCCCACAGCACCCCGCCACCCTCCCGCACCCCGCCCCACCATGACCCCCTCTACAGCTCGACTGAGTCTCCTCGCCAACGAGCACGTCTTGCAACCCGGGGCATTTTCTGGGGAGACGCCCAGTCTGAGGGCTGCTGGTACTGACAGGGAGGGACAGGCGTCCGGGACAGCCGGGTGACCGGGCCCTGGCGGGGTCACCTGGGGGACAAAGCCGCGAGACCTGCAGGGTGGAAGAGGGCGCTCAGCGTAGCACCGCCACTAGGGGACAGGGAGGGCCGCGTCCGGATGGGGAGGGACGCTGGAAGTGTCGCAAGAGTAGGAGCTGGGCCCCAGGGGCGCCCCCTGGCAGGGCATCCCGCTGCGACCAGGATGCCGGACCCGTCCCGTGAGCTGGCCCCGCTGCCCGGCCCAGGCGCGACGCCAACAGATGCTGCGGGGCTGGAGGCGGGGGACCCTGAGCCGGTAGCGGCCCGCGCGGTCCGCACCAGCCTCCACAGCCGCTGCTGTCGCCCCCCCTCCTTGCCGCTCGCCACTGGTGGGGCCTTACGGATGCACTGTCCCACCGGCGCGCTGAACGGATTCCCCAGGAGGAACTGCACCTTGCACGGAAAGCCCGGCGGCGGCAGCGGCGGCGGACGGGGCGTCCAGTCTGCCCGCCCGGGGCTCCGCCACTGCCACCACCCGAGGTCAAGACCTGACTGAGGCTCGCCCCCGCCCTACCCTCAGCAATGCCGAGCCGCCCGGCCCTTGGCCACGCCCCCTTGCCACGTCTCTATTGCGCAACGCCTACACAGCCCTCATCCCATTGGCCTTCGCCTCTACCTCAACGAAGCTCCCACCCACCCCGCGGCGTCCCATTGGCCGGAGAGCGAGCTAGGTCGCTGGAGTCCCCGGCAGGCGTAGCGGCTCCTCCCCTGGCCCGCCTCCGAAAGAGAGGCTTTGCGTGTTCATTCGCCCATATGTCGGTCAAGCTAGAGAATCCTTAGTAGTATTGGATAAAGGACGAGTCCATCACTCAAACCGGGACGAGGAGAGGCGGTGCCTCCACAAATATCCCCGCCCACAGAAAGCGCTGATTCGGGGGTAAACGTTGGTTGCCTTAAGCCTGGTTGGTGTGGTAGGATTTCCCCGCCCCGAGAACTGATCACGTGATGCGTCCATGTTCACCCGGGATGTCTACCTCTTCACTTCCCCTTAGCGACCCAGCGGCGGCGCTCGGTTCCCTAGCAACCGGGGGACGCTGTTGCTGCGGGGACCCAGTCCGGAAGCCGGGGCCTGGGACGAGATGAGACGAGACCCGGGCTGGACTGCGCAGTCCACTAGTGTGCTCCGCAGATCACCTCAAAAGCCCAGGTGTCCCGCGTGGGCGGTGGGGCCGTGAGCACTTGAGCCGGAACCCGCCCCTTCCCAGGTGTGCATTGTTAGCAGGAAGCGGGAGCCAGGAGCTCCCGGGCCTCGCTCGAACCCCGGCACCCCAGCACGAGAGATTTTGCGGGTACCCCAGCGGTGTCCTAAGGGCTGCCGAGTCCCACGCCCGCGCTTGGGCCCCTGCCACCCACGTGGGAGACCCGGATGGAGTCCACACTGCTGGCTTTGGCCTGGCCCAGCGCTGGCTGCTGTGGCCATTTGGGAAGACACCAGCAGATGAAGGATGGATCGATCTCCCTCGATCTCTCTCAATCTCTCTCTGTCTCTGTCTGTAACTGTGCCTCTTAAATAAATAAATTTAAAAAAAATAAAAGCAGGGGAGACCTCAGCAGTGCCTGTCATGCAGGGAACATGAGCCGGCTGCACAGGGCACCCCGCCCCCACAGCACCCCGCCACCCTCCCGCACCCCGCCCCACCATGACCCCCTCTACAGCTCGACTGAGTCTCCTCGCCAACGAGCACGTCTTGCAACCCGGGGCATTTTCTGGGGAGACGCCCAGTCTGAGGGCTGCTGGTACTGACAGGGAGGGACAGGCGTCCGGGACAGCCGGGTGACCGGGCCCTGGCGGGGTCACCTGGGGGACAAAGCCGCGAGACCTGCAGGGTGGAAGAGGGCGCTCAGCGTAGCACCGCCACTAGGGGACAGGGAGGGCCGCGTCCGGATGGGGAGGGACGCTGGAAGTGTCGCAAGAGTAGGAGCTGGGCCCCAGGGGCGCCCCCTGGCAGGGCATCCCGCTGCCCAGCGGAGGCCTGGCGACCAGGATGCCGGACCCGTCCCGTGAGCTGGCCCCGCTGCCCGGCCCAGGCGCGACGCCAACAGATGCTGCGGGGCTGGAGGCGGGGGACCCTGAGCCGGTAGCGGCCCGCGCGGTCCGCACCAGCCTCCACAGCCGCTGCTGTCGCCCCCCCTCCTTGCCGCTCGCCACTGGTGGGGCCTTACGGATGCACTGTCCCACCGGCGCGCTGAACGGATTCCCCAGGAGGAACTGCACCTTGCACGGAAAGCCCGGCGGCGGCAGCGGCGGCGGACGGGGCGTCCAGTCTGCCCGCCCGGGGCTCCGCCACTGCCACCACCCGAGGTCACGACCTGACTGAGGCTCGCCCCCGCCCTACCCTCAGCAATGCCGAGCCGCCCGGCCCTTGGCCACGCCCCCTTGCCGCGTCTCTATTGCGCAACGCCTACACAGCCCTCATCCCATTGGCCTTCGCCTCTACCTCAACGAAGCTCCCACCCACCCCGCGGCGTCCCATTGGCCGGAGAGCGAGCTAGGTCGCTGGAGTCCCCGGCAGGCGTAGCGGCTCCTCCCCTGGCCCGCCTCCGAAAGAGAGGCTTTGCGTGTTCATTCGCCCATATGTCGGTCAAGCTAGAGAATCCTTAGTAGTATTGGATAAAGGACGAGTCCATCACTCAAACCGGGACGAGGAGAGGCGGTGCCTCCACAAATATCCCCGCCCACAGAAAGCGCTGATTCGGGGGTAAACGTTGGTTGCCTTAAGCCTGGTTGGTGTGGTAGGATTTCCCCGCCCCAAGAACTGATCACGTGATGCGTCCATGTTCACCCGGGATGTCTACCTCTTCACTTCCCCTTAGCGACCCAGCGGCGGCGCTCGGTTCCCTAGCAACCAGGGGACGCTGTTGCAGCGGGGACCCAGTCCGGAAGCCGGGGCCTGGGACGAGATGAGACGAGACCCGGGCTGGACTGCGCAGTCCACTAGTGTGCTCCGCAGATCACCTCAAAAGCCCAGGTGTCCCGCGTGGGCGGTGGGGCCGTGAGCACTTGAGCCGGAACCCGCCCCTTCCCAGGTGTGCATTGTTAGCAGGAAGCGGGAGCCAGGAGCTCCCGGGCCTCGCTCGAACCCCGGCACCCCAGCACGAGAGATTTTGCGGGTGCCCCAGCGGTGTCCTAAGGGCTGCCGAGTCCCACGCCCGCGCTTGGGCCCCTGCCACCCACGTGGGAGACCCGGATGGAGTCCACACTGCTGGCTTTGGCCTGGCCCAGCGCTGGCTGCTGTGGCCATTTGGGAAGACACCAGCAGATGAAGGATGGATCGATCTCCCTCGATCTCTCTCAATCTCTCTCTGTCTCTGTCTGTAACTGTGCCTCTTAAATAAATAAATTTAAAAAAAATAAAAGCAGGGGAGACCTCAGCAGTGTCTGTCATGCAGGGAACATGAGCCGGCTGCACAGGGCACCCCGCCCCCACAGCACCCCGCCACCCTCCCGCACCCCGCCCCACCATGACCCCCTCTACAGCTCGACTGAGTCTCCTCGCCAACGAGCACGTCTTGCAACCCGGGGCATTTTCTGGGGAGACGCCCAGTCTGAGGGCTGCTGGTACTGACAGGGAGGGACAGGCGTCCGGGACAGCCGGGTGACCGGGCCCTGGCGGGGTCACCTGGGGGACAAAGCCGCGAGACCTGCAGGGTGGAAGAGGGCGCTCAGCGTAGCACCGCCACTAGGGGACAGGGAGGGCCGCGTCCGGATGGGGAGGGACGCTGGAAGTGTCGCAAGAGTAGGAGCTGGGCCCCAGGGGCGCCCCCTGGCAGGGCATCCCGCTGCGACCAGGATGCCGGACCCGTCCCGTGAGCTGGCCCCGCTGCCCGGCCCAGGCGCGACGCCAACAGATGCTGCGGGGCTGGAGGCGGGGGACCCTGAGCCGGTAGCGGCCCGCGCGGTCCGCACCAGCCTCCACAGCCGCTGCTGTCGCCCCCCCTCCTTGCCGCTCGCCACTGGTGGGGCCTTACGGATGCACTGTCCCACCGGCGCGCTGAACGGATTCCCCAGGAGGAACTGCACCTTGCACGGAAAGCCCGGCGGCGGCAGCGGCGGCGGACGGGGCGTCCAGTCTGCCCGCCCGGGGCTCCGCCACTGCCACCACCCGAGGTCAAGACCTGACTGAGGCTCGCCCCCGCCCTACCCTCAGCAATGCCGAGCCGCCCGGCCCTTGGCCACGCCCCCTTGCCACGTCTCTATTGCGCAACGCCTACACAGCCCTCATCCCATTGGCCTTCGCCTCTACCTCAACGAAGCTCCCACCCACCCCGCGGCGTCCCATTGGCTGGAGAGCGAGCTAGGTCGCTGGAGTCCCCGGCAGGCGTAGCGGCTCCTCCCCTGGCCCGCCTCCGAAAGAGAGGCTTTGCGTGTTCATTCGCCCATATGTCGGTCAAGCTAGAGAATCCTTAGTAGTATTGGATAAAGGACGAGTCCATCACTCAAACCGGGACGAGGAGAGGCGGTGCCTCCACAAATATCCCCGCCCACAGAAAGCGCTGATTCGGGGGTAAACGTTGGTTGCCTTAAGCCTGGTTGGTGTGGTAGGATTTCCCCGCCCCGAGAACTGATCACGTGATGCGTCCATGTTCACCCGGGATGTCTACCTCTTCACTTCCCCTTAGCGACCCAGCGGCGGCGCTCGGTTCCCTAGCAACCGGGGGACGCTGTTGCTGCGGGGACCCAGTCCGGAAGCCGGGGCCTGGGACGAGATGAGACGAGACCCGGGCTGGACTGCGCAGTCCACTAGTGTGCTCCGCAGATCACCTCAAAAGCCCAGGTGTCCCGCGTGGGCGGTGGGGCCGTGAGCACTTGAGCCGGAACCCGCCCCTTCCCAGGTGTGCATTGTTAGCAGGAAGCGGGAGCCAGGAGCTCCCGGGCCTCGCTCGAACCCCGGCACCCCAGCACGAGAGATTTTGCGGGTACCCCAGCGGTGTCCTAAGGGCTGCCGAGTCCCACGCCCGCGCTTGGGCCCCTGCCACCCACGTGGGAGACCCGGATGGAGTCCACACTGCTGGCTTTGGCCTGGCCCAGCGCTGGCTGCTGTGGCCATTTGGGAAGACACCAGCAGATGAAGGATGGATCGATCTCCCTCGATCTCTCTCAATCTCTCTCTGTCTCTGTCTGTAACTGTGCCTCTTAAATAAATAAATTTAAAAAAAATAAAAGCAGGGGAGACCTCAGCAGTGCCTGTCATGCAGGGAACATGAGCCGGCTGCACAGGGCACCCCGCCCCCACAGCACCCCGCCACCCTCCCGCACCCCGCCCCACCATGACCCCCTCTACAGCTCGACTGAGTCTCCTCGCCAACGAGCACGTCTTGCAACCCGGGGCATTTTCTGGGGAGACGCCCAGTCTGAGGGCTGCTGGTACTGACAGGGAGGGACAGGCGTCCGGGACAGCCGGGTGACCGGGCCCTGGCGGGGTCACCTGGGGGACAAAGCCTTGAGACCTGCAGGGTGGAAGAGGGCGCTCAGCGTAGCACCGCCACTAGGGGACAGGGAGGGCCGCGTCCGGATGGGGAGGGACGCTGGAAGTGTCGCAAGAGTAGGAGCTGGGCCCCAGGGGCGCCCCCTGGCAGGGCATCCCGCTGCCCAGCGGAGGCCTGGCGACCAGGATGCCGGACCCGTCCCGTGAGCTGGCCCCGCTGCCCGGCCCAGGCACGACGCCAACTGATGCTGCGGGGCTGGAGGCGGGGGACCCTGAGCCGGTAGCGGCCCGCGCGGTCCGCACCAGCCTCCACAGCCGCTGCTGTGGCCCCCCCTCCTTGCCGCTCGCCACTGGTGGGGCCTTACGGATGCACTGTCCCACCGGCGCGCTGAACGGATTCCCCAGGAGGAACTGCACCTTGCACGGAAAGCCCGGCGGCGGCAGCGGCGGCGGACGGGGCGTCCAGTCTGCCCGCCCGGGGCTCCGCCACTGCCACCACCCGAGGTCACGACCTGACTGAGGCTCGCCCCCGCCCTACCCTCAGCAATGCCGAGCCGCCCGGCCCTTGGCCACGCCCCCTTGCCGCGTCTCTATTGCGCAACGCCTACACAGCCCTCATCCCATTGGCCTTCGCCTCTACCTCAACGAAGCTCCCATCCACCCCGCGGCGTCCCATTGGCCGGAGAGCGAGCTAGGTCGCTGGAGTCCCCGGCAGGCGTAGCGGCTCCTCCCCTGGCCCGCCTCCGAAAGAGAGGCTTTGCGTGTTCATTCGCCCATATGTCGGTCAAGCTAGAGAATCCTTAGTAGTATTGGATAAAGGACGAGTCCATCACTCAAACCGGGACGAGGAGAGGCGGTGCCTCCACAAATATCCCCGCCCACAGAAAGCGCTGATTCGGGGGTAAACGTTGGTTGCCTTAAGCCTGGTTGGTGTGGTAGGATTTCCCCGCCCCAAGAACTGATCACGTGATGCGTCCATGTTCACACGGGATGTCTACCTCTTCACTTCCCCTTAGCGACCCAGCGGCGGCGCTCGGTTCCCTAGCAACCGGGGGACGCTGTTGCAGCGGGGACCCAGTCCGGAAGCCGGGGCCTGGGACGAGATGAGACGAGACCCGGGCTGGACTGCGCAGTCCACTAGTGTGCTCCGCAGATCACCTCAAAAGCCCAGGTGTCCCGCGTGGGCGGTGGGGCCGTGAGCACTTGAGCCGGAACCCGCCCCTTCCCAGGTGTGCATTGTTAGCAGGAAGCGGGAGCCAGGAGCTCCCGGGCCTCGCTCGAACCCCGGCACCCCAGCACGAGAGATTTTGCGGGTGCCCCAGCGGTGTCCTAAGGGCTGCCGAGTCCCACGCCCGCGCTTGGGCCCCTGCCACCCACGTGGGAGACCCGGATGGAGTCCACACTGCTGGCTTTGGCCTGGCCCAGCGCTGGCTGCTGTGGCCATTTGGGAAGACACCAGCAGATGAAGGATGGATCGATCTCCCTCGATCTCTCTCAATCTCTCTCTCTCTCTGTCTGTAACTGTGCCTCTTAAATAAATAAATTTAAAAAAAATAAAAGCAGGGGAGACCTCAGCAGTGCCTGTCATGCAGGGAACATGAGCCGGCTGCACAGGGCACCCCGCCCCCACAGCACCCCGCCACCCTCCCGCACCCCGCCCCACCATGACCCCCTCTACAGCTCGACTGAGTCTCCTCGCCAACGAGCACGTCTTGCAACCCGGGGCATTTTCTGGGGAGACGCCCAGTCTGAGGGCTGCTGGTACTGACAGGGAGGGACAGGCGTCCGGGACAGCCGGGTGACCGGGCCCTGGCGGGGTCACCTGGGGGACAAAGCCGCGAGACCTGCAGGGTGGAAGAGGGCGCTCAGCATAGCACCGCCACTAGGGGACAGGGAGGGCCGCGTCCGGATGGGGAGGGACGCTGGAAGTGTCGCAAGAGTAGGAGCTGGGCCCCAGGGGCGCCCCCTGGCAGGGCATCCCGCTGCCCAGCGGAGGCCTGGCGACCAGGATGCCGGACCCGTCCCGTGAGCTGGCCCCGCTGCCCGGCCCAGGCACGACGCCAACTGATGCTGCGGGGCTGGAGGCGGGGGACCCTGAGCCGGTAGCGGCCCGCGCGGTCCGCACCAGCCTCCACAGCCGCTGCTGTCGCCCCCCCTCCTTGCCGCTCGCCACTGGTGGGGCCTTACGGATGCACTGTCCCACCGGCGCGCTGAACGGATTCCCCAGGAGGAACTGCACCTTGCACGGAAAGCCCGGCGGCGGCAGCGGCGGCGGACGGGGCGTCCAGTCTGCCCGCCCGGGGCTCCGCCACTGCCACCACCCGAGGTCACGACCTGACTGAGGCTCGCCCCCGCCCTACCCTCAGCAATGCCGAGCCGCCCGGCCCTTGGCCACGCCCCCTTGCCGCGTCTCTATTGCGCAACGCCTACACAGCCCTCATCCCATTGGCCTTCGCCTCTACCTCAACGAAGCTCCCACCCACCCCGCGGCGTCCCATTGGCCGGAGAGCGAGCTAGGTCGCTGGAGTCCCCGGCAGGCGTAGCGGCTCCTCCCCTGGCCCGCCTCCGAAAGAGAGGCTTTGCGTGTTCATTCGCCCATATGTCGGTCAAGCTAGAGAATCCTTAGTAGTATTGGATAAAGGACGAGTCCATCACTCAAACCGGGACGAGGAGAGGCGGTGCCTCCACAAATATCCCCGCCCACAGAAAGCGCTGATTCGGGGGTAAACGTTGGTTGCCTTAAGCCTGGTTGGTGTGGTAGGATTTCCCCGCCCCGAGAACTGATCACGTGATGCGTCCATGTTCACCCGGGATGTCTACCTCTTCACTTCCCCTTAGCGACCCAGCGGCGGCGCTCGGTTCCCTAGCAACCGGGGGACGCTGTTGCTGCGGGGACCCAGTCCGGAAGCCGGGGCCTGGGACGAGATGAGACGAGACCCGGGCTGGACTGCGCAGTCCACTAGTGTGCTCCGCAGATCACCTCAAAAGCCCAGGTGTCCCGCGTGGGCGGTGGGGCCGTGAGCACTTGAGCCGGAACCCGCCCCTTCCCAGGTGTGCATTGTTAGCAGGAAGCGGGAGCCAGGAGCTCCCGGGCCTCACTCGAACCCCGGCACCCCAGCACGAGAGATTTTGCGGGTGCCCCAGCGGTGTCCTAAGGGCTGCCGAGTCCCACGCCCGCGCTTGGGCCCCTGCCACCCACGTGGGAGACCCGGATGGAGTCCACACTGCTGGCTTTGGCCTGGCCCAGCGCTGGCTGCTGTGGCCATTTGGGAAGAAACCAGCAGATGAAGGATGGATCGATCTCCCTCGATCTCTCTCAATCTCTCTCTCTCTCTGTCTGTAACTGTGCCTCTTAAATAAATAAATTTAAAAAAAATAAAAGCAGGGGAGACCTCAGCAGTGCCTGTCATGCAGGGAACATGAGCCGGCTGCACAGGGCACCCCGCCTCCACAGCACCACGCCACCCTCCCGCACCCCGCCCCACCATGACCCCCTCTACAGCTCGACTGAGTCTCCTCGCCAACGAGCACGTCTTGCAACCCGGGGCATTTTCTGGGGAGACGCCCAGTCTGAGGGCTGCTGGTACTGACAGGGAGGGACAGGCGTCCGGGACAGCCGGGTGACCGGGCCCTGGCGGGGTCACCTGGGGGACAAAGCCGCGAGACCTGCAGGGTGGAAGAGGGCGCTCAGCGTAGCACCGCCACTAGGAGACAGGGAGGGCCGCGTCCGGATGGGGAGGGACGCTGGAAGTGTCGCAAGAGTAGGAGTTGGGCCCCAGGGGCGCCCCCTGGCAGGGCATCCCGCTGCCCAGTGGAGGCCTGGCGACCAGGATGCCGGACCCGTCCCGTGAGCTGGCCCCGCTGCCCGGCCCAGGCGCGACGCCAACAGATGCTGCGGGGCTGGAGGCGGGGGACCCTGAGCCGGTAGCGGCCTGTGCGGTCCGCACCAGCCTCCACAGCCGCTGCTGTCGCCCCCCCTCCTTGCCGCTCGCCACTGGTGGGGGCTTACGGATGCACTGTCCCACCGGCGCGCTGAACGGATTCCCCAGGAGGAACTGCACCTTGCACGGAAAGCCCGGCGGCGGCAGCGGCGGCGGACGGGGCGTCCAGTCTGCCCGCCCGGGGCTCCGCCACTGCCACCACCCGAGGTCACGACCTGACTGAGGCTCGCCCCCGCCCTACCCTCAGCAATGCCGAGCCGCCCGGCCCTTGGCCACGCCCCCTTGCCGCGTCTCTATTGCGCAACGCCTACACAGCCCTCATCCCATTGGCCTTCGCCTCTACCTCAACGAAGCTCCCACCCACCCCGCGGCGTCCCATTGGCCGGAGAGCGAGCTAGGTCGCTGGAGTCCCCGGCAGGCGTAGCGGCTCCTCCCCTGGCCCGCCTCCGAAAGAGAGGCTTTGCGTGTTCATTCGCCCATATGTCGGTCAAGCTAGAGAATCCTTAGTAGTATTGGATAAAGGACGAGTCCATCACTCAAACCGGGACGAGGAGAGGCGGTGCCTCCACAAATATCCCCGCCCACAGAAAGCGCTGATTCGGGGGTAAACGTTGGTTGCCTTAAGCCTGGTTGGTGTGGTAGGATTTCCCCGCCCCGAGAACTGATCACGTGATGCGTCCATGTTCACCCGGGATGTCTACCTCTTCACTTCCCCTTAGCGACCCAGCGGCGGCGCTCGGTTCCCTAGCAACCGGGGGACGCTGTTGCTGCGGGGACCCAGTCCGGAAGCCGGGGCCTGGGACGAGATGAGACGAGACCCGGGCTGGACTGCGCGGAGAGAGGTCGGTCCACTAGTGTGCTCCGCAGATCACCTCAAAAGCCCAGGTGTCCCGCGTGGGCGGTGGGGCGTGAGCACTTGAGCCGGAACCCGCCCCTTCCCAGGTGTGCATTGTTAGCAGGAAGCGGGAGCCAGGAGCTCCCGGGCCTCGCTCGAACCCCGGCACCCCAGCACCGAGAGATTTTGCGGGTGCCCCAGCGGTGTCCTAAGGGCTGCCGAGTCCCACGCCCGCGCTTGGGCCCCTGCCACCCACGTGGGAGACCCGGATGGAGTCCACACTGCTGGCTTTGGCCTGGCCAGCGCTGGCTGCTGTGGCCATTTGGGAAGAAACCAGCAGATGAAGGATGGATCGATCTCCTCGATCTCTCTCAAGCTCTCTCTCTCTCTGTCTGTAACTGTGCCTCTTAAATAAATAAATTTAAAAAAAATAAAAGCAGGGGAGACCTCAGCAGTGCCTGTCATGCAGGGAACATGAGCCGGCTGCACAGGGCACCCCGCCCCCACAGCACCCCGCCAACCCTCCCGCACCCCGCCCCACCATGACCCCCTCTACAGCTCGACTGAGTCTCCTCGCCAACGAGCACGTCTTGCAACCCGGGGCATTTTCTGGGAGACGCCCAGTCTGAGGGCTGCTGGTACTGACAGGGAGGGACAGGCGTCCGGGACAGCCGGGTGACCGGGCCCCTGGCGGGGTCACCTGGGGGACAAAGCCGCGAGACCTGCAGGGTGGAAGAGGGCGCTCAGCGTAGCACCGCCACTAGGGGACAGGGAGGGCCGCGTCTGGATGGGGAGGGACGCTGGAAGTGTCGCAAGAGTAGGAGCTGGGCCCCAGGGGCGCCCCCTGGCAGGGCATCCCGCTGCCCAGCGGAGGCCTGGCGACCAGGATGCCGGACCCGTCCCGTGAGCTGGCCCCGCTGCCCCGGCCCAGGCACGACGCCAACTGATGCTGCGGGGCTGGAGGCGGGGGACCCTGAGCCGGTAGCGGCCCGCGCGGTCCGCACCAGCCTCCACAGCCGCTGCTGTCGCCCCCCCTCCTTGCCGCTCGCCACTGGTGGGGCCTTACGGATGCACTGTCCCACCGGCGCACTGAACGGATTCCCCAGGAGGAACTGCACCTTGCACGGAAAGCCCGGCGGCGGCAGCGGCGGCGGACGGGGGCGTCCAGTCTGCCCGCCCGGGGCTCCGACACTGCCACCACCCGAGGTCACGACCTGACTGAGGCTCGCCCCCGCCCTACCCTCAGCAATGCCGAGCCGCCCGGCCCTTGGCCACGCCCCCTTGCCGCGTCTCTATTGCGCAACGCCTACACAGCCCTCATCCCATTGGCCTTCGCCTCTACCTCAACGAAGCTCCCACCCACCCCGCGGCGTCCCATTGGCCGGAGAGCGAGCTAGGTCGCTGGAGTCCCCGGTAGGCGTAGCGGCTCCTCCCTGGCCCGCCTCCGAAAGAGAGGCTTTGTGTGTTCATTCGCCCATATGTCGGTCAAGCTAGAGAATCCTTAGTAGTATTGGATAAAGGACGAGTCCATCACTCAAACCGGGACGAGGAGAGGCGGTGCCTCCACAAATATCCCCGCCCACAGAAAGCGCTGATTCGGGGGTAAACGTTGGTTGCCTTAAGCCTGGTTGGTGTGGTAGGATTTCCCCGCCCCGAGAACTGATCACGTGATGCGTCCTTGTTCACCCGGGATGTCTACCTTTTCACTTCCCCTTAGCGACCCAGCGGCGGCGCTCGGTTCCCTAGCAACCGGGGGACGCTGTTGCTGCGGGGACCCAGTCCGGAAGCCGGGGCCTGGGACGAGATGAGACGAGACCCGGGCTGGACTGCGCAGTCCACTAGTGTGCTCCGCAGATCACCTCAAAAGCCCAGGTGTCCCGCGTGGGCGGTGGGGCCGTGAGCACTTGAGCCGGAACCCGCCCCTTCCCAGGTGTGCATTGTTAGCAGGAAGCGGGAGCCAGGAGCTCCCGGGCCTCGCTCGAACCCCGGCACCCCAGCACGAGAGATTTTGCGGGTGCCCCAGCGGTGTCCTAAGGGCTGCCGAGTCCCACGCCCGCGCTTGGGCCCCTGCCACCCACGTGGGAGACCCGGATGGAGTCCAGACTGCTGGCTTTGGCCTGGCCCAGCGCAGGCTGCTGTGGCCATTTAAGAAACCAGCAGATGAAGGATGGATCGATCTCCCTCGATCTCTCTCAAGCTCTCTCTGTCTCTGTCTGTAACTGTGCCTCTTAAATAAATAAATTTAAAAAAAATAAAAGCAGGGGAGACCTCAGCAGTGCCTGTCATGCAGGGAACATGAGCCGGCTGCACAGGGCACCCCGCCTCCACAGCACCCCGCCACCCTCCCGCACCCCGCCCCACCATGACCCCCTCTACAGCTCGACTGAGTCGCCTCGCCAACGAGCACGTCTTGCAACCCGGGGCATTTTCTGGGGAGACGCCCAGTCTGAGGGCTGCTGGTACTGACAGGGAGGGACAGGCGTCCGGGACAGCCGGGTGACCGGGCCCTGGCGGGGTCACCTAGGGGACAAAGCCGCGAGACCTGCAGGGTGGAAGAGGGCCCTCAGCGTAGCACCGCCACTAGGGGACAGGGAGGGCCGCGTCCGGATGGGGAGGGACGCTGGAAGTGTCGCAAGAGTAGGAGCTGGGCCCCAGGGGCGCCCCCTGGCAGGGCATCCCGCTGCGACCAGGATGCTGGACCCGTCCCGTGAGCTGGCCCCGCTGCCCGGCCCAGGCACGACGCCAACAGATGCTGCGGGGCTGGAGGCGGGGGACCCTGAGCCGGTAGCGGCCCGCGCGGTCCGCACCAGCCTCCACAGCCGCTGCTGTCGCCCCCCCTCCTTGCCGCTCGCCACTGGTGGGGCCTTACGGATGCACTGTCCCACCGGCGCGCTGAACGGATTCCCCAGGAGGAACTGCACCTTGCACGGAAAGCCCGCGGCGGCGGCAGCGGCGGCGGACGGGGCGTCCAGTCTGCCCCGCCCGGGCTCCGCCACTGCCACCACCCGAGGTCACGACCTGACTGAGGCTCGCCCCCGCCCTACCCTCAGCAATGCCGAGCCGCCCGGCCCTTGGCCACGCCCCCTTGCCGCGTCTCTATTGCGCAACGCCTACACAGCCCTCATCCCATTGGCCTTCGCCTCTACCTCAACGAAGCTCCCACCCACCCCGCGGCGTCCCATTGGCCGGAGAGCGAGCTAGGTCGCTGGAGTCCCCAGCAGGCGTAGCGGCTCCTCCCCTGGGCCCGCCTCCGAAAGAGAGGCTTTGCGTGTTCATTCGCCCATATGTCGGTCAAGCTAGAGAATCCTTAGTAGTATTGGATAAAGGACGAGTCCATCACTCAAACCGGGACGAGGAGAGGCGGTGCCTCCACAAATATCCCCGCCCACAGAAAGCGCTGATTCGGGGGTAAACGTTGGTTGCCTTAAGCCTGGTTGGTGTGGTAGGATTTCCCCGCCCCGAGAACTGATCACGTGATGCGTCCTTGTTCACCCGGGATGTCTACCTCTTCACTTCCCCTTAGCGACCCAGCGGCGGCGCTCGGTTCCCTAGCAACCGGGGGACGCTGTTGCTGCGGGGACCCAGTCCGGAAGCCGGGGCCTGGGACGAGATGAGACGAGACCCGGGCTGGACTGCGCGGAGAGAGGTCGGTCCACTAGTGTGCTCCGCAGATCACCTCAAAAGCCCAGGTGTCCCGCGTGGGCGGTGGGGCCGTGAGCACTTGAGCCGGAACCCGCCCCTTCCCAGGTGTGCATTGTTAGCAGGAAGCGGGAGCCAGGAGCTCCCGGGCCTCGCTCGAACCCCGGCACCCCAGCACGAGAGATTTTGCGGGTGCCCCAGCGGTGTCCTAAGGGCTGCCGAGTCCCACGCCCGCGCTTGGGCCCCTGCCACCCACGTGGGAGACCCGGATGGAGTCCAGACTGCTGGCTTTAGCCTGGCCCAGCGCAGGCTGCTGTGGCCATTTGGGAAGAAACCAGCAGATGAAGGATGGATCGATCTCCCTCGATCTCTCTCAAGCTCTCTCTGTCTCTGTCTGTAACTGTGCCTCTTAAATAAATAAATTTAAAAAAATAAAAGCAGGGGAGACCTCAGCAGTGCCTGTCATGCAGGGAACATGAGCCGGCTGCACAGGGCACCCCGCCTCCACAGCACCCCGCCACCCTCCCGCACCCCGCCCCACCATGACCCCCTCTACAGCTCGACTGAGTCGCCTCGCCAACGAGCACGTCTTGCAACCCGGGGCATTTTCTGGGGAGACGCCCAGTCTGAGGGCTGCTGGTACTGACAGGGAGGGACAGGCGTCCGGGACAGCCGGGTGACCGGGCCCTGGCGGGGTCACCTAGGGGACAAAGCCGCGAGACCTGCAGGGTGGAAGAGGGCGCTCAGCGTAGCACCGCCACTAGGGGACAGGGAGGGCCGCGTCCGGATGGGGAGGGACGCTGGAAGTGTCGCAAGAGTAGGAGCTGGGCCCCAGGGGCGCCCCCTGGCAGGGCATCCCGCTGCCCAGCGGAGGCCTGGCGACCAGGATGCCGGACCCGTCCCGTGAGCTGGCCCCGCTGCCCGGCCCAGGCGCGACGCCAACAGATGCTGCGGGGCTGGAGGCGGGGGACCCTGAGCCGGTAGCGGCCCGCGCGGTCCGCACCAGCCTCCACAGCCGCTGCTGTCGCCCCCCCTCCTTGCCGCTCGCCACTGGTGGGGCCTTACGGATGCACTGTCCCACCGGCGCGCTGAACGGATTCCCCAGGAGGAACTGCACCTTGCACGGAAAGCCCGGCGGCGGCAGCGGCGGCGGACGGGGCGTCCAGTCTGCCCGCCCGGGCTCCGCCACTGCCACCACCCGAGGTCACGACCTGACTGAGGCTCGCCCCCGCCCTACCCTCAGCAATGCCGAGCCGCCCGGCCCTTGGCCACGCCCCCTTGCCACGTCTCTATTGCGCAACGCCTACACAGCCCTCATCCCATTGGCCTTCGCCTCTACCTCAACGAAGCTCCCATCCACCCCGCGGCGTCCCATTGGCCGGAGAGCGAGCTAGGTCGCTGGAGTCCCCGGCAGGCGTAGCGGCTCCTCCCCTGGCCCGCCTCCGAAAGAGAGGCTTTGCGTGTTCATTCGCCCATATGTCGGTCAAGCTAGAGAATCCTTAGTAGTATTGCATAAAGGACGAGTCCATCACTCAAACCGGGACGAGGAAAGGCAGTTCCTCCACAAATATCCCCGCCCACAGAAAGCGCTGATTCGGGGGTAAACGTTGGTTGCCTTAAGCCTGGTTGGTGTGGTAGGATTTCCCCGCCCCGAGAACTGATCACATGATGCGTCCATGTTCACCCGGGATGTCTACCTCTTCACTTCCCCTTAGCGACCCAGCGGCGGTGCTCGGTTCCCTAGCAACTGGGGGACGCTGTTGCTGCGGGGACCCAGTCCGGAAGCCGGGGCCTGGGACGAGATGAGACGAGACCCGGGCTGGACTGCGCAGTCCACTAGTGTGCTCCGCAGATCACCTCAAAAGCCCAGGTGTCCCGCGTGGGCGGTGGGGCCGTGAGCACTTGAGCCGGAACCCGCCCCTTCCCAGGTGTGCATTGTTAGCAGGAAGCGGGAGCCAGGAGCTCCCGGGCCTCGCTCGAACCCCGGCACCCCAGCACGAGAGATTTTGCGGGTGCCCCAGCGGTGTCCTAAGGGCTGCCGAGTCCCACGCCCGCGCTTGGGCCCCTGCCACCCACGTGGGAGACCCGGATGGAGTCCAGACTGCTGGCTTTGGCCTGGCCCAGCGCAGGCTGCTGTGGCCATTTGGGAAGAAACCAGCAGATGAAGGATGGATCGATCTCCCTCGATCTCTCTCAATCTCTCTCTCTCTCTGTCTGTAACTGTGCCTCTTAAATAAATAAATTTAAAAAAAATAAAAGCAGGGGAGACCTCAGCAGTGCCTGTCATGCAGGGAACATGAGCCGGCTGCACAGGGCACCCCGCCTCCACAGCACCACGCCACCCTCCCGCACCCCGCCCCACCATGACCCCCTCTACAGCTCGACTGAGTCTCCTCGCCAACGAGCACGTCTTGCAACCCGGGGCATTTTCTGGGGAGACGCCCAGTCTGAGGGCTGCTGGTACTGACAGGGAGGGACAGGCGTCCGGGACAGCCGGGTGACCGGGCCCTGGCGGGGTCACCTGGGGGACAAAGCCGCGAGACCTGCAGGGTGGAAGAGGGCGCTCAGCGTAGCACCGCCACTAGGAGACAGGGAGGGCCGCGTCCGGATGGGGAGGGACGCTGGAAGTGTCGCAAGAGTAGGAGCTGGGCCCCAGGGGCGCCCCCTGGCAGGGCATCCCGCTGCCCAGTGGAGGCCTGGCGACCAGGATGCCGGACCCGTCCCGTGAGCTGGCCCCGCTGCCCGGCCCAGGCGCGACGCCAACAGATGCTGCGGGGCTGGAGGCGGGGGACCCTGAGCCGGTAGCGGCCTGTGCGGTCCGCACCAGCCTCCACAGCCGCTGCTGTCGCCCCCCCTCCTTGCCGCTCGCCACTGGTGGGGGCTTACGGATGCACTGTCCCACCGGCGCGCTGAACGGATTCCCCAGGAGGAACTGCACCTTGCACGGAAAGCCCGGCGGCGGCAGCGGCGGCGGACGGGGCGTCCAGTCTGCCCGCCCGGGGCTCCGCCACTGCCACCACCCGAGGTCACGACCTGACTGAGGCTCGCCCCCGCCCTACCCTCAGCAATGCCGAGCCGCCCGGCCCTTGGCCACGCCCCCTTGCCGCGTCTCTATTGCGCAACGCCTACACAGCCCTCATCCCATTGGCCTTCGCCTCTACCTCAACGAAGCTCCCACCCACCCCGCGGCGTCCCATTGGCCGGAGAGCGAGCTAGGTCGCTGGAGTCCCCGGCAGGCGTAGCGGCTCCTCCCCTGGCCCGCCTCCGAAAGAGAGGCTTTGCGTGTTCATTCGCCCATATGTCGGTCAAGCTAGAGAATCCTTAGTAGTATTGGATAAAGGACGAGTCCATCACTCAAACCGGGACGAGGAGAGGCGGTGCCTCCACAAATATCCCCGCCCACAGAAAGCGCTGATTCGGGGGTAAACGTTGGTTGCCTTAAGCCTGGTTGGTGTGGTAGGATTTCCCCGCCCCGAGAACTGATCACGTGATGCGTCCATGTTCACCCGGGATGTCTACCTCTTCACTTCCCCTTAGCGACCCAGCGGCGGCGCTCGGTTCCCTAGCAACCGGGGGACGCTGTTGCTGCGGGGACCCAGTCCGGAAGCCGGGGCCTGGGACGAGATGAGACGAGACCCGGGCTGGACTGCGCGGAGAGAGGTCGGTCCACTAGTGTGCTCCGCAGATCACCTCAAAAGCCCAGGTGTCCCGCGTGGGCGGTGGGGCCGTGAGCACTTGAGCCGGAACCCGCCCCTTCCCAGGTGTGCATTGTTAGCAGGAAGCGGGAGCCAGGAGCTCCCGGGCCTCGCTCGAACCCCGGCACCCCAGCACGAGAGATTTTGCGGGTGCCCCAGCGGTGTCCTAAGGGCTGCCGAGTCCCACGCCCGCGCTTGGGCCCCTGCCACCCACGTGGGAGACCCGGATGGAGTCCACACTGCTGGCTTTGGCCTGGCCCAGCGCTGGCTGCTGTGGCCATTTGGGAAGAAACCAGCAGATGAAGGATGGATCGATCTCCCTCGATCTCTCTCAAGCTCTCTCTCTCTCTGTCTGTAACTGTGCCTCTTAAATAAATAAATTTAAAAAAAATAAAAGCAGGGGAGACCTCAGCAGTGCCTGTCATGCAGGGAACATGAGCCGGCTGCACAGGGCACCCCGCCCCCACAGCACCCCGCCACCCTCCCGCACCCCGCCCCACCATGACCCCCTCTACAGCTCGACTGAGTCTCCTCGCCAACGAGCACGTCTTGCAACCCGGGGCATTTTCTGGGGAGACGCCCAGTCTGAGGGCTGCTGGTACTGACAGGGAGGGACAGGCGTCCGGGACAGCCGGGTGACCGGGCCCTGGCGGGGTCACCTGGGGGACAAAGCCGCGAGACCTGCAGGGTGGAAGAGGGCGCTCAGCGTAGCACCGCCACTAGGGGACAGGGAGGGCCGCGTCTGGATGGGGAGGGACGCTGGAAGTGTCGCAAGAGTAGGAGCTGGGCCCCAGGGGCGCCCCCTGGCAGGGCATCCCGCTGCCCAGCGGAGGCCTGGCGACCAGGATGCCGGACCCGTCCCGTGAGCTGGCCCCGCTGCCCGGCCCAGGCACGACGCCAACTGATGCTGCGGGGCTGGAGGCGGGGGACCCTGAGCCGGTAGCGGCCCGCGCGGTCCGCACCAGCCTCCACAGCCGCTGCTGTCGCCCCCCCTCCTTGCCGCTCGCCACTGGTGGGGCCTTACGGATGCACTGTCCCACCGGCGCACTGAACGGATTCCCCAGGAGGAACTGCACCTTGCACGGAAAGCCCGGCGGCGGCAGCGGCGGCGGACGGGGCGTCCAGTCTGCCCGCCCGGGGCTCCGACACTGCCACCACCCGAGGTCACGACCTGACTGAGGCTCGCCCCCGCCCTACCCTCAGCAATGCCGAGCCGCCCGGCCCTTGGCCACGCCCCCTTGCCGCGTCTCTATTGCGCAACGCCTACACAGCCCTCATCCCATTGGCCTTCGCCTCTACCTCAACGAAGCTCCCACCCACCCCGCGGCGTCCCATTGGCCGGAGAGCGAGCTAGGTCGCTGGAGTCCCCGGTAGGCGTAGCGGCTCCTCCCCTGGCCCGCCTCCGAAAGAGAGGCTTTGTGTGTTCATTCGCCCATATGTCGGTCAAGCTAGAGAATCCTTAGTAGTATTGGATAAAGGACGAGTCCATCACTCAAACCGGGACGAGGAGAGGCGGTGCCTCCACAAATATCCCCGCCCACAGAAAGCGCTGATTCGGGGGTAAACGTTGGTTGCCTTAAGCCTGGTTGGTGTGGTAGGATTTCCCCGCCCCGAGAACTGATCACGTGATGCGTCCTTGTTCACCCGGGATGTCTACCTTTTCACTTCCCCTTAGCGACCCAGCGGCGGCGCTCGGTTCCCTAGCAACCGGGGGACGCTGTTGCTGCGGGGACCCAGTCCGGAAGCCGGGGCCTGGGACGAGATGAGACGAGACCCGGGCTGGACTGCGCAGTCCACTAGTGTGCTCCGCAGATCACCTCAAAAGCCCAGGTGTCCCGCGTGGGCGGTGGGGCCGTGAGCACTTGAGCCGGAACCCACCCCTTCCCAGGTGTGCATTGTTAGCAGGAAGCGGGAGCCAGGAGCTCCCGGGCCTCGCTCGAACCCCGGCACCCCAGCACGAGAGATTTTGCAGGTGCCCCAGCGGTGTCCTAAGGGCTGCCGAGTCCCACGCCCGCGCTTGGGCCCCTGCCACCCACGTGGGAGACCCGGATGGAGTCCAGACTGCTGGCTTTGGCCTGGCCCAGCGCAGGCTGCTGTGGCCATTTGGGAAGAAACCAGCAGATGAAGGATGGATCGATCTCCCTCGATCTCTCTCAAGCTCTCTCTCTCTCTGTCTGTAACTGTGCCTCTTAAATAAATAAATTTAAAAAAAATAAAAGCAGGGGAGACCTCAGCAGTGCCTGTCATGCAGGGAACATGAGCCGGCTGCACAGGGCACCCCGCCTCCACAGCACCCCGCCACCCTCCCGCACCCCGCCCCACCATGACCCCCTCTACAGCTCGACTGAGTCGCCTCGCCAACGAGCACGTCTTGCAACCCGGGGCATTTTCTGGGGAGACGCCCAGTCTGAGGGCTGCTGGTACTGACAGGGAGGGACAGGCGTCCGGGACAGCCGGGTGACCGGGCCCTGGCGGGGTCACCTAGGGGACAAAGCCGCGAGACCTGCAGGGTGGAAGAGGGCCCTCAGCGTAGCACCGCCACTAGGGGACAGGGAGGGCCGCGTCCGGATGGGGAGGGACGCTGGAAGTGTCGCAAGAGTAGGAGCTGGGCCCCAGGGGCGCCCCCTGGCAGGGCATCCCGCTGCGACCAGGATGCTGGACCCGTCCCGTGAGCTGGCCCCGCTGCCCGGCCCAGGCACGACGCCAACAGATGCTGCGGGGCTGGAGGCGGGGGACCCTGAGCCGGTAGCGGCCCGCGCGGTCCGCACCAGCCTCCACAGCCGCTGCTGTCGCCCCCCCTCCTTGCCGCTCGCCACTGGTGGGGCCTTACGGATGCACTGTCCCACCGGCGCGCTGAACGGATTCCCCAGGAGGAACTGCACCTTGCACGGAAAGCCCGGCGGCGGCAGCGGCGGCGGACGGGGCGTCCAGTCTGCCCGCCCGGGCTCCGCCACTGCCACCACCCGAGGTCACGACCTGACTGAGGCTCGCCCCCACCCTACCCTCAGCAATGCCGAGCCGCCCGGCCCTTGGCCACGCCCCCTTGCCGCGTCTCTATTGCGCAACGCCTACACAGCCCTCATCCCATTGGCCTTCGCCTCTACCTCAACGAAGCTCCCACCCACCCCGCGGCGTCCCATTGGCCGGAGAGCGAGCTAGGTCGCTGGAGTCCCCAGCAGGCGTAGCGGCTCCTCCCCTGGCCCGCCTCCGAAAGAGAGGCTTTGCGTGTTCATTCGCCCATATGTTGGTCAAGCTAGAGAATCCTTAGTAGTATTGGATAAAGGACGAGTCCATCACTCAAACCGGGACGAGGAGAGGCGGTGCCTCCACAAATATCCCCGCCCACAGAAAGCGCTGATTCGGGGGTAAACGTTGGTTGCCTTAAGCCTGGTTGGTGTGGTAGGATTTCCCCGCCCCGAGAACTGATCACGTGATGCGTCCTTGTTCACCCGGGATGTCTACCTCTTCACTTCCCCTTAGCGACCCAGCGGCGGCGCTCGGTTCCCTAGCAACCGGGGGACGCTGTTGCTGCGGGGACCCAGTCCGGAAGCCGGGGCCTGGGACGAGATGAGACGAGACCCGGGCTGGACTGCGCGGAGAGAGGTCGGTCCACTAGTGTGCTCCGCAGATCACCTCAAAAGCCCAGGTGTCCCGCGTGGGCGGTGGGGCCGTGAGCACTTGAGCCGGAACCCGCCCCTTCCCAGGTGTGCATTGTTAGCAGGAAGCGGGAGCCAGGAGCTCCCGGGCCTCGCTCGAACCCCGGCACCCCAGCACGAGAGATTTTGCGGGTGCCCCAGCGGTGTCCTAAGGGCTGCCGAGTCCCACGCCCGCGCTTGGGCCCCTGCCACCCACGTGGGAGACCCGGATGGAGTCCAGACTGCTGGCTTTAGCCTGGCCCAGCGCAGGCTGCTGTGGCCATTTGGGAAGAAACCAGCAGATGAAGGATGGATCGATCTCCCTCGATCTCTCTCAAGCTCTCTCTGTCTCTGTCTGTAACTGTGCCTCTTAAATAAATAAATTTAAAAAAAATAAAAGCAGGGGAGACCTCAGCAGTGCCTGTCATGCAGGGAACATGAGCCGGCTGCACAGGGCACCCCGCCTCCACAGCACCCCGCCACCCTCCCGCACCCCGCCCCACCATGACCCCCTCTACAGCTCGACTGAGTCGCCTCGCCAACGAGCACGTCTTGCAACCCGGGGCATTTTCTGGGGAGACGCCCAGTCTGAGGGCTGCTGGTACTGACAGGGAGGGACAGGCGTCCGGGACAGCCGGGTGACCGGGCCCTGGCGGGGTCACCTGGGGGACAAAGCCGCGAGACCTGCAGGGTGGAAGAGGGCGCTCAGCGTAGCACCGCCACTAGGGGACAGGGAGGGCCGCGTCCGGATGGGGAGGGACGCTGGAAGTGTCGCAAGAGTAGGAGCTGGGCCCCAGGGGCGCCCCCTGGCAGGGCATCCCGCTGCCCAGCGGAGGCCTGGCGACCAGGATGCCGGACCCGTCCCGTGAGCTGGCCCCGCTGCCCGGCCCAGGCGCGACGCCAACAGATGCTGCGGGGCTGGAGGCGGGGGACCCTGAGCCGGTAGCGGCCCGCGCGGTCCGCACCAGCCTCCACAGCCGCTGCTGTCGCCCCCCCTCCTTGCCGCTCGCCACTGGTGGGGCCTTACGGATGCACTGTCCCACCGGCGCGCTGAACGGATTCCCCAGGAGGAACTGCACCTTGCACGGAAAGCCCGGCGGCGGCAGCGGCGGCGGACGGGGCGTCCAGTCTGCCCGCCCGGGCTCCGCCACTGCCACCACCCGAGGTCACGACCTGACTGAGGCTCGCCCCCGCCCTACCCTCAGCAATGCCGAGCCGCCCGGCCCTTGGCCACGCCCCCTTGCCGCGTCTCTATTGCGCAACGCCTACACAGCCCTCATCCCATTGGCCTTCGCCTCTACCTCAACGAAGCTCCCATCCACCCCGCGGCGTCCCATTGGCCGGAGAGCGAGCTAGGTCGCTGGAGTCCCCGGCAGGCGTAGCGGCTCCTCCCCTGGCCCGCCTCCGAAAGAGAGGCTTTGCGTGTTCATTCGCCCATATGTCGGTCAAGCTAGAGAATCCTTAGTAGTATTGCATAAAGGACGAGTCCATCACTCAAACCGGGACGAGGAAAGGCAGTTCCTCCACAAATATCCCCGCCCACAGAAAGCGCTGATTCGGGGGTAAACGTTGGTTGCCTTAAGCCTGGTTGGTGTGGTAGGATTTCCCCGCCCCGAGAACTGATCACATGATGCGTCCATGTTCACCCGGGATGTCTACCTCTTCACTTCCCCTTAGCGACCCAGCGGCGGTGCTCGGTTCCCTAGCAACTGGGGGACGCTGTTGCTGCGGGGACCCAGTCCGGAAGCCGGGGCCTGGGACGAGATGAGACGAGACCCGGGCTGGACTGCGCAGTCCACTAGTGTGCTCCGCAGATCACCTCAAAAGCCCAGGTGTCCCGCGTGGGCGGTGGGGCCGTGAGCACTTGAGCCGGAACCCGCCCCTTCCCAGGTGTGCATTGTTAGCAGGAAGCGGGAGCCAGGAGCTCCCGGGCCTCGCTCGAACCCCGGCACCCCAGCACGAGAGATTTTGCGGGTGCCCCAGCGGTGTCCTAAGGGCTGCCGAGTCCCACGCCCGCGCTTGGGCCCCTGCCACCCACGTGGGAGACCCGGATGGAGTCCAGACTGCTGGCTTTGGCCTGGCCCAGCGCAGGCTGCTGTGGCCATTTGGGAAGAAACCAGCAGATGAAGGATGGATCGATCTCCCTCGATCTCTCTCAAGCTCTCTCTGTCTCTGTCTGAAACTGTGCCTCTTAAATAAATAAATTTTAAAAAAATAAAAGCAGGGGAGACCTCAGCAGTGCCTGTCATGCAGGGAACATGAGCCGGCTGCACAGGGCACCCCGCCTCCACAGCACCCCGCCACCCTCCCGCACCCCGCCCCACCATGACCCCCTCTACAGCTCGACTGAGTCGCCTCGCCAACGAGCACGTCTTGCAACCCGGGGCATTTTCTGGGGAGACGCCCAGTCTGAGGGCTGCTGGTACTGACAGGGAGGGACAGGCGTCCGGGACAGCCGGGTGACCGGGCCCTGGCGGGGTCACCTGGGGGACAAAGCCGCGAGACCTGCAGGGTGGAAGAGGGCGCTCAGCGTAGCACCGCCACTAGGGGACAGGGAGGGCCGCGTCCAGATGGGGAGGGACGCTGGAAGTGTCGCAAGAGTAGGAGCTGGGCCCCAGGGGCGCCCCCTGGCAGGGCATCCCGCTGCCCAGCGGAGGCCTGGCGACCAGGATGCCGGACCCGTCCCGTGAGCTGGCCCCGCTGCCCGGCCCAGGCGCGACGCCAACAGATGCTGCGGGGCTGGAGGCGGGGGACCCTGAGCCGGTAGCGGCCCGCGCGGTCCGCACCAGCCTCCACAGCCGCTGCTGTCGCCCCCCCTCCTTGCCGCTCGCCACTGGTGGGGCCTTACGGATGCACTGTCCCACCGGCGCGCTGAACGGATTCCCCAGGAGGAACTGCACCTTGCACGGAAAGCCCGGCGGCGGCAGCGGCGGCGGACGGGGCGTCCAGTCTGCCCGCCCGGGCTCCGCCACTGCCACCACCCGAGGTCACGACCTGACTGAGGCTCGCCCCCGCCCTACCCTCAGCAATGCCGAGCCGCCCGGCCCTTGGCCACGCCCCCTTGCCGCGTCTCTATTGCGCAACGCCTACACAGCCCTCATCCCATTGGCCTTCGCCTCTACCTCAACGAAGCTCCCACCCACCCCGCGGCGTCCCATTGGCCGGAGAGCGAGCTAGGTCGCTGGAGTCCCCGGCAGGCGTAGCGGCTCCTCCCCTGGCCCGCCTCCGAAAGAGAGGCTTTGCGTGTTCATTCGCCCATATGTCGGTCAAGCTAGAGAATCCTTAGTAGTATTGGATAAAGGACGAGTCCATCACTCAAACCGGGACGAGGAGAGGCGGTGCCTCCACAAATATCCCCGCCCACAGAAAGCGCTGATTCGGGGGTAAACGTTGGTTGCCTTAAGCCTGGTTGGTGTGGTAGGATTTCCCCGCCCCGAGAACTGATCACATGATGCGTCCATGTTCACCCGGGATGTCTACCTCTTCACTTCCCCTTAGCGACCCAGCGGCGGCGCTCGGTTCCCTAGCAACTGGGGGACGCTGTTGCAGCGGGGACCCAGTCCGGAAGCCGGGGCCTGGGACGAGATGAGACGAGACCCGGGCTGGACTGCGCAGTCCACTAGTGTGCTCCGCAGATCACCTCAAAAGCCCAGGTGTCCCGCGTGGGCGGTGGGGCCGTGAGCACTTGAGCCGGAACCCGCCCCTTCCCAGGTGTGCATTGTTAGCAGGAAGTGGGAGCCAGGAGCTCCCGGGCCTCGCTCGAACCCCGGCACCCCAGCACGAGAGATTTTGCGGGTGCCCCAGCGGTGTCCTAAGGGCTGCCGAGTCCCACGCCCGCGCTTGGGCCCCTGCCACCCACGTGGGAGACCCGGATGGAGTCCAGACTGCTGGCTTTGGCCTGGCCCAGCGCAGGCTGCTGTGGCCATTTGGGAAGAAACCAGCAGATGAAGGATGGATCGATCTCCCTCGATCTCTCTCAAGCTCTCTCTGTCTCTGTCTGTAACTGTGCCTCTTAAATAAATAAATTTAAAAAAAATAAAAGCAGGGGAGACCTCAGCAGTGCCTGTCATGCAGGGAACATGAGCCGGCTACACAGGGCACCCCGCCTCCACAGCACCCCGCCACCCTCCCGCACCCCGCCCCACCATGACCCCCTGTACAGCTCGACTGAGTCGCCTCGCCAACGAGCACGTCTTGCAACCCGGGGCATTTTCTGGGGAGACGCCCAGTCTGAGGGCTGCTGGTACTGACAGGGAGGGACAGGCGTCCGGGACAGCCGGGTGACCGGGCCCTGG
Organism: Lepus europaeus; assembly: GCF_033115175.1. Taxonomy (NCBI): domain Eukaryota; kingdom Metazoa; phylum Chordata; class Mammalia; order Lagomorpha; family Leporidae; genus Lepus; species Lepus europaeus. The sequence continues at coordinate 434,975 of NW_026909613.1, read as the reverse complement.
CGGGGTCACCTGGGGGACAAAGCCGCGAGACCTGCAGGGTGGAAGAGGGCGCTCAGCGTAGCACCGCCACTAGGGGACAGGGAGGGCCGCGTCCGGATGGGGAGGGACGCTGGAAGTGTCGCAAGAGTAGGAGCTGGGCCCCAGGGGCGCCCCCTGGCAGGGCATCCCGCTGCGACCAGGATGCCGGACCCGTCCCGTGAGCTGGCCCCGCTGCCCGGCCCAGGCACGACGCCAACAGATGCTGCGGGGCTGGAGGCGGGGGACCCTGAGCCGGTAGCGGCCCGCGCGGTCCGCACCAGCCTCCACAGCCGCTGCTGTCGCCCCCCCTCCTTGCCGCTCGCCACTGGTGGGGCCTTACGGATGCACTGTCCCACCGGCGCGCTGAACGGATTCCCCAGGAGGAACTGCACCTTGCACGGAAAGCCCGGCGGCGGCAGCGGCGGCGGACGGGGCGTCCAGTCTGCCCGCCCGGGCTCCGCCACTGCCACCACCCGAGGTCACGACCTGACTGAGGCTCGCCCCCACCCTACCCTCAGCAATGCCGAGCCGCCCGGCCCTTGGCCACGCCCCCTTGCCGCGTCTCTATTGCGCAACGCCTACACAGCCCTCATCCCATTGGCCTTCGCCTCTACCTCAACGAAGCTCCCACCCACCCCGCGGCGTCCCATTGGCCGGAGAGCGAGCTAGGTCGCTGGAGTCCCCGGCAGGCGTAGCGGCTCCTCCCCTGGCCCGCCTCCGAAAGAGAGGCTTTGCGTGTTCATTCGCCCATATGTCGGTCAAGCTAGAGAATCCTTAGTAGTATTGGATAAAGGACGAGTCCATCACTCAAACCGGGACGAGGAGAGGCAGTGCCTCCACAAATATCCCCGCCCACAGAAAGCGCTGATTCGGGGGTAAACGTTGGTTGCCTTAAGCCTGGTTGGTGTGGTAGGATTTCCCCGCCCCGAGAACTGATCACATGATGCGTCCATGTTCACCCGGGATGTCTACCTCTTCACTTCCCCTTAGCGACCCAGTGGCGGCGCTCGGTTCCCTAGCAACTGGGGGACGCTGTTGCTGCGGGGACCCAGTCCGGAAGCCGGGGCCTGGGACGAGATGAGACGAGACCCGGGCTGGACTGCGCAGTCCACTAGTGTGCTCCGCAGATCACCTCAAAAGCCCAGGTGTCCCGCGTGGGTGGTGGGGCCGTGAGCACTTGAGCCGGAACCCGCCCCTTCCCAGGTGTGCATTGTTAGCAGGAAGCGGGAGCCAGGAGCTCCCGGGCCTCGCTCGAACCCCGGCACCCCAGCACGAGAGATTTTGCGGGTGCCCCAGCGGTGTCCTAAGGGCTGCCGAGTCCCACGCCCGCGCTTGGGCCCCTGCCACCCACGTGGGAGACCCGGATGGAGTCCAGACTGCTGGCTTTGGCCTGGCCCAGCGCAGGCTGCTGTGGCCATTTGGGAAGAAACCAGCAGATGAAGGATGGATCGATCTCCCTCGATCTCTCTCAAGCTCTCTCTGTCTCTGTCTGAAACTGTGCCTCTTAAATAAATAAATTTAAAAAAAATAAAAGCAGGGGAGACCTCAGCAGTGCCTGTCATGCAGGGAACATGAGCCGGCTGCACAGGGCACCCCGCCTCCACAGCACCCCGCCACCCTCCCGCACCCCGCCCCACCATGACCCCCTGTACAGCTCGACTGAGTCGCCTCGCCAACGAGCACGTCTTGCAACCCGGGGCATTTTCTGGGGAGACGCCCAGTCTGAGGGCTGCTGGTACTGACAGGGAGGGACAGGCGTCCGGGACAGCCGGGTGACCGGGCCCTGGCGGGGTCACCTGGGGGACAAAGCCGCGAGACCTGCAGGGTGGAAGAGGGCGCTCAGCGTAGCACCGCCACTAGGGGACAGGGAGGGCCGCGTCCGGATGGGGAGGGACGCTGGAAGTGTCGCAAGAGTAGGAGCTGGGCCCCAGGGGCGCCCCCTGGCAGGGCATCCCGCTGCGACCAGGATGCTGGACCCGTCCCGTGAGCTGGCCCCGCTGCCCGGCCCAGGCACGACGCCAACAGATGCTGCGGGGCTGGAGGCGGGGGACCCTGAGCCGGTAGCGGCCCGCGCGGTCCGCACCAGCCTCCACAGCCGCTGCTGTCGCCCCCCCTCCTTGCCGCTCGCCACTGGTGGGGCCTTACGGATGCACTGTCCCACCGGCGCGCTGAACGGATTCCCCAGGAGGAACTGCACCTTGCACGGAAAGCCCGGCGGCGGCAGCGGCGGCGGACGGGGCGTCCAGTCTGCCCGCCCGGGCTCCGCCACTGCCACCACCCGAGGCCACGACCTGACTGAGGCTCGCCCCCGCCCTACCCTCAGCAATGCCGAGCCGCCCGGCCCTTGTCCACGCCCCCTTGCCGCGTCTCTATTGCGCAACGCCTACACAGCCCTCATCCCATTGGCCTTCGCCTCTACCTCAACGAAGCTCCCACCCACCCCGCGGCGTCCCATTGGCCGGAGAGCGAGCTAGGTCGCTGGAGTCCCCGGCAGGCGTAGCGGCTCCTCCCCTGGCCCGCCTCCGAAAGAGAGGCTTTGCGTGTTCATTCGCCCATATGTCGGTCAAGCTAGAGAATCCTTAGTAGTATTGGATAAAGGACGAGTCCATCACTCAAACCGGGACGAGGAGAGGCAGTGCCTCCACAAATATCCCCGCCCACAGAAAGCGCTGATTCGGGGGTAAACGTTGGTTGCCTTAAGCCTGGTTGGTGTGGTAGGATTTCCCCGCCCCGAGAACTGATCACATGATGCGTCCATGTTCACCCGGGATGTCTACCTCTTCACTTCCCCTTAGCGACCCAGCGGCGGCGCTCGGTTCCCTAGCAACCGGGGGACGCTGTTGCAGCGGGGACCCAGTCCGGAAGCCGGGGCCTGGGACGAGATGAGACGAGACCCGGGCTGGACTGCGCAGTCCACTAGTGTGCTCCGCAGATCACCTCAAAAGCCCAGGTGTCCCGCGTGGGCGGTGGGGCCGTGAGCACTTGAGCCGGAACCCGCCCCTTCCCAGGTGTGCATTGTTAGCAGGAAGCGGGAGCCAGGAGCTCCCGGGCCTCGCTCGAACCCCGGCACCCCAGCACGAGAGATTTTGCGGGTGCCCCAGCGGTGTCCTAAGGGCTGCCGAGTCCCACGCCCGCGCTTGGGCCCCTGCCACCCACGTGGGAGACCCGGATGGAGTCCAGACTGCTGGCTTTGGCCTGGCCCAGCGCAGGCTGCTGTGGCCATTTGGGAAGAAACCAGCAGATGAAGGATGGATCGATCTCCCTCGATCTCTCTCAAGCTCTCTCTGTCTCTGTCTGTAACTGTGCCTCTTAAATAAATAAATTTAAAAAAAATAAAAGCAGGGGAGACCTCAGCAGTGCCTGTCATGCAGGGAACATGAGCCGGCTGCACAGGGCACCCCGCCTCCACAGCACCCCGCCACCCTCCCGCACCCCGCCCCACCATGACCCCCTCTACAGCTCGACTGAGTCGCCTCGCCAACGAGCACGTCTTGCAACCCGGGGCATTTTCTGGGGAGACGCCCAGTCTGAGGGCTGCTGGTACTGACAGGGAGGGACAGGCGTCCGGGACAGCCGGGTGACCGGGCCCTGGCGGGGTCACCTAGGGGACAAAGCCGCGAGACCTGCAGGGTGGAAGAGGGCCCTCAGCGTAGCACCGCCACTAGGGGACAGGGAGGGCCGCGTCCGGATGGGGAGGGACGCTGGAAGTGTCGCAAGAGTAGGAGCTGGGCCCCAGGGGCGCCCCCTGGCAGGGCATCCCGCTGCGACCAGGATGCTGGACCCGTCCCGTGAGCTGGCCCCGCTGCCCGGCCCAGGCACGACGCCAACAGATGCTGCGGGGCTGGAGGCGGGGGACCCTGAGCCGGTAGCGGCCCGCGCGGTCCGCACCAGCCTCCACAGCCGCTGCTGTCGCCCCCCCTCCTTGCCGCTCGCCACTGGTGGGGCCTTACGGATGCACTGTCCCACCGGCGCGCTGAACGGATTCCCCAGGAGGAACTGCACCTTGCACGGAAAGCCCGGCGGCGGCAGCGGCGGCGGACGGGGCGTCCAGTCTGCCCGCCCGGGCTCCGCCACTGCCACCACCCGAGGTCACGACCTGACTGAGGCTCGCCCCCGCCCTACCCTCAGCAATGCCGAGCCGCCCGGCCCTTGGCCACGCCCCCTTGCCGCGTCTCTATTGCGCAACGCCTACACAGCCCTCATCCCATTGGCCTTCGCCTCTACCTCAACGAAGCTCCCACCCACCCCGCGGCGTCCCATTGGCCGGAGAGCGAGCTAGGTCGCTGGAGTCCCCGGCAGGCGTAGCGGCTCCTCCCCTGGCCCGCCTCCGAAAGAGAGGCTTTGCGTGTTCATTCGCCCATATGTCGGTCAAGCTAGAGAATCCTTAGTAGTATTGGATAAAGGACGAGTCCATCACTCAAACCGGGACGAGGAGAGGCAGTGCCTCCACAAATATCCCCGCCCACAGAAAGCGCTGATTCGGGGGTAAACGTTGGTTGCCTTAAGCCTGGTTGGTGTGGTAGGATTTCCCCGCCCCGAGAACTGATCACATGATGCGTCCATGTTCACCCGGGATGTCTACCTCTTCACTTCCCCTTAGCGACCCAGCGGCGGCGCTCGGTTCCCTAGCAACTGGGGGACGCTGTTGCTGCGGGGACCCAGTCCGGAAGCCGGGGCCTGGGACGAGATGAGACGAGACCCGGGCTGGACTGCGCGGAGACAGGTCGGTCCACTAGTGTGCTCCGCAGATCACCTCAAAAGCCCAGGTGTCCCGCGTGGGCGGTGGGGCCGTGAGCACTTGAGCCGGAACCCGCCCCTTCCCAGGTGTGCATTGTTAGCAGGAAGTGGGAGCCAGGAGCTCCCGGGCCTCGCTCGAACCCCGGCACCCCAGCACGAGAGATTTTGCGGGTGCCCCAGCGGTGTCCTAAGGGCTGCCGAGTCCCACGCCCGCGCTTGGGCCCCTGCCACCCACGTGGGAGACCCGGATGGAGTCCAGACTGCTGGCTTTGGCCTGGCCCAGCGCAGGCTGCTGTGGCCATTTGGGAAGAAACCAGCAGATGAAGGATGGATCGATCTCCCTCGATCTCTCTCAAGCTCTCTCTGTCTCTGTCTGTAACTGTGCCTCTTAAATAAATAAATTTAAAAAAAATAAAAGCAGGGGAGACCTCAGCAGTGCCTGTCATGCAGGGAACATGAGCCGGCTACACAGGGCACCCCGCCTCCACAGCACCCCGCCACCCTCCCGCACCCCGCCCCACCATGACCCCCTGTACAGCTCGACTGAGTCGCCTCGCCAACGAGCACGTCTTGCAACCCGGGGCATTTTCTGGGGAGACGCCCAGTCTGAGGGCTGCTGGTACTGACAGGGAGGGACAGGCGTCCGGGACAGCCGGGTGACCGGGCCCTGGCGGGGTCACCTGGGGGACAAAGCCGCGAGACCTGCAGGGTGGAAGAGGGCGCTCAGCGTAGCACCGCCACTAGGGGACAGGGAGGGCCGCGTCCGGATGGGGAGGGACGCTGGAAGTGTCGCAAGAGTAGGAGCTGGGCCCCAGGGGCGCCCCCTGGCAGGGCATCCCGCTGCGACCAGGATGCTGGACCCGTCCCGTGAGCTGGCCCCGCTGCCCGGCCCAGGCACGACGCCAACAGATGCTGCGGGGCTGGAGGCGGGGGACCCTGAGCCGGTAGCGGCCCGCGCGGTCCGCACCAGCCTCCACAGCCGCTGCTGTCGCCCCCCCTCCTTGCCGCTCGCCACTGGTGGGGCCTTACGGATGCACTGTCCCACCGGCGCGCTGAACGGATTCCCCAGGAGGAACTGCACCTTGCACGGAAAGCCCGGCGGCGGCAGCGGCGGCGGACGGGGCGTCCAGTCTGCCCGCCCGGGCTCCGCCACTGCCACCACCCGAGGTCACGACCTGACTGAGGCTCGCCCCCACCCTACCCTCAGCAATGCCGAGCCGCCCGGCCCTTGGCCACGCCCCCTTGCCGCATCTCTATTGCGCAACGCCTACACAGCCCTCATCCCATTGGCCTTCGCCTCTACCTCAACGAAGCTCCCACCCACCCCGCGGCGTCCCATTGGCCGGAGAGCGAGCTAGGTCGCTGGAGTCCCCGGCAGGCGTAGCGGCTCCTCCCCTGGCCCGCCTCCGAAAGAGAGGCTTTGCGTGTCATTCGCCCATATGTCGGTCAAGCTAGAGAATCCTTAGTAGTATTGGATAAAGGACGAGTCCATCACTCAAACCGGGACGAGGAGAGGCAGTTCCTCCACAAATATCCCCGCCCACAGAAAGCGCTGATTCGGGGGTAAACGTTGGTTGCCTTAAGCCTGGTTGGTGTGGTAGGATTTCCCCGCCCCGAGAACTGATCACATGATGCGTCCATGTTCACCCGGGATGTCTACCTCTTCACTTCCCTTTAGCGACCCAGCGGCGGCGCTCGGTTCCCTAGCAACTGGGGGATGCTGTTGCTGCGGGGACCCAGTCCAGAAGCCGGGGCCTGGGACGAGATGAGACGAGACCCGGGCTGGACTGCGCAGTCCACTAGTGTGCTCCGCAGATCACCTCAAAAGCCCAGGTGTCCCGCGTGGGCGGTGGGGCCGTGAGCACTTGAGCCGGAACCCGCCCCTTCCCAGGTGTGCATTGTTAGCAGGAAGCGGGAGCCAGGAGCTCCCGGCCTCGCTCGAACCCCGGCACCCCAGCACGAGAGATTTTGCGGGTGCCCCAGCGGTGTCCTAAGGGCTGCCGAGTCCCACGCCCGCGCTTGGGCCCCTGCCACCCACGTGGGAGACCCGGATGGAGTCCAGACTGCTGGCTTTGGCCTGGCCCAGCGCAGGCTGCTGTGGCCATTTGGGAAGAAACCAGCAGATGAAGGATGGATCGATCTCCCTCGATCTCTCTCAAGCTCTCTCTGTCTCTGTCTGTAACTGTGCCTCTTAAATAAATAAATTAAAAAAAAATAAAAGCAGGGGATACCTCAGCAGTGCCTGTCATGCAGGGAACATGAGCCGGCTGCACAGGGCACCCCGCCCCCACAGCACCCCGCCACCCTCCCGCACCCCGCCCCACCATGACCCCCTCTACAGCTCGACTGAGTCGCCTCGCCAACGAGCACGTTTTGCAACCCGGGGCATTTTCTGGGGAGACGCCCAGTCTGAGGGCTGCTGGTACTGACAGGGAGGGACAGGCGTCCGGGACAGCCGGGTGACCGGGCCCTGGCGGGGTCACCTGGGGGACAAAGCCGCGAGACCTGCAGGGTGGAAGAGGGCCCTCAGCGTAGCACCGCCACTAGGGGACAGGGAGGGCCGCGTCCGGATGGGGAGGGACGCTGGAAGTGTCGCAAGAGTAGGAGCTGGGCCCCAGGGGCGCCCCCTGGCAGGGCATCCCGCTGCGACCAGGATGCTGGACCCGTCCCGTGAGCTGGCCCCGCTGCCCGGCCCAGGCACGACGCCAACAGATGCTGCGGGGCTGGAGGCGGGGGACCCTGAGCCAGTAGCGGCCCGCGCGGTCCGCACCAGCCTCCACAGCCGCTGCTGTCGCCCCCCCTCCTTGCCGCTCGCCACTTGTGGGGCCTTACGGATGCACTGTCCCACCGGCGCGCTGAACGGATTCCCCAGGAGGAACTGCACCTTGCACGGAAAGCCCGGCGGCGGCAGCGGCGGCGGACGGGGCGTCCAGTCTGCCCGCCCGGGCTCCGCCACTGCCACCACCCGAGGTCACGACCTGACTGAGGCTCGCCCCCGCCCTACCCTCAGCAATGCCCAGCCGCCCGGCCCTTGGCCACGCCCCCTTGCCGCGTCTCTATTGCGCAACGCCTACACAGCCCTCATCCCATTGGCCTTCGCCTCTACCTCAACGAAGCTCCCACCCACCCCGCGGCGTCCCATTGGCCGGAGAGCGAGCTAGGTCGCTGGAGTCCCCGGCAGGCGTAGCGGCTCCTCCCCTGGCCCGCCTCCGAAAGAGAGGCTTTGCGTGTTCATTCGCCCATATGTCGGTCAAGCTAGAGAATCCTTAGTAGTATTGGATAAAGGACGAGTCCATCACTCAAACCGGGACGAGGAGAGGCAGTGCCTCCACAAATATCCCCGCCCACAGAAAGCGCTGATTCGGGGGTAAACGTTGGTTGCCTTAAGCCTGGTTGGTGTGGTAGGATTTCCCCGCCCCGAGAACTGATCACATGATGCGTCCATGTTCACCCGGGATGTCTACCTCTTCACTTCCCCTTAGCGACCCAGCGGCGGCGCTCGGTTCCCTAGCAACTGGGGGACGCTGTTGCTGCGGGGACCCAGTCCGGAAGCCGGGGCCTGGGACGAGATGAGACGAGACCCGGGCTGGACTGCGCAGTCCACTAGTGTGCTCCGCAGATCACCTCAAAAGCCCAGGTGTCCCGCGTGGGCGGTGGGGCCGTGAGCACTTGAGCCGGAACCCGCCCCTTCCCAGGTGTGCATTGTTAGCAGGAAGCGGGAGCCAGGAGCTCCCGGGCCTCGCTCGAACCCCGGCACCCCAGCACGAGAGATTTTGCGGGTGCCCCAGCGGTGTCCTAAGGGCTGCCGAGTCCCACGCCCGCGCTTGGGCCCCTGCCACCCACGTGGGAGACCCGGATGGAGTCCAGACTGCTGGCTTTGGCCTGGCCCAGCGCAGGCTGCTGTGGCCATTTGGGAAGAAACCAGCAGATGAAGGATGGATCGATCTCCCTCGATCTCTCTCAAGCTCTCTCTGTCTCTGTCTGTAACTGTGCCTCTTAAATAAATAAATTTAAAAAAAATAAAAGCAGGGGAGACCTCAGCAGTGCCTGTCATGCAGGGAACATGAGCCGGCTGCACAGGGCACCCCGCCCCCACAGCACCCCGCCACCCTCCCGCACCCCGCCCCACCATGACCCCCTCTACAGCTCGACTGAGTCTCCTCGCCAACGAGCACGTCTTGCAACCCGGGGCATTTTCTGGGGAGACGCCCAGTCTGAGGGCTGCTGGTACTGACAGGGAGGGACAGGCGTCCGGGACAGCCGGGTGACCGGGCCCTGGCGGGGTCACCTGGGGGACAAAGCCGCGAGACCTGCAGGGTGGAAGAGGGCGCTCAGCGTAGCACCGCCACTAGGGGACAGGGAGGGCCGCGTCCGGATGGGGAGGGACGCTGGAAGTGTCGCAAGAGTAGGAGCTGGGCCCCAGGGGCGCCCCCTGGCAGGGCATCCCGCTGCCCAGCGGAGGCCTGGCGACCAGGATGCCGGACCCGTCCCGTGAGCTGGCCCCGCTGCCCGGCCCAGGCACGACGCCAACAAATGCTGCGGGGCTGGAGGCGGGGGACCCTGAGCCGGTAGCGGCCCGCGCGGTCCGCACCAGCCTCCACAGCCGCTGCTGTCGCCCCCCCTCCTTGCCGCTCGCCACTGGTGGGGCCTTACGGATGCACTGTCCCACCGGCGCGCTGAACGGATTCCCCAGGAGGAACTGCACCTTGCACGGAAAGCCCGGCGGCGGCAGCGGCGGCGGACTGGGCGTCCAGTCTGCCCGCCCGGGCTCCGCCACTGCCACCACCCGAGGTCACGACCTGACTGAGGCTCGCCCCCACCCTACCCTCAGCAATGCCGAGCCGCCCGGCCCTTGGCCACGCCCCCTTGCCGCGTCTCTATTGCGCAACGCCTACACAGCCCTCATCCCATTGGCCTTCGCCTCTACCTCAACGAAGCTCCCACCCACCCCGCGGCGTCCCATTGGCCGGAGAGCGAGCTAGGTCGCTGGAGTCCCCGGCAGGCGTAGCGGCTCCTCCCCTGGCCCGCCTCCGAAAGAGAGGCTTTGCGTGTTCATTCGCCCATATGTCGGTCAAGCTAGAGAATCCTTAGTAGTATTGGATAAAGGACGAGTCCATCACTCAAACCGGGACGAGGAGAGGCGGTGCCTCCACAAATATCCCCGCCCACAGAAAGCGCTGATTCGGGGGTAAACGTTGGTTGCCTTAAGCCTGGTTGGTGTGGTAGGATTTCCCCGCCCCGTGAATTGATCACGTGATGCGTCCATGTTCACATGGGATGTCTACCTCTTCACTTCCCCTTAGCGACCCAGCGGCGGCGCTCGGTTCCCTAGCAACCGGGGGACGCTGTTGCAGCGGGGACCCAGTCCGGAAGCCGGGGCCTGGGACGAGATGAGACGAGACCCGGGCTGGACTGCGCAGTCCACTAGTGTGCTCCGCAGATCACCTCAAAAGCCCAGGTGTCCCGCGTGGGCGGTGGGGCCGTGAGCACTTGAGCCGGAACCCGCCCCTTCCCAGGTGTGCATTGTTAGCAGGAAGTGGGAGCCAGGAGCTCCCGGGCCTCGCTCGAACCCCGGCACCCCAGCACGAGAGATTTTGCGGGTGCCCCAGCGGTGTCCTAAGGGCTGCCGAGTCCCACGCCCGCGCTTGGGCCCCTGCCACCCACGTGGGAGACCCGGATGGAGTCCACACTGCTGGCTTTGGCCTGGCCCAGCGCAGGCTGCTGTGGCCATTTGGGAAGAAACCAGCAGATGAAGGATGGATCGATCTCCCTCGATCTCTCTCAAGCTCTCTCTCTCTCTGTCTGTAACTGTGCCTCTTAAATAAATAAATTTAAAAAAAATAAAAGCAGGGGAGACCTCAGCAGTGCCTGTCATGCAGGGAACATGAGCCGGCTGCACAGGGCACCCCGCCTCCACAGCACCCCGCCACCCTCCCGCACCCCGCCCCACCATGACCCCCTCTACAGCTCGACTGAGTCGCCTCGCCAACGAGCACGTCTTGCAACCCGGGGCATTTTCTGGGGAGACGCCCAGTCTGAGGGCTGCTGGTACTGACAGGGAGGGACAGGCGTCCGGGACAGCCGGGTGACCGGGCCCTGGCGGGCTCACCTGGGGGACAAAGCCGCGAGACCTGCAGGGTGGAAGAGGGCCCTCAGCGTAGCACCGCCATTAGGGGACAGGGAGGGCCGCGTCCGGATGGGGAGGGACGCTGGAAGTGTCGCAAGAGTAGGAGCTGGGCCCCAGGGGCGCCCCCTGGCAGGGCATCCCGCTGCGACCAGGATGCTGGACCCGTCCCGTGAGCTGGCCCCGCTGCCCGGCCCAGGCGCGACGCCAACAGATGCTGCGGGGCTGGAGGCGGGGGACCCTGAGCCGGTAGCGGCCCGCGCGGTCCGCACCAGCCTCCACAGCCGCTGCTGTCGCCCCCCCTCCTTGCCGCTCGCCACTGGTGGGGCCTTACGGATGCACTGTCCCACCGGCGCGCTGAACGGATTCCCCAGGAGGAACTGCACCTTGCACGGAAAGCCCGGCGGCGGCAGCAGCGGCGGACGGGGCGTCCAGTCTGCCCGCCCGGGCTCCGCCACTGCCACCACCCGAGGTCACGACCTGACTGAGGCTCGCCCCCGCCCTACCCTCAGCAATGCCGAGCCGCCCGGCCCTTGGCCACGCCCCCTTGCCGCGTCTCTATTGCGCAACGCCTACACAGCCCTCATCCCATTGGCCTTCGCCTCTACCTCAACGAAGCTCCCACCCACCCCGCGGCGTCCCATTGGCCGGAGAGCGAGCTAGGTCGCTGGAGTCCCCGGCAGGCGTAGCGGCTCCTCCCTTGGCCCGCCTCCGAAAGAGAGGCTTTGCGTGTTCATTCGCCCATATGTCGGTCAAGCTAGAGAATCCTTAGTAGTATTGGATAAAGGACGAGTCCATCACTCAAACCGGGACGAGGAGAGGCAGTGCCTCCACAAATATCCCCGCCCACAGAAAGCGCTGATTCGGGGGTAAACGTTGGTTGCCTTAAGCCTGGTTGGTGTGGTAGGATTTCCCCGCCCCGAGAACTGATCACATGATGCGTCCATGTTCACCCGGGATGTCTACCTCTTCACTTCCCCTTAGCGACCCAGCGGCGGCGCTCGGTTCCCTAGCAACCGGGGGACGCTGTTGCAGCGGGGACCCAGTCCGGAAGCCGGGGCCTGGGACGAGATGAGACGAGACCCGGGCTGGACTGCGCAGTCCACTAGTGTGCTCCGCAGATCACCTCAAAAGCCCAGGTGTCCTGCGTGGGCGGTGGGGCCGTGAGCACTTGAGCCGGAACCCGCCCCTTCCCAGGTGTGCATTGTTAGCAGGAAGCGGGAGCCAGGAGCTCCCGGGCCTCGCTCGAACCCCGGCACCCCAGCACGAGAGATTTTGCGGGTGCCCCAGCGGTGTCCTAAGGGCTGCCGAGTCCCACGCCCGCGCTTGGGCCCCTGCCACCCACGTGGGAGACCCGGATGGAGTCCAGACTGCTGGCTTTGGCCTGGCCCAGTGCAGGCTGCTGTGGCCATTTGGGAAGAAACCAGCAGATGAAGGATGGATCGATCTCCCTCGATCTCTCTCAATCTCTCTCTCTCTCTGTCTGTAACTGTGCCTCTTAAATAAATAAATTTAAAAAAAATAAAAGCAGGGGAGACCTCAGCAGTGCCTGTCATGCAGGGAACATGAGCCGGCTGCACAGGGCACCCCGCCCCCACAGCACCCCGCCACCCTCCCGCACCCCGCCCCACCATGACCCCCTCTACAGCTCGACTGAGTCGCCTCGCCAACGAGCACGTTTTGCAACCCGGGGCATTTTCTGGGGAGACGCCCAGTCTGAGGGCTGCTGGTACTGACAGGGAGGGACAGGCGTCCGGGACAGCCGGGTGACCGGGCCCTGGCAGGGTCACCTGGGGGACAAAGCCGCGAGACCTGCAGGGTGGAAGAGGGCCCTCAGCGTAGCACCGCCACTAGGGGACAGGGAGGGCCGCGTCCGGATGGGGAGGGACGCTGGAAGTGTCGCAAGAGTAGGAGCTGGGCCCCAGGGGCGCCCCCTGGCAGGGCATCCCGCTGCGACCAGGATGCTGGACCCGTCCCGTGAGCTGGCCCCGCTGCCCGGCCCAGGCACGACGCCAACAGATGCTGCGGGGCTGGAGGCGGGGGACCCTGAGCCAGTAGCGGCCCGCGCGGTCCGCACCAGCCTCCACAGCCGCTGCTGTCGCCCCCCCTCCTTGCCGCTCGCCACTGGTGGGGCCTTACGGATGCACTGTCCCACCGGCGCGCTGAACGGATTCCCCAGGAGGAACTGCACCTTGCACGGAAAGCCCGGCGGCGGCAGCGGCGGCGGACGGGGCGTCCAGTCTGCCCGCCCGGGCTCCGCCACTGCCACCACCCGAGGTCACGACCTGACTGAGGCTCGCCCCCGCCCTACCCTCAGCAATGCCCAGCCGCCCGGCCCTTGGCCACGCCCCCTTGCCGCGTCTCTATTGCGCAACGCCTACACAGCCCTCATCCCATTGGCCTTCGCCTCTACCTCAACGAAGCTCCCACCCACCCCGCGGCGTCCCATTGGCCGGAGAGCGAGCTAGGTCGCTGGAGTCCCCGGCAGGCGTAGCGGCTCCTCCCCTGGCCCGCCTCCGAAAGAGAGGCTTTGCGTGTTCATTCGCCCATATGTCGGTCAAGCTAGAGAATCCTTAGTAGTATTGGATAAAGGACGAGTCCATCACTCAAACCGGGACGAGGAGAGGCGGTGCCTCCACAAATATCCCCGCCCACAGAAAGCGCTGATTCGGGGGTAAACGTTGGTTGCCTTAAGCCTGGTTGGTGTGGTAGGATTTCCCCGCCCCGAGAACTGATCACATGATGCGTCCATGTTCACCCGGGATGTCTACCTCTTCACTTCCCCTTAGCGACCCAGCGGCGGCGCTCGGTTCCCTAGCAACTGGGGGACGCTGTTGCTGCGGGGACCCAGTCCGGAAGCCGGGGCCTGGGACGAGATGAGACGAGACCCGGGCTGGACTGCGCAGTCCACTAGTGTGCTCCGCAGATCACCTCAAAAGCCCAGGTGTCCCGCGTGGGCGGTGGGGCCGTGAGCACTTGAGCCGGAACCCGCCCCTTCCCAGGTGTGCATTGTTAGCAGGAAGCGGGAGCCAGGAGCTCCCGGGCCTCGCTCGAACCCCGGCACCCCAGCACGAGAGATTTTGCGGGTGCCCCAGCGGTGTCCTAAGGGCTGCCGAGTCCCACGCCCGCGCTTGGGCCCCTGCCACCCACGTGGGAGACCCGGATGGAGTCCAGACTGCTGGCTTTGGCCTGGCCCAGCGCAGGCTGCTGTGGCCATTTGGGAAGAAACCAGCAGATGAAGGATGGATCGATCTCCCTCGATCTCTCTCAAGCTCTCTCTCTCTCTGTCTGTAACTGTGCCTCTTAAATAAATAAATTTTAAAAAAATAAAAGCAGGGGAGACCTCAGCAGTGCCTGTCATGCAGGGAACATGAGCCGGCTGCACAGGGCACCCCGCCCCCACATCACCCCGCCACCCTCCCGCACCCCGCCCCACCATGACCCCCTCTACAGCTCGACTGAGTCTCCTCGCCAACGAGCACGTCTTGCAACCCGGGGCATTTTCTGGGGAGACGCCCAGTCTGAGGGCTGCTGGTACTGACAGGGAGGGACAGGCGTCCGGGACAGCCGGGTGACCGGGCCCTGGCGGGGTCACCTGGGGGACAAAGCCACGAGACCTGCAGGGTGGAAGAGGGCGCTCAGCATAGCACCGCCACTAGGGGACAGGGAGGGCCGCGTCCGGATGGGGAGGGACGCTGGAAGTGTCGCAAGAGTAGGAGCTGGGCCCCAGGGGCGCCCCCTGGCAGGGCATCCCGCTGCCCAGCGGAGGCCTGGCGACCAGGATGCCGGACCCGTCCCGTGAGCTGGCCCCGCTGCCCGGCCCAGGCACGACGCCAACAAATGCTGCGGGGCTGGAGGCGGGGGATCCTGAGCCGGTAGCGGCCCGCGCGGTCCGCACCAGCCTCCACAGCCGCTGCTGTCGCCCCCCCTCCTTGCCGCTCGCCACTGGTGGGGCCTTACGGATGCACTGTCCCACCGGCGCGCTGAACGGATTCCCCAGGAGGAACTGCACCTTGCACGGAAAGCCCGGCGGCGGCAGCGGCGGCGGACTGGGCGTCCAGTCTGCCCGCCCGGGCTCCGCCACTGCCACCACCCGAGGTCACGACCTGACTGAGGCTCGCCCCCACCCTACCCTCAGCAATGCCGAGCCGCCCGGCCCTTGGCCACGCCCCCTTGCCGCGTCTCTATTGCGCAACGCCTACACAGCCCTCATCCCATTGGCCTTCGCCTCTACCTCAACGAAGCTCCCACCCACCCCGCGGCGTCCCATTGGCCGGAGAGCGAGCTAGGTCGCTGGAGTCCCCGGCAGGCGTAGCGGCTCCTCCCCTGGCCCGCCTCCGAAAGAGAGGCTTTGCGTGTTCATTCGCCCATATGTCGGTCAAGCTAGAGAATCCTTAGTAGTATTGGATAAAGGACGAGTCCATCACTCAAACCGGGACGAGGAGAGGCGGTGCCTCCACAAATATCCCCGCCCACAGAAAGCGCTGATTCGGGGGTAAACGTTGGTTGCCTTAAGCCTGGTTGGTGTGGTAGGATTTCCCCGCCCCGTGAATTGATCACGTGATGCGTCCATGTTCACCCGGGATGTCTACCTCTTCACTTCCCCTTAGCGACCCAGCGGCGGCGCTCGGTTCCCTAGCAACCGGGGGACGCTGTTGCAGCGGGGACCCAGTCCGGAAGCCGGGGCCTGGGACGAGATGAGACGAGACCCGGGCTGGACTGCGCAGTCCACTAGTGTGCTCCGCAGATCACCTCAAAAGCCCAGGTGTCCCGCGTGGGCGGTGGGGCCGTGAGCACTTGAGCCGGAACCCGCCCCTTCCCAGGTGTGCATTGTTAGCAGGAAGCGGGAGCCAGGAGCTCCCGGGCCTCGCTCGAACCCCGGCACCCCAGCACGAGAGATTTTGCGGGTGCCCCAGCGGTGTCCTAAGGGCTGCCGAGTCCCACGCCCGCGCTTGGGCCCCTGCCACCCACGTGGGAGACCCGGATGGAGTCCACACTGCTGGCTTTGGCCTGGCCCAGCGCAGGCTGCTGTGGCCATTTGGGAAGAAACCAGCAGATGAAGGATGGATCGATCTCCCTCGATCTCTCTCAAGCTCTCTCTCTCTCTGTCTGTAACTGTGACTCTTAAATAAATAAATTTAAAAAAAATAAAAGCAGGGGAGACCTCAGCAGTGCCTGTCATGCAGGGAACTTGAGCCGGCTGCACAGGGCACCCCGCCTCCACAGCACCCCGCCACCCTCCCGCACCCCGCCCCACCATGACCCCCTCTACAGCTCGACTGAGTCGCCTCGCCAACGAGCACGTCTTGCAACCCGGGGCATTTTCTGGGGAGACGCCCAGTCTGAGGGCTGCTGGTACTGACAGGGAGGGACAGGCGTCCGGGACAGCCGGGTGACCGGGCCCTGGCGGGCTCACCTGGGGGACAAAGCCGCGAGACCTGCAGGGTGGAAGAGGGCCCTCAGCGTAGCACCGCCACTAGGGGACAGGGAGGGCCGCGTCCGGATGGGGAGGGACGCTGGAAGTGTCGCAAGAGTAGGAGCTGGGCCCCAGGGGCGCCCCCTGGCAGGGCATCCCGCTGCGACCAGGATGCTGGACCCGTCCCGTGAGCTGGCCCCGCTGCCCGGCCCAGGCGCGACGCCAACAGATGCTGCGGGGCTGGAGGCGGGGGACCCTGAGCCGGTAGCGGCCCGCGCGGTCCGCACCAGCCTCCACAGCCGCTGCTGTCGCCCCCCCTCCTTGCCGCTCGCCACTGGTGGGGCCTTACGGATGCACTGTCCCACCGGCGCGCTGAACGGATTCCCCAGGAGGAACTGCACCTTGCACGGAAAGCCCGGCGGCGGCAGCGGCGGCGGACGGGGCGTCCAGTCTGCCCGCCCGGGGCTCCGCCACTGCCACCACCCGAGGTCACGACCTGACTGAGGCTCGCCCCCGCCCTACCCTCAGCAATGCCGAGCCGCCCGGCCCTTGGCCACGCCCCCTTGCCGCGTCTCTATTGCGCAACGCCTACACAGCCCTCATCCCATTGGCCTTCGCCTCTACCTCAACGAAGCTCCCACCCACCCCGCGGCGTCCCATTGGCCGGAGAGCGAGCTAGGTCGCTGGAGTCCCCGGCAGGCGTAGCGGCTCCTCCCCTGGCCCGCCTCCGAAAGAGAGGCTTTGCGTGTTCATTCGCCCATATGTCGGTCAAGCTAGAGAATCCTTAGTAGTATTGGATAAAGGACGAGTCCATCACTCAAACCGGGACGAGGAGAGGCAGTTCCTCCACAAATATCCCCGCCCACAGAAAGCGCTGATTCGGGGGTAAACGTTGGTTGCCTTAAGCCTGGTTGGTGTGGTAGGATTTCCCCACCCCGAGAACTGATCACATGATGCGTCCATGTTCACCCGGGATGTCTACCTCTTCACTTCCCCTTAGCGACCCAGCGGCGGCGCTCGGTTCCCTAGCAACTGGGGGATGCTGTTGCTGCGGGGACCCAGTCCGGAAGCCGGGGCCTGGGACGAGATGAGACGAGACCCGGGCTGGACTGCGCAGTCCACTAGTGTGCTCCGCAGATCACCTCAAAAGCCCAGGTGTCCCGCGTGGGCGGTGGGGCCGTGAGCACTTGAGCCGGAACCCGCCCCTTCCCAGGTGTGCATTGTTAGCAGGAAGCGGGAGCCAGGAGCTCCCGGGCCTCGCTCGAACCCCGGCACCCCAGCACGAGAGATTTTGCGGGTGCCCCAGCGGTGTCCTAAGGGCTGCCGAGTCCCACGCCCGCGCTTGGGCCCCTGCCACCCACGTGGGAGACCCGGATGGAGTCCAGACTGCTGGCTTTGGCCTGGCCCAGCGCAGGCTGCTGTGGCCATTTGGGAAGAAACCAGCAGATGAAGGATGGATCGATCTCCCTCGATCTCTCTCAAGCTCTCTCTGTCTCTGTCTGTAACTGTGCCTCTTAAATAAATAAATTTAAAAAAAATAAAAGCAGGGGAGACCTCAGCAGTGTCTGTCATGCAGGGAACATGAGCCGGCTGCACAGGGCACCCCGCCCCCACAGCACCCCGCCACCCTCCCGCACCCCGCCCCACCATGACCCCCTCTACAGCTCGACTGAGTCTCCTCGCCAACGAGCACGTCTTGCAACCCGGGGCATTTTCTGGGGAGACGCCCAGTCTGAGGGCTGCTGGTACTGACAGGGAGGGACAGGCGTCCGGGACAGCCGGGTGACCGGGCCCTGGCGGGGTCACCTGGGGGACAAAGCCACGAGACCTGCAGGGTGGAAGAGGGCGCTCAGCGTAGCACCGCCACTAGGGGACAGGGAGGGCCGCGTCCGGATGGGGAGGGACGCTGGAAGTGTCGCAAGAGTAGGAGCTGGGCCCCAGGGGCGCCCCCTGGCAGGGCATCCCGCTGCGACCAGGATGCTGGACCCGTCCCGTGAGCTGGCCCCGCTGCCCGGCCCAGGCGCGACGCCAACAGATGCTGCGGGGCTGGAGGCGGGGGACCCTGAGCCGGTAGCGGCCCGCGCGGTCCGCACCAGCCTCCACAGCCGCTGCTGTCGCCCCCCCTCCTTGCCGCTCGCCACTGGTGGGGCCTTACGGATGCACTGTCCCACCGGCGCGCTGAACGGATTCCCCAGGAGGAACTGCACCTTGCACGGAAAGCCCGGCGGCGGCAGCGGCGGCGGACGGGGCGTCCAGTCTGCCCGCCCGGGGCTCCGCCACTGCCACCACCCGAGGTCACGACCTGACTGAGGCTCGCCCCCGCCCTACCCTCAGCAATGCCGAGCCGCCCGGCCCTTGGCCACGCCCCCTTGCCGCGTCTCTATTGCGCAACGCCTACACAGCCCTCATCCCATTGGCCTTCGCCTCTACCTCAACGAAGCTCCCACCCACCCCGCGGCGTCCCATTGGCCGGAGAGCGAGCTAGGTCGCTGGAGTCCCCGGCAGGCGTAGCGGCTCCTCCCCTGGCCCGCCTCCGAAAGAGAGGCTTTGCGTGTTCATTCGCCCATATGTCGGTCAAGCTAGAGAATCCTTAGTAGTATTGGATAAAGGACGAGTCCATCACTCAAACCGGGACGAGGAGAGGCGGTGCCTCCACAAATATCCCCGCCCACAGAAAGCGCTGATTCGGGGGTAAACGTTGGTTGCCTTAAGCCTGGTTGGTGTGGTAGGATTTCCCCGCCCCGTGAATTGATCACGTGATGCGTCCATGTTCACATGGGATGTCTACCTCTTCACTTCCCCTTAGCGACCCAGCGGCGGCGCTCGGTTCCCTAGCAACCGGGGGACGCTGTTGCAGCGGGGACCCAGTCCGGAAGCCGGGGCCTGGGACGAGATGAGACGAGACCCGGGCTGGACTGCGCAGTCCACTAGTGTGCTCCGCAGATCACCTCAAAAGCCCAGGTGTCCCGCGTGGGCGGTGGGGCCGTGAGCACTTGAGCCGGAACCCGCCCCTTCCCAGGTGTGCATTGTTAGCAGGAAGCGGGAGCCAGGAGCTCCCGGGCCTCGCTCGAACCCCGGCACCCCAGCACGAGAGATTTTGCGGGTGCCCCAGCGGTGTCCTAAGGGCTGCCGAGTCCCACGCCCGCGCTTGGGCCCCTGCCACCCACGTGGGAGACCCGGATGGAGTCCAGACTGCTGGCTTTGGCCTGGCCCAGCGCAGGCTGCTGTGGCCATTTGGGAAGAAACCAGCAGATGAAGGATGGATCGATCTCCCTCGATCTCTCTCAAGCTCTCTCTCTCTCTGTCTGTAACTGTGCCTCTTAAATAAATAAATTTAAAAAAAATAAAAGCAGGGGAGACCTCAGCAGTGCCTGTCATGCAGGGAACATGAGCCGGCTGCACAGGGCACCCCGCCCCCACAGCACCCCGCCACCCTCCCGCACCCCGCCCCACCATGACCCCCTCTACAGCTCGACTGAGTCTCCTCGCCAATGAGCACGTCTTGCAACCCGGGGCATTTTCTGGGGAGACGCCCAGTCTGAGGGCTGCTGGTACTGACAGGGAGGGACAGGCGTCCGGGACAGCCGGGTGACCGGGCCCTGGCGGGGTCACCTGGGGGACAAAGCCGCGAGACCTGCAGGGTGGAAGAGGGCGCTCAGCGTAGCACCGCCACTAGGGGACAGGGAGGGCCGCGTCCGGAAGGGGAGGGACGCTGGAAGTGTCGCAAGAGTAGGAGCTGGGCCCCAGGGGCGCCCCCTGGCAGGGCATCCCGCTGCGACCAGGATGCTGGACCCGTCCCGTGAGCTGGCCCCGCTGCCCGGCCCAGGCACGACGCCAACAGATGCTGCGGGGCTGGAGGCGGGGGACCCTGAGCCGGTAGCGGCCCGCGCGGTCCGCACCAGCCTCCACAGCCGCTGCTGTCGCCCCCCCTCCTTGCCGCTCGCCACTGGTGGGGCCTTACGGATGCACTGTCCCACCGGCGCGCTGAACGGATTCCCCAGGAGGAACTGCACCTTGCACGGAAAGCCCGGCGGCGGCAGCGGCGGCGGACTGGGCGTCCAGTCTGCCCGCCCGGGCTCCGCCACTGCCACCACCCGAGGTCACGACCTGACTGAGGCTCGCCCCCGCCCTACCCTCAGCAATGCCGAGCCGCCCGGCCCTTGGCCACGCCCCCTTGCCGCGTCTCTATTGCGCAACGCCTACACAGCCCTCATCCCATTGGCCTTCGCCTCTACCTCAACGAAGCTCCCACCCACCCCGCGGCGTCCCATTGGCCGGAGAGCGAGCTAGGTCGCTGGAGTCCCCGGCAGGCGTAGCGGCTCCTCCCCTGGCCCGCCTCCGAAAGAGAGGCTTTGCGTGTTCATTCGCCCATATGTCGGTCAAGCTAGAGAATCCTTAGTAGTATTGGATAAAGGACGAGTCCATCACTCAAACCGGGACGAGGAGAGGCAGTTCCTCCACAAATATCCCCGCCCACAGAAAGCGCTGATTCGGGGGTAAACGTTGGTTGCCTTAAGCCTGGTTGGTGTGGTAGGATTTCCCCGCCCCGAGAACTGATCACATGATGCGTCCATGTTCACCCGGGATGTCTACCTCTTCACTTCCCCTTAGCGACCCAGCGGCGGCGCTCGGTTCCCTAGCAACTGGGGGACGCTGTTGCTGCGGGGACCCAGTCCGGAAGCCGCGGCCTGGGACGAGATGAGACGAGACCCGGGCTGGACTGCGCGGAGAGAGGTCAGTCCACTAGTGTGCTCCGCAGATCACCTCAAAAGCCCAGGTGTCCCGCGTGGGCGGTGGGGCCGTGAGCACTTGAGCCGGAACCCGCCCCTTCCCAGGTGTGCATTGTTAGCAGGAAGCGGGAGCCAGGAGCTCCTGGGCCTCGCTCGAACCCCGGCACCCCAGCACGAGAGATTTTGCGGGTGCCCCAGCGGTGTCCTAAGGGCTGCCGAGTCCCACGCCCGCGCTTGGGCCCCTGCCACCCACGTGGGAGACCCGGATGGAGTCCACACTGCTGGCTTTGGCCTGGCCCAGCGCAGGCTGCTGTGGCCATTTGGGAAGAAACCAGCAGATGAAGGATGGATCGATCTCCCTCGATCTCTCTCAAGCTCTCTCTCTCTCTGTCTGTAACTGTGCCTCTTAAATAAATAAATTTAAAAAAAATAAAAGCAGGGGAGACCTCAGCAGTGCCTGTCATGCAGGGAACATGAGCCGGCTGCACAGGGCACCCCGCCCCCACAGCACCCCGCCACCCTCCCGGACCCCGCCCCACCATGACCCCCTCTACAGCTCGACTGAGTCGCCTCGCCAACGAGCACGTCTTGCAACCCGGGGCATTTTCTGGGGAGACGCCCAGTCTGAGGGCTGCTGGTACTGACAGGGAGGGACAGGCATCCGGGACAGCCGGGTGACCAGGCCCTGGCGGGGTCACCTGGGGGACAAAGCCGCGAGACCTGCAGGGTGGAAGAGGGCGCTCAGCGTAGCACCGCCACTAGGGGACAGGGAGGGCCGCGTCCGGATGGGGAGGGACGCTGGAAGTGTCGCAAGAGTAGGAGCTGGGCCCCAGGGGCGCCCCCTGGCAGGGCATCCCGCTGCCCAGCGGAGGCCTGGCGACCAGGATGCCGGACCCGTCCCGTGAGCTGGCCCCGCTGCCCGGCCCAGGCGCGACGCCAACAGATGCTGCGGGGCTGGAGGCGGGGGACCCTGAGCCGGTAGCGGCCCGCGCGGTCCGCACCAGCCTCCACAGCCGCTGCTGTCGCCCCCCCTCCTTGCCGCTCGCCACTGGTGGGGCCTTACGGATGCACTGTCCCACCGGCGCGCTGAACGGATTCCCCAGGAGGAACTGCACCTTGCACGGAAAGCCCGGCGGCGGCAGCGGCGGCGGACTGGGCGTCCAGTCTGCCCGCCCGGGCTCCGCCACTGCCACCACCCGAGGTCACGACCTGACTGAGGCTCGCCCCCGCCCTACCCTCAGCAATGCCGAGCCGCCCGGCCCTTGGCCACGCCCCCTTGCCGCGTCTCTATTGCGCAACGCCTACACAGCCCTCATCCCATTGGCCTTCGCCTCTACCTCAACGAAGCTCCCACCCACCCCGCGGCGTCCCATTGGCCGGAGAGCGAGCTAGGTCGCTGGAGTCCCCGGCAGGCGTAGCGGCTCCTCCCCTGGCCCGCCTCCGAAAGAGAGGCTTTGCGTGTTCATTCGCCCATATGTCGGTCAAGCTAGAGAATCCTTAGTAGTATTGGATAAAGGACGAGTCCATCACTCAAACCGGGACGAGGAGAGGCGGTGCCTCCACAAATATCCCCGCCCACAGAAAGCGCTGATTCGGGGGTAAACGTTGGTTGCCTTAAGCCTGGTTGGTGTGGTAGGATTTCCCCGCCCCGTGAATTGATCACGTGATGCGTCCATGTTCACATGGGATGTCTACCTCTTCACTTCCCCTTAGCGACCCAGCGGCGGCGCTCGGTTCCCTAGCAACCGGGGGACGCTGTTGCAGCGGGGACCCAGTCCGGAAGCCGGGGCCTGGGACGAGATGAGACGAGACCCGGGCTGGACTGCGCAGTCCACTAGTGTGCTCCGCAGATCACCTCAAAAGCCCAGGTGTCCCGCGTGGGCGGTGGGGCCGTGAGCACTTGAGCCGGAACCCGCCCCTTCCCAGGTGTGCATTGTTAGCAGGAAGCGGGAGCCAGGAGCTCCCGGGCCTCGCTCGAACCCCGGCACCCCAGCACGAGAGATTTTGCGGGTGCCCCAGCGGTGTCCTAAGGGCTGCCGAGTCCCACGCCCGCGCTTGGGCCCCTGCCACCCACGTGGGAGACCCGGATGGAGTCCAGACTGCTGGCTTTGGCCTGGCCCAGCGCAGGCTGCTGTGGCCATTTGGGAAGAAACCAGCAGATGAAGGATGGATCGATCTCCCTCGATCTCTCTCAAGCTCTCTCTCTCTCTGTCTGTAACTGTGCCTCTTAAATAAATAAATTTAAAAAAAATAAAAGCAGGGGAGACCTCAGCAGTGCCTGTCATGCAGGGAACATGAGCCGGCTGCACAGGGCACCCCGCCTCCACAGCACCCCGCCACCCTCCCGCACCCCGCCCCACCATGACCCCCTCTACAGCTCGACTGAGTCGCCTCGCCAACGAGCACGTCTTGCAACCCGGGGCATTTTCTGGGGAGACGCCCAGCCTGAGGGCTGCTGGTACTGACAGGGAGGGACAGGCGTCCGGGACAGCCGGGTGACCGGGCCCTGGCGGGGTCACCTGGGGGACAAAGCCGCGAGACCTGCAGGGTGGAAGAGGGCCCTCAGCGTAGCACAGCCACTAGGGGACAGGGAGGGCCGCGTCCGGATGGGGAGGGACGCTGGAAGTGTCGCAAGAGTAGGAGCTGGGCCCCAGGGGCGCCCCCTGGCAGGGCATCCCGCTGCGACCAGGATGCTGGACTCGTCCCGTGAGCTGGCCCCGCTGCCCGGCCCAGGCACGACGCCAACAGATGCTGCGGGGCTGGAGGCGGGGGACCCTGAGCCGGTAGCGGCCCGCGCAGTCCGCACCAGCCTCCACAGCCGCTGCTGTCGCCCCCCCTCCTTGCCGCTCGCCACTGGTGGGGCCTTACGGATGCACTGTCCCACCGGCGCGCTGAACGGATTCCCCAGGAGGAACTGCACCTTGCACGGAAAGCCCGGCGGCGGCAGCGGCGGCGGACGGGGCGTCCAGTCTGCCCGCCCGGGCTCCGCCACTGCCACCACCCGAGGTCACGACCTGACTGAGGCTCGCCCCCGCCCTACCCTCAGCAATGCCGAGCCGCCCGGCCCTTGGCCACGCCCCCTTGCCGCGTCTCTATTGCGCAACGCCTACACAGCCCTCATCCCATTGGCCTTCGCCTCTACCTCAACGAAGCTCCCACCCACCCCGCGGCGTCCCATTGGCCGGAGAGCGAGCTAGGTCGCTGGAGTCCCCGGCAGGCGTAGCGGCTCCTCCCCTGGCCCGCCTCCGAAAGAGAGGCTTTGCGTGTTCATTCGCCCATATGTCGGTCAAGCTAGAGAATCCTTAGTAGTATTGGATAAAGGACGAGTCCATCACTCAAACCGGGACGAGGAGAGGCGGTGCCTCCACAAATATCCCCGCCCACAGAAAGCGCTGATTCGGGGGTAAACGTTGGTTGCCTTAAGCCTGGTTGGTGTGGTAGGATTTCCCCGCCCCGAGAACTGATCACGTGATGCGTCCATGTTCACATGGGATGTCTACCTCTTCACTTCCCCTTAGCGACCCAGCGGCGGCGCTCGGTTCCCTAGCAACCGGGGGACGCTGTTGCAGCGGGGACCCAGTCCGGAAGCCGGGGCCTGGGACGAGATGAGACGAGACCCGGGCTGGACTGCGCAGTCCACTAGTGTGCTCCGCAGATCACCTCAAAAGCCCAGGTGTCCCGCGTGGGCGGTGGGGCCGTGAGCACTTGAGCCGGAACCCGCCCCTTCCCAGGTGTGCATTGTTAGCAGGAAGCGGGAGCCAGGAGCTCCCGGGCCTCGCTCGAACCCCGGCACCCCAGCACGAGAGATTTTGCGGGTGCCCCAGCGGTGTCCTAAGGGCTGCCGAGTCCCACGCCCACGCTTGGGCCCCTGCCACCCACGTGGGAGACCCGGATGGAGTCCAGACTGCTGGCTTTGGCCTGGCCCAGCGCAGGCTGCTGTGGCCATTTGGGAAGAAACCAGCAGATGAAGGATGGATCGATCTCCCTCGATCTCTCTCAAGCTCTCTCTGTCTCTGTCTGTAACTGTGCCTCTTAAATAAATAAATTTAAAAAAAATAAAAGCAGGGGAGACCTCAGCAGTGCCTGTCATGCAGGGAACATGAGCCGGCTGCACAGGGCACCCCGCCTCCACAGCACCCCGCCACCCTCCCGCACCCCGCCCCACCATGACCCCCTCTACAGCTCGACTGAGTCGCCTCGCCAACGAGCACGTCTTGCAACCCGGGGCATTTTCTGGGGAGACGCCCAGTCTGAGGGCTGCTGGTACTGACAGGGAGGGACAGGCGTCCGGGACAGCCGGGTGACCGGGCCCTGGCGGGGTCACCTGGGGGACAAAGCCGCGAGACCTGCAGGGTGGAAGAGGGCCCTCAGCGTAGCACAGCCACTAGGGGACAGGGAGGGCCGCGTCCGGATGGGGAGGGACGCTGGAAGTGTCGCAAGAGTAGGAGCTGGGCCCCAGGGGCGCCCCCTGGCAGGGCATCCCGCTGCGACCAGGATGCTGGACTCGTCCCGTGAGCTGGCCCCGCTGCCCGGCCCAGGCACGACGCCAACAGATGCTGCGGGGCTGGAGGCGGGGGACCCTGAGCCGGTAGCGGCCCGCGCAGTCCGCACCAGCCTCCACAGCCGCTGCTGTCGCCCCCCCTCCTTGCCGCTCGCCACTGGTGGGGCCTTACGGATGCACTGTCCCACCGGCGCGCTGAACGGATTCCCCAGGAGGAACTGCACCTTGCACGGAAAGCCCGGCGGCGGCAGCGGCGGCGGACGGGGCGTCCAGTCTGCCCGCCCGGGCTCCGCCACTGCCACCACCCGAGGTCACGACCTGACTGAGGCTCGCCCCCGCCCTACCCTCAGCAATGCCGAGCCGCCCGGCCCTTGGCCACGCCCCCTTGCCGCGTCTCTATTGCGCAACGCCTACACAGCCCTCATCCCATTGGCCTTCGCCTCTACCTCAACGAAGCTCCCACCCACCCCGCGGCGTCCCATTGGCCGGAGAGCGAGCTAGGTCGCTGGAGTCCCCGGCAGGCGTAGCGGCTCCTCCCCTGGCCCGCCTCCGAAAGAGAGGCTTTGCGTGTTCATTCGCCCATATGTCGGTCAAGCTAGAGAATCCTTAGTAGTATTGGATAAAGGACGAGTCCATCACTCAAACCGGGACGAGGAGAGGCAGTTCCTCCACAAATATCCCCGCCCACAGAAAGCGCTGATTCGGGGGTAAACGTTGGTTGCCTTAAGCCTGGTTGGTGTGGTAGGATTTCCCCGCCCCGAGAACTGATCACATGATGCGTCCATGTTCACCCGGGATGTCTACCTCTTCACTTCCCCTTAGCGACCCAGCGGCGGCGCTCGGTTCCCTAGCAACTGGGGGACGCTGTTGCTGCGGGGACCCAGTCCGGAAGCCGGGGCCTGGGACGAGATGAGACGAGACCCGGGCTGGACTGCGCAGTCCACTAGTGTGCTCCGCAGATCACCTCAAAAGCCCAGGTGTCCCGCGTGGGCGGTGGGGCCGTGAGCACTTGAGCCGGAACCCGCCCCTTCCCAGGTGTGCATTGTTAGCAGGAAGCGGGAGCCAGGAGCTCCCGGGCCTCGCTCGAACCCCGGCACCCCAGCACGAGAGATTTTGCGGGTGCCCCAGCGGTGTCCTAAGGGCTGCCGAGTCCCACGCCCGCGCTTGGGCCCCTGCCACCCACGTGGGAGACCCGGATGGAGTCCACACTGCTGGCTTTGGCCTGGCCCAGCGCAGGCTGCTGTGGCCATTTGGGAAGAAACCAGCAGATGAAGGATGGATCGATCTCCCTCGATCTCTCTCAAGCTCTCTCTCTCTCTGTCTGTAACTGTGCCTCTTAAATAAATAAATTTAAAAAAAATAAAAGCAGGGGAGACCTCAGCAGTGCCTGTCATGCAGGGAACATGAGCCGGCTGCACAGGGCACCCCGCCCCCACAGCACCCCGCCACCCTCCCGCACCCCGCCCCACCATGACCCCCTCTACAGCTCGACTGAGTCTCCTCGCCAACGAGCACGTCTTGCAACCCGGGGCATTTTCTGGGGAGACGCCCAGTCTGAGGGCTGCTGGTACTGACAGGGAGGGACAGGCGTCCGGGACAGCCGGGTGACCGGGCCCTGGCGGGGTCACCTGGGGGACAAAGCCGCGAGACCTGCAGGGTGGAAGAGGGCGCTCAGCGTAGCACCGCCACTAGGGGACAGGGAGGGCCGCGTCCGGATGGGGAGGGACGCTGGAAGTGTCGCAAGAGTAGGAGCTGGGCCCCAGGGGCGCCCCCTGGCAGGGCATCCCGCTGCCCAGCGGAGGCCTGGCGACCAGGATGCCGGACCCGTCCCATGAGCTGGCCCCGCTGCCCGGCCCAGGCGCGACGCCAACAGATGCTGCGGGGCTGGAGGCGGGGGACCCTGAGCCGGTAGCGGCCCGCGCGGTCCGCACCAGCCTCCACAGCCGCTGCTGTCGCCCCCCCTCCTTGCCGCTCGCCACTGGTGGGGCCTTACGGATGCACTGTCCCACCGGCGCGCTGAACGGATTCCCCAGGAGGAACTGCACCTTGCACGGAAAGCCCGGCGGCGGCAGCGGCGGCGGACGGGGCGTCCAGTCTGCCCGCCCGGGGCTCCGCCACTGCCACCACCCGAGGTCACGACCTGACTGAGGCTCGCCCCCGCCCTACCCTCAGCAATGCCCAGCCGCCCGGCCCTTGGCCACGCCCCCTTGCCGCGTCTCTATTGCGCAACGCCTACACAGCCCTCATCCCATTGGCCTTCGCCTCTACCTCAACGAAGCTCCCACCCACCCCGCGGCGTCCCATTGGCCGGAGAGCGAGCTAGGTCGCTGGAGTCCCCGGCAGGCGTAGCGGCTCCTCCCCTGGCCCGCCTCCGAAAGAGAGGCTTTGCGTGTTCATTCGCCCATATGTCGGTCAAGCTAGAGAATCCTTAGTAGTATTGGATAAAGGACGAGTCCATCACTCAAACCGGGATGAGGAGAGGCGGTGCCTCCACAAATATCCCCGCCCACAGAAAGCGCTGATTCGGGGGTAAACGTTGGTTGCCTTAAGCCTGGTTGGTGTGGTAGGATTTCCCCGCCCCGAGAACTGATCACGTGATGCGTCCATGTTCACCCGGGATGTCTACCTCTTCACTTCCCCTTAGCGACCCAGCGGCGGCGCTCGGTTCCCTAGCAACCGGGGGACGCTGTTGCTGCGGGGACCCAGTCCGGAAGCCGGGGCCTGGGACGAGATGAGACGAGACCCGGGCTGGACTGCGTGGAGAGAGGTCGGTCCACTAGTGTGCTCCACAGATCACCTCAAAAGCCCAGGTGTCCCGCATGGGCGGTGGGGCCGTGAGCACTTGAGCCGGAACCCGCCCCTTCCCAGGTGTGCATTGTTAGCAGGAAGCGGGAGCCAGGAGCTCCCGGGCCTCGCTCGAACCCCGGCACCCCAGCACGAGAGATTTTGCGGGTGCCCCAGCGGTGTCCTAAGGGCTGCCGAGTCCCACGCCCGCGCTTGGGCCCCTGCCACCCACGTGGGAGACCCGGATGGAGTCCAGACTGCTGGCTTTGGCCTGGCCCAGCGCAGGCTGCTGTGGCCATTTGGGAAGAAACCAGCAGATGAAGGATGGATCGATCTCCCTCGATCTCTCTCAAGCTCTCTCTCTCTCTGTCTGTAACTGTGCCTCTTAAATAAATAAATTTAAAAAAAATAAAAGCAGGGGAGACCTCAGCAGTGCCTGTCATGCAGGGAACATGAGCCGGCTGCACAGGGCACCCCGCCCCCACAGCACCCCGCCACCCTCCCGCACCCCGCCCCACCATGACCCCCTCTACAGCTCGACTGAGTATCCTCGCCAACGAGCGAGTCTTGCAACCCGGGGCATTTTCTGGGGAGACGCCCAGTCTGAGGGCTGCTGGTACTGACAGGGAGGGACAGGCATCCGGGACAGCTGGGTGACCGGGCCCTGGCGGGGTCACCTGGGGGACAAAGCCGCGAGACCTGCAGGGTGGGAGAGGGCGCTCAGCGTAGCACTGCCACTAGGGGACAGGGAGGGCCGCGTCCGGATGGGGAGGGACGCTGGAAGTGTCGCAAGAGTAGGAGCTGGGCCCCAGGGGCGCCCCCTGGCAGGGCATCCCGCTGCCCAGCGGAGGCCTGGCGACCAGGATGCCGGACCCGTCCCGTGATCTGGCCCCGCTGCCCGGCCCAGGCGCGACGCCAACAGATGCTGCGGGGCTGGAGGCGGGGGACCCTGAGCCGGTAGCGGCCCGCGCGGTCCGCACCAGCCTCCACAGCCGCTGCTGTCGCCCCCCCTCCTTGCCGCTCGCCACTGGTGGGGCCTTACGGATGCACTGTCCCACCGGCGCGCTGAACGGATTCCCCAGGAGGAACTGCACCTTGCACGGAAAGCCCGGCGGCGGCAGCGGCGGCGGACGGGGCGTCCAGTCTGCCCGCCCGGGGCTCCGCCACTGCCACCACCCGAGGTCACGACCTGACTGAGGCTCGCCCCCGCCCTACCCTCAGCAATGCCCAGCCGCCCGGCCCTTGGCCACGCCCCCTTGCCGCGTCTCTATTGCGCAACGCCTACACAGCCCTCATCCCATTGGCCTTCGCCTCTACCTCAACGAAGCTCCCACCCACCCCGCGGCGTCCCATTGGCCGGAGAGCGAGCTAGGTCGCTGGAGTCCCCGGCAGGCGTAGCGGCTCCTCCCCTGGCCCGCCTCCGAAAGAGAGGCTTTGCGTGTTCATTCGCCCATATGTCGGTCAAGCTAGAGAATCCTTAGTAGTATTGGATAAAGGACGAGTCCATCACTCAAACCGGGACGAGGAGAGGCGGTGCCTCCACAAATATCCCCGCCCACAGAAAGCGCTGATTCGGGGGTAAACGTTGGTTGCCTTAAGCCTGGTTGGTGTGGTAGGATTTCCCCGCCCCGAGAACTGATCACGTGATGCGTCCATGTTCACCCGGGATGTCTACCTCTTCACTTCCCCTTAGCGACCCAGCGGCGGCGCTCGGTTCCCTAGCAACCGGGGGACGCTGTTGCTGCGGGGACCCAGTCCGGAAGCCGGGGCCTGGGACGAGATGAGACGAGACCCGGGCTGGACTGCGCGGAGAGAGGTCGGTCCACTAGTGTGCTCCACAGATCACCTCAAAAGCCCAGGTGTCCCGCGTGGGCGGTGGGGCCGTGAGCACTTGAGCCGGAACCCGCCCCTTCCCAGGTGTGCATTGTTAGCAGGAAGCGGGAGCCAGGAGCTCCCGGGCCTCGCTCGAACCCCGGCACCCCAGCACGAGAGATTTTGCGGGTGCCCCAGCGGTGTCCTAAGGGCTGCCGAGTCCCACGCCCGCGCTTGGGCCCCTGCCACCCACGTGGGAGACCTGGATGGAGTCCAGACTGCTGGCTTTGGCCTGGCCCAGCGCTGGCTGCTGTGGCCATTTGGGAAGAAACCAGCAGATGAAGGATGGATCGATCTCCCTCGATCTCTCTCAATCTCTCTCTCTCTCTGTCTGTAACTGTGCCTCTTAAATAAATAAATTTTAAAAAAATAAAAGCAGGGGAGACCACAGCAGTGCCTGTCATGCAGGGAACATGAGCCGGCTGCACAGGGCACCCCGCCCCCACAGCACCCCGCCACCCTCCCGCACCCCGCCCCACCATGACCCCCTCTACAGCTCGGCTGAGTCACCTCGCCAATGAGCGAGTCTTGCAACCCGGGGCATTTTCTGGGGAGACGCCCAGTCTGAGGGCTGCTGGTACTGACAGGGAGGGACAGGCGTCCGGGACAGCCGGGTGACCGGGCCCTGGCAGGGTCACCTGGGGGACAAAGCCGCGAGACCTGCAGGGTGGAAGAGGGCGCTCAGCGTAGCACAGCCACTAGGGGACAGGGAGGGCCGCGTCCGGATGGGGAGGGACGCTGGAAGTGTCGCAAGAGTAGGAGCTGGGCCCCAGGGGCGCCCCCTGGCAGGGCATCCCGCTGCCCAGCGGAGGCCTGGCGACCAGGATGCCGGACCCGTCCCGTGATCTGGCCCCGCTGCCCGGCCCAGGCGCGACGCCAACAGATGCTGCGGGGCTGGAGGCGGGGGACCCTGAGCCGGTAGCGGCCCGCGCGGTCCGCACCAGCCTCCACAGCCGCTGCTGTCGCCCCCCCTCCTTGCCGCTCGCCACTGGTGGGGCCTTACGGATGCACTGTCCCACCGGCGCGCTGAACGGATTCCCCAGGAGGAACTGCACCTTGCACGGAAAGCCCGGCGGCGGCAGCGGCGGCGGACGGGGCGTCCAGTCTGCCCGCCCGGGGCTCCGCCACTGCCACCACCCGAGGTCACGACCTGACTGAGGCTCGCCCCCGCCCTACCCTCAGCAATGCCCAGCCGCCCGGCCCTTGGCCACGCCCCCTTGCCGCGTCTCTATTGCGCAACGCCTACACAGCCCTCATCCCATTGGCCTTCGCCTATGGATGCACTGTCCCACCATTTTGCTGAACGGATTCCCCAGGAGGAACTGCATCTTGCAGGGAACACCAGGTTTCGATGGTGATGGCGGTGGCTCCCTGGGTCTGTGCTGGCAGCAGAGCAGGTCGGCTTCCTTTCCTGCTGGGCCTCTGTTGTACACTGCCAGCCTCTCCTACTCCTCCTGTCTCTGTCTCCACCGACGGGAGCCGTCAAGACGAGGGCATGAAAAGGTATGAGGATGCTCGCTCATTCATTCATTCCTCACTCATCCATTGATTCCCGCCTTACTTGATTCTCTTCTCTAAAAAGATGTGTCTATTCTTGTGAGAGGTGGAATTGCAGAGAGGGAGAGACAGGCTCCATCCATGTCTCTCAAGGGGAGTAGGGACCCAAGGACGTGAGTTGCTAGGTGCGTTAGCAGGGAGCTGGGTTCAAAGCTCAGGGCAGCAGACTCAGAGCAGGCACTCTGTTCTTGGACGTGGGGGTGCCATGTGGCGGCTTAGCCCGCTGTGCCACAACACCCACGCCCCGGTCTCCCCTTCCCCACGACCAGAGTGATTCTGCAGTGCAGAGTGAGACTCTGGCTGGCCCCGTCCCTGAGCCCACCTTGTCTCAGTGGCACCAGCCCTGCACGTACTCCTGTTTGGGGCACAGAACCAGCATGGAGCCACGCGGACCCTCCTGCCTCAGCCCCTTCAGGTCTTGGCTTAGATGCTGTTGCCTCGGCGAACCTGCTCTGAGGGGAGGCACCCTCCACAGACAGCTGGCTGCCTGCGTCCCCCCATGCTGGAGGCCAGAAGCTGGGGAGCAGCTCAGGCTCCACATCTCACTCCCTAAGCCAGAGGCCCCCAGCTAGAGCTCTCTGAACTTTTCCAAGAGAACTGTCAGCCAAGGAGCAGTGTGTGTGTGTGTGTAAACATGCATGGGTGCACATGGATATGTGTGTGTACGTGTGTGTGTGCAAGTGCAGGCAGGCCTGTGGCAGCCTAGGATACCAGTTAAAACAACTGGCCATTAGAGCCAGGAAACCAAGGGTGGGAGTGTGGCTTTGCACAGCACTGGCCACACACACGGGCTTTACTGTCACCCCCAGGCCTTTGCCCCCCTTCCCACCCAGCCATGGGAGAGGGCATCAGGGTGGGGGTTCCTGGTGGGAAGCAAGAGGTGCCCATGTCGGGCAGCAGCTGTTTTGACAGGTGCACAGAGGGCACAAAAGGTGGTGAGGTATCGGTGCAGCAACCCTGGGTGCAAACACAGGTCAGGAGTCCGTCACCCAAGCAGGGGACAGTGGCTGGGGCTCTGGGCAAGGGCAAGAAGACTGTGGCTTCCCCGGAGGACTCTTGCATGACCCAGCCCAGTGGGAGCTGGGAGAGGGAGGCCACCTTTGGCCTTCAGTGCCCACTCTTCTCCTGCGAGGTCCCCGCTGGCTGAACCCCATAGGACACAGAGGACAAGGGCTCCTGTAGGTGTGGCCCTCCCTGGACAGGGGAGAGCTGGAGCCACTGGGCCCCAGGAGAGGGCGGACCTGGAAGGGGGAACAGAGCTCCTCAGCAGGGAGGGAGTGCTGCTGTGGTTCCCACACCCAGTGCGTGACGGAGGTGCCAGGCCTCTTGTTCAAAGGTGACCAAGCATGCCAGGGCAGTGACAGAAGAGCTGCAAACCCAGCGGACAGAGCAGGGGAGGTGGGTTTAGGCCAGGCCCAGGCTTCAGGATCTGTCCCAGGTGCCAACACCGCTCTGTGCTCACTGTGTGCCCAGGGCTGCTGAGCCATCAGCTGCCACCCCGGCTGTCCCTGGGCATGCTGAGCACTAGGGCATGCGTTTCTGGAGTGTTCTTGTCTGGGGTCAGAGAGGGGAAAGCTGAGCACACGAATGAGCATCAGGGAACCTGGCAACCAAAGGCAGGGCTGCCATCGCCTCACTTCACCCTCACCCAGTGGCATGACCGATCACCTTGGCCACATCACCTCTGCTTTGCGGAGCACTCACTGTGGGCCAGGGGAACTGCTGCACGGTCCCTCTGCCAGGCAAGGGCTGGCACCTCCCTGAAAGCCCAGGAAACGGGGGCCAGAGCGAGGCTGCCCGCCATGGGCACCACCTGTCAAGACTGCTGTGTGCACAGGGCAAGCTGAAAATGCTGGCATGAATGCCCATGGAGGCGCCCTGGGCCACTGCCAGGTAAGTGTTGGATGGGAACCAGCCCCAGCAGCCTCACCTGTGGATGGGTGCAGCTCTAAGGTGTACCTGGGCTCCCAGGGCACCCTGGGCTCCCCATCCTGCTGCCCACAGGGGCCTTGGCTCAGTAACCCCACCTCCTTGCATTCCTACCCTCATGGTCCCTCCCACCCTGTCAGGATTGGTCAGCATAGCCAACAGAGCAGGGCCGAGGTGGCTGGTGGGGTGTCACTCCTGAGGTTACGTTACAGAAGACACCGTAGCTGCTGTTGGGAAGTCTCTCCCTCCCTGGCCCCACAACACAGGGAGCCCTCCAGGGAGGTTCACATGGTGAGGGACCAAAGCCAAGGTGAGCTGGGGAGGAGATTCCCCTGGTCTCAGTTGGGCCTCATGAGACCCTTAGCCAGGACCACCCAGCCAAGCTCCCTCCAGATCTCCTGTCTTCAGAAGCTTCACATTAGAAAATTATGTGCTCCCTGTCTTGAGTTGCTACATTTAGGCATCTTTTGTTATACAGGAGAAAATGAATACAAAGTCTTACCTCATTTGCTGTTTTTGTTTGAAGTTGCATCTCTGTTTCTGAGGCAGCTTCTAAGGGAGCCCACATTCGGACACTTGGGCCACACCTGAAAAACAGCAGGATTTGAACCCAGAGACCAGGAGTGGCAGGGACTGGGTCTTGGTTGCCACCCAGCCTTGGTGCTCAGGCCAGGGCCCTCCACACATCAGGTGCTGACTACCCATCCCTCTCCTTCTCTCGTGCTCTGTGGTTCATCACAAGTAAGTCTCCAGTGTTACTCGGAGGCTGAAGGACATGAACCCTGGGTGTGGGCTTCCTGCATTTAAATCCTTGCTCTGCAAGGTGTTAGCAGGGGGACGCTCAATCAATTATTTCACCTCAGTTTCCCCTTCTATACCATGGGGCCAATAAGAGTGGGGGTTGGGGGAGTCTTGGAAAGCTGCCAGTGAACAGCAAGGGCTGCTCCCCTCTCCCCAGCCTCCTGAACCCCCCCAGGAGCAGACATGCCACCAGCTGTGACTCTGGGCCACCTAACAAATGAGTTCTGCTGTGCCCGGTGCCCTGAAGGTCCCCCATCCCAGTGCATGGACCTGAGGACAAGCTCTCCTCCTGCCTGACAGCCAGAGAAGAAAACCTCTTCAGCAGTAGGGACAGGGACGGGGTGGGCGCATGGGAGGGCGGAGTATGCTCTGCAAGCTTCAATACAATTTTTTTTTTGCTGAGAACACATGCTGGCTGCCTTCCCAGCAGGTGCTCCGTAAACACACATCCAAGGGTGACTGGAAAGCCGCCAAGATGAACAGGTGAACAGTCGCTGCCGGAAGACGGGGGTGCATCGTGCATAAACTGACATTTCCTGGGTGCACCCACACCGTGCCTCCCCCACCTTCTCCACCTTCCTTTTGACCTGGGGATGCCAGCCCCTGGCTGAGTGGCTGATGGGTTACTCAGAGTCGCTTGGAGAAAGACAATTATCGGCGGCCGCTCCCCCAGCCACTTGCAGTGGAGGCAGAGGAGGTGCAGGGGTCACAGAGCTGAGGATTTCTGCAGTGCCTGGCTCTGACCATGGCACAGACAAAGCACTGGAGCAGGAGGCCCCCAGGCTGGGCCTGTCAGCAGCTGTGCCTGCTGCCTCTGAATAACAGGAGGCCAGCAAGTTCAAGGCCACCCAGCTGGCCCTCTCTGGGGGGTGCCCCGTGTGGTCCCAGGACCCAGGGAAAGCCTGGCCTGGAGCGCAGAGCCTCTGCCCCATCCAGGTAGATTTTTGTGGTCCTGAAATGCCACGCACCAGGGACCTAGGGCTTCTGTGAATTCTTGGCTCTCCTGGGTCCTGGAAACTCATCACTAACTATTGCTACAGTTCATGGCACTGATTGTTTTTCATTTTTAGAATCTCTTGCTGTGACACAGGTTAAGCTCTGCCTGTGATGCCAGCATCCCATTTGGGGGCCACATCAGGTCCTAGCTGCTCCACTTTCAATCCAGCTCCCTGCTTATGTGCCTGGAAAAGCAGTGGAAGATGGCCCAAGTCCTTGGGTCCCTAACCCACGTGGGAGACCTGGAAGAAGCTCCTGGCTCCTGGCTCCTGGCTTCAGCCTGGCCCAGCTTTGGCTGTTGCAGCTATTTGGGGAGTAAACCAGTGGACTGAATCAATCTCTCTCTCATTCTGCCTTTCAAATAAATAAAACAAACCTTTAGGAAGAAGAATTTTAAGAATCTCTGGATAACCAATTTTGCCTTTACAACATCCTATCCCCAAACAGTGAGACTCCTGGCTTATGAAGGACCCACAGGGAGGAGTGCAGGAGCCGGCAGCAGTTGCTCCACACTCAGAGCTGCACACTTCTCTGGTCTAGGAGATCCTCGGAGGGCACGAGAGCCCGCCTGCCCCCACAGATGTGCACCTGTGAGCTCACACATCCCAGCTCATACACCTGGGCACCTGACACACACACATGGGGCACACTGTGAGTGATGGCGGCCCCCAAGTGAGGAAGAAGCCCCCCAGGAAGGCTGTCTTCCACCTCAGAATGAGGGCAGAGAGTGATCGGTGCCACCAAGGGGACAGAACCCTGTCACCCCAGCTGTCATCCTGAGTTGTATCTAGAAGCCCTCCCTGTGTGCCTGGCCCTGGACTGAAAGTACCATGCACCTGGCAGCCTGACGCCCCATGGAGCCCCAGGAGGGAGGAAGCACAGGCCCTGTTCTACAGCTGAGGGCACTGAGCCCAGAGACATCAGGCCCTTTCACAAGACTGGATTTGAACTCTGGGGTCTCCCTGAGCCCCTCACCTGCACCCACCCCTGGTCTCTAAGGTGGGCTGATACCAGAGGTGTCTGCCAATCACTTCCAGGATCTGACTTACTGTCTTCCTCCATGCATCATGTGCCTGAGATTGTCTGTGAGCCTCTCTGGGAGGGAAACGTGGCCTGGGTTGCTCCCTGCAGGCCCCAGTTCCCTGGTGTCCTGTGCCCCTTTGTCACTGTGTCTGCATTACAGGAGATGCC
This sequence comes from Lepus europaeus, assembly GCF_033115175.1. Classification (NCBI taxonomy): domain Eukaryota; kingdom Metazoa; phylum Chordata; class Mammalia; order Lagomorpha; family Leporidae; genus Lepus; species Lepus europaeus. The sequence continues at coordinate 398,319 of NW_026909613.1, read as the reverse complement.
CCTAGCCATGTCTGGCTGCAGCCTGGGAGGGGAGCAAAGTGTGTGCACCTGTGTGCACTTGGCATCCAATGGACATGCACTCGAGCTCTCCTGTGGACACACACACTTCTGGGCCCCTCTGGGGAAGAAGAAGGCAGGAGGAGGGAGGAGTCACGGAGCAGGAGGGAGGGGTATGGCTGAGGACAGGGGAGGTGAGGCTCACCCAAGCAATGTCCTCACCATCCCTAATCACCTGTGCCCCAGTCACAGAGCCCCAGCCATGCCAGGAGCACATGAAGGATCCAGGGCCCAGAGGGGCAGCATGTGGACCTGTGCAAGGTCACTCTGTGTGGAGGGGCAGCACGTGGACCTGTGCAAGGTCACTCTGTGTGGAGGGGCAGGCACATGGACCCATGCAAGGTTACTCTGTGTGGAGGAGGCAGGGCCAGGCCTGGAACTTGGAGCCCTGAGCCTGGCTCAGGCCCCTGACATCAGAATGGGAGGCCAGGACTTGTTTGATAAGTGGCAGCCAGAGGGGGCAGGGAGAGTGAGATGAGGAAGGAGGGTAGCTGACACAAGGGTCATGGCCAAGGTTGCCATGGTGGTACCAGGGACTCAAATCTGCTGGGACCTCTGAGGGTGGCCCAGAGACCTCCCAGGGTTTCCCATTAGCTCTGCTCCCCACAACTGGGGTCCTTATTCCCAACTTCTGGGGTGCACTTGCCTGAGAGCCCTGAGAGCTCCTATGGCACCCCTGGCACTGTCCTAGTCACACACTCGGTGCAGGCCTCAGCACAAGCCATGGGCACAGAGTGCGAGCACAGAGTGCTGGCGGCTCAGACAGAGGGGTCATGGGCGTGAGTCAGGGGCAGAGCTGTCAGCCGAGGCACTGCAGCATAGCAGCTGTAGCCCCGACCTGCGACATCAGTTTCCCACACGGACACTGGTTTGAGTCCCTGTCGATCCACTTCTGATCCAGTTCCCTACCAATGGCCTGGGAAAACAGTGAAAGGTGACCCAGCTAGCTCCTGACTCCAGCCTGGTCCAGCGCTGGCCATCGCGGCCATTTGGGGAGTGAACCAATGGATGGAAGATCTCCCTCCCTCTGCCTTTAAAATAAGTGAATCCTAAACGACAACAAAAACCCTGCTGTTGATCTTGGCCTCCATGAGGTCACTGCCTGGGCACCCAGCTCCTCTGTGCTGCCAGCCGCTGGCAGGCCTCTCCCTCTGGACAGCAGCCCCTGGGCATGCCCCTCTCCTTTGCCCTCCCGACTGCCCTGTGGGGTCCTCGCTGCTGTGGGGATGGCTTCCACTCTGCAGGTGAGAAAGCTGACACACAAGCAGTCAGGGATCATGGTCCACTACACAGCTGGCTCCAGAGGCCGGGTCGAATTACCTCCAGAACACCTCCAACCCCAAGTTACCTGGCTCCCCCGACCCCGTCACCAGGGGAGTTCCCGCAAGTTTCCAGCTCCGCAGCTGGAGGCCAGCGGCTGGCTCAGCTCACTGCCTGGTTGGGCACTGGGATGTGTATGCAGCACTGGGGGGCTGGGGAGGCTGGAGGCCCCGGGGGCCGGCCCTGTGGACCCCTCCTGGCCCTTCTGCCCACAGGCTGGGTCTCAGCAGAGCCCTTCCTCTTGGGCTGGAGGGAAAAGGTGCCCACCTTCCCATGGCCTCCACAGCTTGATTCCAAGCAGCTGTGGCAGGAGAGCTGCTTGTAATCAGAGGGATTGGACTAAGCAGGCGTCCCCCTCAGGGTGCTAAGTAGAGGGAGCCCTGGGACCTGGTGCTGCTGCATCTTCCTCTCAGCCAGATCCCTGCACCTTGCACGCAGTCCGAGTTCTTAAGCAAAACCACCTGGCTCCCATTCCCCAGGTCGCTGTTTTCAGAGGGCCAGGCATGCCCTCTGTGCCTGGCTCTGCCGAAATCAATGTCCCTGGTCCTCACAGCTGCCCGGGGAGGCACCCATGTCACAGGCAGGGACACAGAGGCACAGCAGAGTCCCACAGCTGGGAAGGGCAGAGCCAGGCTTCCAGCCCGGGCCTGGCCCCAAGACCTCTGCTCCCCGAGAGTAAGATTGCACACACCTGGTAAGGGCTGGGCCGGCAGCTGCTCCCTGAAGAACCGCCTTGTGGGTGGATGAGAGACAGAGGCTGGGGAAGACAAGGAAACCCACTGCATATGGCCCACAGCCTAGACATGGGGGCGGAACCTCACCTGGCTGCCCAGGCCCCACCCTGCTCCCAGCAATCCCCCCTCCAAATAAAGTCGAGACAGGTGAGTTCCATGCACTCCTGGAACACCTGGGTCCAGCCACCGGCCCCACAGCCCCAGGACATTCCAGAGGCTGCCCAGGCCTCTGTCTCCCTGCTGGAGAGACAGGCTGCAGAGGAGAGAGGGCAGGGAGCAGGCTCAGGCCCGTGGGCGGGAAGGAGGGCAGCACTGACGGATCCACTCTGGGGCTCTAAGCCGCCCTCAGGCTCTGCCTCCCTCCGCCCCCCACATCACACTGGGGGAGTGAGCTTGTGCCCCCGCCCCAAGGGAGCCAGGACACTGGGGCCCTCCTTCCTCCTCTGTCGTTTTGCCTCGGTGGGGTGGGGGTGGAGGCACAGGCCTGGTGCCCGGGGCCATGACCAAGGAGAGCTGCCGGGGAGATCCCCGCTTGCCTGTCTGAGCAGGAACAAGGCTGAGCGGCCTGGAAGTTGCTGGCGTTCTCCACCCACCAACCACGAGAGGCGCTAGAAGCCCACAGCAACGTCACCTGGCACTGATTAAATGTCTGCTGTGTACCAGGAGCTTGGCGCACCTTCTAAAGTGTTTTTGGTGGATAGAGGGATGGCCGTGAGAGCCAATTCCCCAGGGAAGATGGGGAGTGGGCAGCTCTGGCTTTCCCAGGTCACACGGGACTTCCACGAGGGCCCCAGCTGGGGCCAGGTTTCCCCTCTGGGCTCCACAGAGGTGCCCCAGCATGGAAGGCTTGAATGGCACGGCAGGGTGGGCGGGGAACCGAGAGTGTGGAGATGCTTTAGAGGAGATGCCATCCCCTGTGGGAGCAGACGTTGGATTCAGGGTTATGGGGGTCCCTTGTAACCAGGACCAGGTGTCTGTCCGTCCAGCTCCTCTGGCAATCCAGGGAACTAAAGGGCAGGAGTCCCAGGGGCCCAGGGGTATTTGTGCCCTGAGCCCCAACCTCGTGAGAGGTCTTGGGTCCAGCCCAGCAGGTGGCCTCAGGTGACGGCCAGCCAGGTGCGGGCACTGCACGGATGCTTTCACAGCTGCTGCTGTGACCACGGGGCTGAGGCCCAGCTTGGCTGGCTGATTCCATCCTGGGAAGGGGCGCAGTGCGCTGAGGACTTGGGATCTGGGGTGTGGTGGGTCCCCAACAACAAACCCCAGACGTGGCCTCCAGATGCCCAAGGCAGAAATAGACTGCACCCTGCTGCTGCCTGCCCACTTCCTGCACTTCCCGGCCACCAGGTCCTGCTGCCTCCGCCCACCCTCCCTGGTCAGCTGGTCTGACCACTGTCTCCTGCCCTTCTCCCAGAATGCTGTTCTCTGCCTGACTCCCAGCCCTGTACTGCCCCTGGCACACACCACTGCGGCTGCTTCCTGTGCTGACCGGTGGACGCATGCCTTTCCTCTCCTGCTTACTCCTGTGTATTTTCCACAGCCAAGAAACATGCAGCCAGCATGGGGGCTGGCTCAGGTCAGGGGTTGAATAAGATTCTAGTTGGTGAACTCACGAAGGGTCAGTGAATGAGCTCACTGGGGACCACCACTGCCTCTGCCTCAGTGCAGTTTCTGATCCTTTGAAAGGGGAAGAGGCAGAGGGACTGACTGGAACAGCACGCAGAGAAGTGGTGCGGACGTGGTTCTTGGGTTTGGCCCTGTGTCCATCAGAAACATGCAGGCTGTGAGGAGCCCTCTGTCCTGACCGGAGGCCATGCAAACCGGCACAGGCAGGGAGAGCTCCCACAGCCACAGCAGCCGCGGGGGTGACCGCACTCCCCTAGGAGGGCTCTGGCCACTCCTGGAAGACCCGACAAATGCACCCAGGCCTGGGCCACACACAGCAGACTGTAGGCAGCCCCAGCACCTGCTCCCCTGCTCCCAGCTGCTGGCACCCACAGGACCCAAGGTTGTCACTGCCCAACAGCAGCGTGGCTGGGTCAGGAGTGACTGCATTTGAGATGCGATCAGGAAGACGGCAGCATTTCTAGGGGAGGAGAAGCCAAGTGCTTGACCAGGGAAACCTGCATGGGTGTGCACATGTGGTGCGTGCATGCGTGTGCATGTATTGTGTGTGCACGTGCACAGCACATGGACATTTTCTGGGACCTTTGCATTTTAAATCCCGCCTTCCTGTTTGGAAAATCTTTGCAGGATGCTCTCTCCAGCACCACCGTCCTCCCCTGAGCCCACCAAGCACACAGAACTGTCGCCCTTCTGGACCCAGTCCCCCAGCCCCTCCTCTGCCCCCATCAGCTGCAGGGGGCTGGGGGCCCAGGCACAGTGAAGCATGCACAGGGGCTCTAATCTGTAGTGCCTCCTCCCCGGGCAGGTGAGCAGCCTAAGGCCTCGCATGAGAGGGCAGCCCCAGCCTGCAGTCAACCAGCAACTGACTCCGCCTCCCGGTTCTGGGTTCTGTGCCTGCACCACCACCATCCTGCCATCTCTCAGGGGATCAGCAGGCACGGGGCTGTGGAGTTCCTTGCCTGCACCACCACCACCCTGCCATCTCTCAGGGGATTAGCAGACACAGGGATATGGGGTCCCATGCCTGTACCACCATCCTGCCATTTCTCAGGGGATCCATCTGGCACGGGGCTGTGGGGTTCCATGCCTGCACCACCACCACCCTGCCATCTCTCAGGGGATCCGCAAGCACGGGGCTGTGGGGTTCCATGCCTACACCACCACCACCCTGCCGTCTTTCAGGGGACCAGAAGGCATAGGGCTGTGGGGTTCCATGCCTGCGCCACCATCATCCTGCCATTTCTCAGGGGATCAGCAGGCACGGGGCTGTGGGGTTCCATGCCTACACCACCACCATCCTGCCATTTCTCAGGGGATCAGCAGGCACGGGACTGTGGGGTTCCATGCCTACACCACCACCATCCTGCCATTTCTCAGGGGATTAGCAGGCACGAGGCTTTGGGGTTCCATGCCTGCACCACCACCATCGTGCCATTTCTCAGGGGATCAGCAGGCACGGGGCTGTGGGGTTCCAGGCCTGCACCACCACCATCCTGCCATTTCTCAGGGGATCAGCAGGCACGGGGCTGTGGGGTTCCAGGCCTGCACCACCACCATCCTGCCATTTCTCAGGGGATCAGCAGGCACGGGGCTGTGGGGTTCCATGCCTACACCACCACCACCCTGCCGTCTTTCAGGGGACCAGAAGGCATGGGGCTGTGGGGTTCCATGTCTGCACCACCACCATCCTGCCGTCTCTCAGGGGATCAGCAGGCAGGGGGCTGTGTCCGTTCACTCCTTCACTCATTCACTTGTTCATCCGTTCATGCAGTAACACTGAGCAGCAGCTCCAGCCCCCTCACCAAAGCACCAAGGGGGCAGCAGGTGATAGCCCAAGGAGTTAGGTTCCTGCTACTCCACGTAGGAGACCTGGATGGAGCTCCTGGCTCCCAGCTGTAGCGCTTGTCCATCCAGCCTTGGCTATTGCAGCCATCTAGGGAGTGAACCGGTAGATGAAAAAATCTCTTTTGTATAATTCTGCCTGTCAAATAAAAAAAGGAAACTTGAAAAATGATGTAACTGAAATGAATAACAGTGAAATATTTTACCAGCAGATCTGACCATAACCAAAGGTGGGTTTAGAGCACATGAAAATTGCCCAGGGGCTGGCACTGTGGTGTAGCAGATAAAACTGCCTCCTGCAATGCCAACATCCCCTGTGGGCACTGGTTCAAGTCCTGGCTGCTCCACTTCCCATCCATCTCTCTGCTATGGCCTGGGAAAGCAGTGAATAATGGCCCAAGTAAAATGGGCCAAGTGCTTGGGTCCCTGCAACCACGTGGGAGACCCGGAAGAAGCTCCTGGCTCCTGGCTCTGGATTGGCTCAGCTCTGGCTGGCCATTGCAGCTATTTGGGGAGTGAATCAGTGGATGGAAGACCTATCCCCCCAACTCTGCCTTTCAAATAAAATACATAAATCTATTTTTTAAAGATTTATTTATTTGAAAGAGTTACAGAGAGATAGCGACAGAGAGAGAGGTCTTCCATCTGATGGTTCACTCCCCAGATAGCTGCAATGGCCAGAGCAGCGCCGATCTGAAGCCAGGAGATTCTTCCAGGTCTCCCACCTGGATGCAGGGGCCCAAGGACTTGGGCCATCTTCTACTGCTTTCCCAGGCCATGGGAGAGTGCTGGATCAGAAGAGGAGCAGCCGGGACTTGAACCAGTGCCCATATGGGATGCTGGAGCTTCAGGCCAGGGCTTTGACCTGCTGCGCCACAGTGCCAGGCCAAAATACTTAAATCTTAAAAAAAATTGCAGCCATCAGCAAGACAATGGGAGAATGGGAGAAAGACCTTTAGTGCATGCCAGCAATCTTCAAGGCCACTCTTAAAATTCTAGGTCTGGAGGACTGGAAATGCCAGATTGTGTCTTGGGACCCAGGAGGCTCTCTCTGAGAGTGCGCCTGAGACCAGAAGCTCTCCAGGGTTCCAGTGGGCCCAGGTGTGGCTCGTGCTCATGGCCGGCCTTGGCGTGGTCCACACGGTGCCGATTTTGCTGGTGTGCAGGATGCAAGGATTAGGAGGCCATCATGGTGGCTTCCACCAGGATTTCCAAGGAAAGCCTGGTGGGGGTGGGGGTGGGGGCGGGGGTGGGGGTGCAGGCAGAGTTGTGCTGCAGGGTTGGACTCCTGGCATGGGGTTCCTGATCAGGTGATGCCTCACTGTGAGATCCCAGTATTGGAAACTCAGGCCACTGAGGCCGGATAGAACCCATTAGGTCACTGGGGTCTATGCAATTGGGTGCAGAGATAACCTAAAGGCTGCTGGAATGTTTCTTGCTTGGGCTAGCCCCATCTACACTGTAAGCTTCACCCAGGAGCCTTGCTGCAAGATCCCCAGCCTCCCGCCTTCTCAGGGTCCATGTGGCGCTCTGCACCCCCCCACCCAACAAGCAGCTTAAGATCGGACTCGACGTGCTGGTCAGATGCAATGCCCGCTGGCTTCACACCCGCTGCCCGCTCTCTGGGCAGGCCCAACCCCCACTCTTTACCCCACCCCCAATTCTGTGCCTGCTGAAGTTTTTTCTACTTTAACTAGCTGCCTCCTGGCCTTCCCCAAGCTCCTAAAAATCCTACAACCTAGCACCCAGGAGGGTAAGAGTGACAAGTGGCCAGCCCTGGACAGTCACAGAGATCTGTGTGCAGAGCCCCACAGAGAACCACGTGGGCTGCAACCAGCAAAGCCTCGGGGTGGGTGCACCTCTGCCCTGGCGTGCCCAGATGCTGTCTGTGGAGCTTTATGATTTCCTGTTTGACTGCCTGGCTCTTGGTCTGACGTTGATCCAGTCCATTCTTTCTGTTGGCCTGTTACTTCTATCTGGACTGGAAATGGGTCTACGGTGCCTGTGCTACCTGTGCATCTGGGAATATGTCACTTGGACTCTTCCAGGCTCACGGCTGCAGTTCATCTTCAGTCGCCGATGAGACAACAGCTTTTGGATTCATGCTGGACTGAATTAAGACAGAAGCCGGGGCCAGTGTTGTGGTGCAGTGGGTTAAGCCACCACTTGTAATGGACATATGAGCACCAATACGAGTCCCAGCTGCTCCACTTCCAATCCAGCTCCCTGCTAATGCACCTGGGAAGGCAGCAGAAGATGGTCCAAGTGCTTGGGCCCCTGCCAATCGTGTGGAAGACTCAGATGAAGTTCCAGGGACCCCAGCTGTTGTAGTCATTTGAGGGAGTGAAGCAGCGATGGAAGACCTTTTTCTCTCTTTGTCTCTCCCTCGCTCTCTCTTTCTGTAACTCTGACTTTCAAATAAAAATAAATCTATTTAAAAAAAGAAAAAGGCCTGCACCTATTGGGAATGGAATGGTTGCTTTGTGTGAGAAGGACAGAGTTTCAGGGACCAGGGCTGAGATGCTGTAATTTGAATATGATTTGGTTCCTGAACTCACGCACACATTTAAACCCCAAAGTTATAAGTAAATGGTCTAAGAGGGTGGAGACTTGGACCCCCCAGCTGGGCCTCTTCCAAGTTCATGTCCCCACATGAAAGAACTCCAGGAGATAGCACAGTGCACAGGAAAGCACGGTTTATGGAAAGGGATGGCACACACTCAGACATGCAGCCAACCTCTCTGCCTGAGCAAGGAAGAGCTGCTCTCCCCACCAGAGCTTGGGTCATCTCCTTACAGGGTAGGAGGTGGTGCCTTAACGGAATATTTAAATGAGGCAGAATTTGGGGGGGGGGGCTTGAGCGCTGCTCACTTCCGTGTCCTTTTGTTGGGGATCTCCTCGTGGGGCTGCAGCCAGTGTGTGGTTGTCATGGTGACTCACGCACGGTGCGAAGTGAGGCTCAGGTGCCTGGCGAGGGAGGTGGGTATCCAGCCTGCAGCCGTGTGGGGTTTGGGTGGCGAGAGGCGGTCGTGCAGATGCTGCAGGCAGTGGTCAGTGCCTCTTTGTTTCCTAGCTACCTACCCGCCTACGTCATAACTGCGGTGTTCAGGAGGTGGGCCTAGGTTACTGGGCAGGGCATGCTCTCAAGAGAAGGGTGGCTGGGAAGAACTGAGTGGGGCTGGGCTTCTGTCTCTGCATCCTGGCTCTCCACGGGATCCCTCCTTTGCCCGCAGCCATGGTTCTTATCCACAGACCAATAAGGGCTGCCCGGTCTTGAACCTGAACCTTCAAAACAGTGAGCCTTTTCTCTCTATAGAATTTGTTTCCTTGAGTGTTTGTTTATAACACCAAGAAGCTGGCCAACAGGAAGGGTAAAAAGGTTAGGTTAGGGGCTGGTGTTGTGACGTAGCAGGTAAAGCAACTGCCTGCAGTGCTGGCATCCCATATGGGCGCTGGTTAGAGACCTGGCTGCTCCATTTCCGATCCAGCTCTCTGCTATGGCCTGGATAAGAAATGGAGATGGCCCAAGTATTGCAGCCATTTATGGGGGTGGGGGTGTGAACCTGCAGATGGAAGATCTCTGTGTCGCCCTGCCTTTCAAATAAATAAATCTTACACACAAAAACAAAAGCAAAACAACAAACCTAAGAGCCGGCAGGGTAGGGGCTGCAGCGTTAGTGGCAGGGAGGAAGCTCAACCATCCCCAGAGGCCGGCCCCCAAGAGCCATTATGGATGGAATGCCAGGTCTTCTCACAGCTGGGAGACAGCGGGTTCCTGTACTAAGTGCTTGGGCTTGCTTCCAGATAGCATCATGACTCTGGAACAAAAGCCCTTATGTGGACTTGGGAGCAGACATTAAATGGTGGCTTTCCACAGAGCTCCCAGCTCTCCATGGACCCTTTTGCAACTCAGATCTCCCAGGCAGTGTGTTGTTAAATGTTTGTGGCCTGGTATTGTTTTGGATTCTTTTCAGTCCTGAATATAGAGAAGGGATGAATCAGAATGAAGACTAGAAATCCATGCCTAGATGGAAAACAGGAAGAAAAAAATCAACCCTCTGAGACCGTGTCTGGTAACATCCTCACCTGTTTTGCAAGTGGCAGCTTTCCTGGAGAGCTCATTCCATGCTGTGACGTCCTGGAGAAAAACACATTCACGTTCTATCCTGTGGACAGCATGCACGGGGAAGAGAGTGCTAACCCAGAAATCATGAGCCGCCACTTTCTTCTTCTTCTTTTTTTTTTTTTTTGGTTTATTTATTTACTTGTAAGTCAGAGTTACAGAGACAGAGAGAAAGAGAGATCTTCTATCCACTGGTTCACTCCCCAGAAGGTTGCAATGGCTGGAGCTGGGCTAGGCTGAAGCCAGGAGCTTGGAACAACATCTGGGTCTCCCACGTGGTTGCAGAGACCCAGAACACTTGGGCCATCTTGTGTTGCTTTTCCCAGGTACATTAGCAGGGAGCCGGGTCAGAAGCAGAGCAGCAGGGACATGAACCAGGGCCCACATGGGATGCCAGCACTGCAGGAGGAGGCTTAACCTTCCTTGCCAAAGTGCCAGCCCTTGATGGTGTCTTCCTGCAGGTCCTGGATGAAGCAGATGCATGCTGGGAAGAGAGGTTTTTTGATTGGCAAGTGAGAGGATAGAGTTACACATGGGGTGGGGGTCAGTGACTTCAGACTTAGCTGTCCTAAACTAGCTGCCTGTGGAGCCCATGCCATTTTTGCCTCCCTTGTGGTGGGGCAGAAGCCCCCAAGAAGCTTTGTCTGGGTCCACGCTGGACCTCTTGTGCATTCTAATTTGCAAGTGGGCTGAAGAACCTTAAGTCAGTATCAAAAAGTCTTAAATTCAATTTTTAATAATCAGTTCATATTCCTGTTACCATAACGACTGTGCCCTTTATACTTTACACACATAGGAAAACACTTTACAAAAGATTTATTTATTTATTTGAAAGGCAGAGTTACAGAGAGGCAGAGGCAGAGAGAGAGAGAGAGAGAGAGAGAGAGGTCTTCCATCCACTGGTTCACTCCCAAACTGGCCACAACAGCTGGAGCTGTGTTGAATTGAAGACAGGAGCAAGGAGCTTCTTCTGGGTCTCCCATGAAGATGCAAGGGCCCAAGGACCTGGGCCATCTTCTACTGCTTTCCCAGGCCATAGCAGAGAGCTGGATCAGAAGTAGAGCAACTGGGACTCAAACCGGTGCCCATATGGGATGCTGGCACTGCAAGCTGCGGCTTTACCTGCTACACCACAAAGCTGGCCCTGGTATTTGAAATTATAATAATAAAAGTTAACAATATTTACTAAAAAATAATGCACAACATGATACTGGAAAATGTTGTTTTAATACAAATATTTTAAAACTTTTATTTAGCAAATATAAATTTCCAAAGTGCAGCTTATGGATTACAATGACTTCCCCCCCCCATAAATTCCCTCCCACCCACAAACCTCCCAACTCCCACTCCCTCTCCCATTCCATTCATATCAAGTTTCATTTTCAATTCTTTATATACAGAAGATCAATTTAGTATATATTAAGTAAAGATTTCAACAGTTTGTACCCACACAGAACATAAAGTGCAAAATACTGTTTCAGTACTAGTTATAGCATTAATTCACACTGAACAACACATTAAGGACAGAGATCCTACATGAGGAGTAAGTGCACAGTGACTCCTGTTGTTGACTTAACATATTGACACTCTTGTTTATGGCATCAGTAATCTCCCTAGGCTCTAGTCATGAGTTGCCAAGGCTATGGAGGTCTTTTGCATTCGCTGACTTTGATCTTATTTAGACAAGGTGATAGTCAAAGTGGAAGTTCTCTCCTCCCTTCAGAGAAAGGTACCTCCTTCGTTCTACTGGGTTCTCACTCACAGAGATCTTTCATTTAGTTGTTTGGTTGGTTTTTTTTTTTTTTTTTTTTTTTTTTTTTTTTTTTTTTTTTTTTTTTTTGCCAGAGAGACTTGGCTTTCCATGCCTAAAATACTCTCACGGGCTCTTCAGCCAGATCTGAATGCCTTAAGGGCTGATTCTGAGGCCAGAGTGCTATTTAGGACATCTGCCATTCTATGAGTCTGCTGTGTATCCCACTTCCCATGTTGCATTGTTCTCTCCCTTTTTATTCTATCAGTTAGTATTGGAAGACATTAGTCTTGTTTATGTGATCCCTTTGACACTTACACCTATCAGTATAATCAATTGTAAACTGAAATTGATCACTTTGACAAGTGAGATGGTATTGGTACATGCCATCTTGATGGGATTGAATTAGAATCCCCTGGCACATTTCTAACTCTACCATTTGGGGCAAGTCAGCTTGAGCATGTCCCAAATTGTACATCTCCTCCCTCTCTTATTCCCACTCTTATATTTAATGAAGATCACTTTTCAGTTAAACACCTAAGGATAACTGTGTGTTAATTACAGAGTTTAACCAATATTATTAAGTAGAACAAAAAAAGTACTAAAAGGGATAATGTATTAAGTTGTACATCAACAGTCAGGACAAGGGCCGATGAAGTCATTCTTTCTCATAGTGTCCATTTCATTAAGACAAAAAATTACATGCAAAGAGTGGCAGTGTTTTCCATTTTGGCACATCTCTTTAACGTCTTAGTTTGCAGGGCTGTGGTAATAAAATACCGCAGAATGGACGGCTACAGGCTAGAAATTCATTTTCTCACAATTCTGGACGTTGGATGGAGGTCCAACATCAAAATGGCTGAAGGGTTGGCTTCTCCTGAGGTTCCTCTCCTTGGGTTGCTGATAGCTTCTCTCTTGTCTCACCATGTTCCAATGTCCCCTTCTTATTAGGAAAGTGATTGGATTGGAGTAGGGCTGATCCTCAGGTTCTCATCTTTAATGAATCACATCTTTCAGGATTCTATTTCCAGACACAATCACATTCTGAGATGCTGGCTGTTAGGGCTTCTATACAGGAGTTTTGGCAGGGGTGGTGGGTGGAGGGAATGGGTACTATCAAGTTCGTAACAAGGGTGTAAGATAGGTGAATTAGCATATTTCCTTCTGCACTACATCTTCTGCAATATCACATGTCATGTAGTTTCTGGAAAACCTCACTGTTCATTCAAGAGAACAAGAATGAAAAAGGCAAATAATGTCTCAGAGTTATTATGAAGTTAGTTTTTAGAACCACTGCTCTAAATAATTAGTGAGTATATATTACATCGACTAGAGTAAAAAATGAGATAATGAAAAACTTCTGGTTAATGTACAGAAAAGCAAGAAAGGGGAAATAAAGGAAGAAACAGATTAAATAACAAGATGAGCAATTTAAATCTAAGTGTACTAGCAATGACATTAAATGTAAATGGATTAAATGCTCCAATTAACAAAGATTATTAGACAAGATAAAAATGATGCCTACATGTATACTGCTTACAAGAGATCTGCTTTAAGGGCAGAGATTAGCTGAAAGTAGAAGAATGCAAAAAAGACACACCATGTGTAATGTTTTCTATTGCTGTGTAACACCAACTGTGGATTAGCTCACAGCTGTGTAGGTCAGAAATCTGAGAATGCACTGTCTGGGTCTCAGGGCTGAAATCACGAAGTCAACTGGATTGCATTTCACCTGGGGACTTGGGAAGAACCCACGTGCAAACTCGTCAACTTATGAGCAGAGCTGAGATCCCCGGTTCTTTGCTGGCTGTTGTCCACTCACTGCTCTGTCACCAAAGTTTGCCTACACTCCTTGAGACATAGCCCCGCCATCTTCAATGTCAGCCACAAAGCTGATGTCTCACCCTGATTCTGCATGGTATGAAACCTTTCTCACCAGCAGAGCACCACATTTTTAAGTTCTTACCTGGTTATGTCACACCCACTGAGGGCCATTTCCCTTGGGGTTAGTTGACTTAGAACCTTAATTTAAATTAATTTTAAATGAATTAAAATTGTAACATCCCTTCACAAAAGCACCTAGTTTTTAGAGTTTGAATAGCTGGGAACAGCATGCACACCAGGAGCTGGGAATTTGGGGACCATTGTAGTATTCTGCCTACCATACCATACAAATACTAACCAAAGGAAAACTGCCTCAATATTAGGATTGGAAAAAAAACCTGATTGTAAAAATAGAAATTAGACAGCCAGAGGAGGCTATTTAATATTGACAAAAGTACCAGCTCAACTGTAGAATGTCAGAATCCTAAATTTGTATGCACTGAATATAGCTGGATAGTGGAGGTGATTCTAGGTTTGTGAAAGCCCATTAGGAGCACACTTCCACAACACAGACTAAAATCAGAACGAGACGCAGAAGATTAGCATGGCTGCTGCACAAGGCTGACATGAAAATTCGTGAATTGTTCCATTGAAAAAAACTCATCAAAACATAAATAGATGTAATTGGTTCCATGTATTTTTATCAATAAAATGATAAAAGTAAAATAAAAACCTATTGGATGCAGATAAGTACTCATGAAGAAATGCATAAATACAAATATTAGCAAAAAATGATGAAAATCAAACATCTAAGATCTCATTCCAAGAATCTACAAAAGGAAGTGAATTGTATCTAAATAGAATACATAGGAGGGAATACTATGAAAACTAGCTAATAGTTGAGACTTTAAAAACATTAATGAGGTATTCAATCTCTTGATCTCTGATCAAGAAAACTTTAAAAAGAGAGCACACAGATACCAATATGGGGACTGAAAAGGGGGTCTTCACTTCAAATTGTACAGATATGTGATAAGAAGATATTATGAATTATTGAAATAAAACATTAGGTTATTTTGGCAAAATGATATGGACAAATTATCAAAAAAATTCCTTTCCAAAACTTACATGAAATAGAAAATTTGAATCATCCTATATCAAATTAATAATTAATACCAAGTTAATAGAATCCATAATTGAATTTTTTTTTTTTTTACTTTTTGACAGGCAGAGTGGCTAGTGAGAGAGGCAGAGAGAAAGGTCTTCCTTTTGCCATTGGTTCACCCTCCAATGGCCACTACAGCTGCCATGCTGCAGCCGGTGCACCGTGCTGTTCCGAAGGCAGGAGCCAATCATTTATCTTGGTCTCCCATGGGGTGCAGGACCCAAGCACTTGGGCCATCCTCCACTGCACTCCCTGGCCACAGCAGAGAGCTGGCCTAGAAGAGTGGCAACCAGGACAGAATCCGGTGCCCCGACCGGGACTAGAACCCGGTGTGCTGGTGCCACTAGGCGGAGGATTAGCCTGTTGAGCCATGGCGCTGGCCAAAAATTTTCTTCAAAGAAAACTAGCCCAAGAAAGCTTCATTGGTGATTTTTATGGAAAACATGTATGGCAAAAATAACAGCAATACCGTTCATGCTACTCTTTTACACTCTTCCAGAGGACTAAAAACAAGTAACACACACACACACACACACCCCATCCTGGAAAAAAACAAAATGAAAAGGAAGTGTCTTCCATCTGTTGGTTCACTCCCCAAATTACCACAGTGATTGGGGCTGGATCAGGTCCCAGCCAGGAGCCCAGGAGCATCTGGGTCTCCCATGCTGGTACCAGGGCCCAAGGACTTGGGCCATCTTCTACTACTTTCCTCGGCCACAGCAGAGAGCTGGATTGGAAGTGGAGCAGCCGGGTCTCAAACCGGAGCCCACGTGGGATGCCAGCACTGCATGAGGCAGCTTCATCTGCCACGCCACGGTGCTGGCCCCTGGAACTAATTTTTTTTTTTAAAAAAAAGGATTGATTGATTTATTTGAAAGTCAGTGTTACACAGAGAAAGGAAAGGCAGAGAGAGAGAGAGAGAGGACTTCTATCTGCTGGTTCACTCCCCAATGGGCCACAATGGCTGGTGCTCTGCCCATTCAAAGCCAGGAGCCAAGAGCTTCTTCTGGGTCTTCCACGTGGGTGCAGGAGCCCAAAGACTTGGGCCATCTTCTACTGCTTTCCCAGGCCATAGCAGAGAGCTGGATCAGAAGAGGAACAGCCAGGACCAGAACCTGAAAGAAGCTCCTGGCTCCTAAATGGCTCAGTTTGAGCCATTGTTACCATTTGGGTGTGAACGAGCGGATGCAAGACCTATGTGTGTGTGTGTGTCTCTACTCTCTCTGTAACTCTTTCAAATAAATATTTTTTTAACAAAACACTTAAATACTTTGATATTTAAATGTGACATTTCCCAAAATAAACCAAAGTTCTTCAAAACAAGCAAAAAACCAAAAATACACATGTCCCCCAAGTCCCATTAGCAACAGATCTCTTGATTTTTTCCATCTCCATGAGTGGAAGCTTGATCTCATTCGTAGTTTAGTCTGTGTTTCCCTGAGTACTACTTGGGTTCAAATCTTCTCACAGGTTAATGGCCATTTGGAGTAGCTCTTCCATGAACAACCCCCCTAGTTTAAGTGAATTAAAAATTTAAATGTAAAAAAGAAAAAAAACCCATCAAACTTAGGAGAACTATGTATAACCTAGGAATCAAGGAGATCTGTTTTAAATTTAAAAAAAAAAAGTGAATCAAGAAATCTAAAAAGGAAGAGATGAATTTTATTATTAAAAATTAAAATGTGGCCAGCGCCGTGGCTCAATAGGCTAATCCTCCACCTGCGGCACCGGCACCCCGGGTTCTAGTCCAAGTCAGGGCACTGGATTCTGTCCCAGTTGCTCCTCTTCCATTCCAGCTTTCTGCTATGGCCCAAGTGCTTGGGCCCTGCACGCACAAGGGAGACCAAGAGAAATACCTGGCTCCTGGCTTTGGATTAGCGTGGTGCACTGGCCACAGTACACTGGCCACAGTGGCCATTGAGGGGTGAACCAACGGAAAAAGGAAGACCTCTCTCTCTGTCTCTCTCTCTCTCTGTCCACTCTGCCTGTCAAAAAAAAATTAAAATGTGACTTCATTGACAGGTTTAAAGACAAATGCTAGATTAAGAAGAAAGATTTGCTACACACAAGATTAACCTCAAAAATACAGAGTACTCCCAGTCTTATAGGAAAATGCAGATAAACCAAGAGAAAAAAAAGTCAAATACATGTACAGGCAGCTAACTGAAGGTATCTGTTGGATAAGTAAATGATGAAATTAGAATGAAGGTTTTCATTTGCCCATTATTTTCCTCTAGTGTGAATTTTCTCAAAGTTGCTAAAATTTAGTATGGTTAAATGCCTCTCCACAATTCAATCTATTTATAGAGTGTCTCTCCAGTATTTTCTGGTGAATTCCTCAGGCTCCTTTATGGAGTTGGCATCTAGCTAAATGATTTCTTGTCTTCTATATTAACTGAATTTCTCTCTGATGTTTTCTTTGAAGTACAGTAAGGCTTGAGCTGCTCCTGAAAGCTTTTCCGCACTCGTTGCATTTGTAGGGTTTTCCTCCAGTGTGCATCCTCAGGTGTACGGTGAAGTCCGAGTTAGTTCTGAAGGCTTTCCCACATTCTTCACGTTTACAGGGCCTCTCCCCAGTATGAACCTCTGGTGCAGAGTTAGCTGTGACAGAGTAATACAACCTTTCCCGCAGTCCTTACAGGTATAGGGTTTTTCTCCAGTGTGTGTTCTCCAGTGCACTGTAAGGCAGGAACCCCTCCTGAAGGCTTTTCCTCAGACATCACACTTATAGGGCTTCTCCCCACTATGGATTTTCTGATGTTCTGTGACATGTACCATCTGGCTAAATGCTTTCCCACAGTCATGACATTTAAATGGTTTCTCTCCAGTATGTGTTCTTTAATGGGTATTTAACCCTGAATTACTTGTGAAAACCTTCCCACATCCATTACATTTATCAGGTTTCTCTCCAGTGTGCCTCCTTTGATGCACAGTAAGCTGTGATGTATTAGTGAAAGCTTTCTCACAGTCATTGCATTTACAGGGTCTTTCTCCAGTGTGGGTCCTTTGGTGTACAATAAGGTAGGACTTAGTCTTGAATGACTTTCCACAGTCATACCATGTACATGGTTTCACTCCAGTATGGATTTTCTGATGCTCCTTGAGAGTCACCATTTTGGTGAATGCTCTCTCACAGTCAGCGCATTTGTATGGTTTCTCTCCAGTATGGATCCTCTGATGTACAGTTAAGTGTGACTTTATTCTGAAAGACTCCCCATGTTCATTACACAGATAAGGTTTCTCTTCAGGGTGAATATGCTGATGTATGATTAGAGATGAGGAACGCATGAAGGCCTTCCCACATTCATCACATTTATAAGGTTTCTCTCCTGTATGCATTCTGTGGTGTAGGGTAAGGCATGAATAATTAATGAACACTTTCCCACACTCACTGCATTTATAGGGTTTTTCTCCGGTGTGGATTCTCTGATGTTCTGTGAAGTTTGGGCTTTTCCCCAGTCTGAGTTCTTATATGTACAATAAGGCTTGAGTTACTTCTATAGGCTTTCCCACACTCATTACATCTGAAGGGCTTTTCTCCAGTAGGAATTCTCTGATGAACATTAAAAATTGTATTCTTGAAAAGATTTCCCACACTCAGTGCACTTACATGGTTTCTCCTCAGTATGGGTCTCTGATGTACACTAAGATACAACTTATTCCTAAAGGCTTTCCCACAATCACTACATTTGTAGGGGTTCTCCCTGTTATGAGTTTCCTGATGTCTTCCCAGTTTTGACTTATCACTAAATGCTTTCCCACACTCACTGCATTTATAGGGTTTCTCTCCAGTCTGGATTCTCTGGTGCTGATAAGGCGGACACACTGGCTAAAGGAGTTTCCACAGACATTGCATTCATAAGGTTTCCCTTTAGTATGAATGCTCTGGTCTTCCATAAGTGATGAAGAAGCAATGAAGGCTTTTCCACATTCATTACATTTATAGGGTTTTTCTCCAGTGTGAATATTTTTATGCTAAGATACGAGGGCTGGCTGAATGTTTTCCCACACTCACTACACTCATAAGGTTTTTCTTTAGTGTACGTTCTCTGATGTGGAACGAGTAATGACCTATAGTGAAAGGCTTTTTCACATGTACCACATTTCTAGGGTTTGTTTTTTACTATTTGATTTCTCCCTCAAAGTGAGTTCTGAAGTCTGCCTTGTCTTTACTGTCTTCTGGATCCTTGCCAATTATCTTCCCCAAGGGTATCTGTAATCAAATCCAAATTTTTTGTGAACCCTTTCTCTTGTGTTTGGAATCTTCTGCGGGGGTCTTTTGTGACAACTTTTGGTTCTGGAAAAAGAACAGATCCAAATCTAAAGCCTCTTTGACCAGTGGGCATTTTCTTGTGTGTAACAATCTTTTGATTCAAGTGACTCTCCTGACTATTTTGCAGTCTCAAAGTCCTGTCATTCCATGTCCATAATATTCCCATTCTGGAATCCCATAGGCCATTTTCTGTGAGTTTCTCTACTATGGCCTCCTGTGATAAATCTTCAGAAGTATCCTCTGTTAGTATAGCATTCCTGGTTGCAAGTTTAGTTTCCAAGTCCAGGCAGGGAAAAGGAGAAAATCAAATAACTTCTACTTCCTAAGCTGAAGAAATCTCACAAAGTGGGATAAATCAGGTGAAAAATGGACTGGTAAATGAACATTTGGTTTTAACTGCTGCAAACTGACCTTACTTTCTAGGAAGAAAAAGGTAGGATTAAGAGAATGTGGTTGAGCAAATAATCAAAGTGGCATATTTAATGATATCTTCTCCTATTAAAAAAAACCCATGGAGCAAGCATTTAGCTTAGTGGTTAAGATGCTGGTTAAGATACCCACATCCCACATCAGAGCACCTGCATTTGACACCTGGCTCCAGCTTACGCCTCATGCAGACCCTGGAGGCGGTGGTGATGGGAGACTAATGGCTACAAATTCTCCATGAAATGTGTGAGGCTAAATAGTTAAGTATTTTTAATAGACTCATATGAAAAGACAGATTTGAGTTTAGGGTGACCAAAGGGGTCATCCCTGGGACTCATAGGGCTTGCCTGGAACTTCAAGGTGAAATGCTCTAAGGAAAGGATGAATTAAAAAAAAAAAAACAGACCAGGTTGTTCAAGGAATAATCAGCTCAGTTAAATTTCCAATTCAATCAAAGTAGCTGAGGATTGTTAGAGCCCCTAATACAGGAGCCCATCAAAAGTAAATATTATTTCTTGGTGGGAAAAGATTATATAATATACAATTTCAAATTACTCCTATAGGTTTTCATAGCCAATTCTTGACAAACCAAAACTAATAGGCATACACAAGGAGACAAAAGTCACATGAGAAACAAAGCAACAAGAAACAACAGGAGCACATCTAAAATGAATCCATATATTTTTAATGGCCATAAACTTTAAAATTAATCTATAAAATTGTTTATTTTAAAAGATTTACTTTATTTATTTGAAAGGCAGTGTTAGAGAGAGAGAGAGATAGATAGATAGATATTCCATCCACTGGTTCACTCTCCAAATGGCCACAATGGCAGGCTGGGCCATGATGAAGCCAGGAACCAGGAGTTTCAACTGGGTCTCCCATGTGGGTGCAGGGCCCAAGGACTTGGGCATCCTCTGCCGCTCTCCCAGGCACATTAGCAGGGAGCTGGATTGGAAGTGGAGTAGCCAGTACTGGAACTGACATCCATATGGGATGCCAGCACTGCAGGAGGTGCTTACACAAATTATGCCATAACACCGACCCCCAATCCATAAACATTAAAATAACCATAACAATGTTAGGTAGGAAGGCAGAAATTTAGCCTGTGTGTGTGTGTGTGTGTGTGTGTGTGAGAGAGAGAGAGAGAGAGAGAGAGAGAGAGAGAAAGGCCTTGAAGACCCAGCACCTACTGCAGAAGCTCCGGAAGCCCAGCATTTTGCACTTCAAAGTCCTGCTCAGGTAGTCCCAGCCCTTCCCCTCAAGGAAAGCTCCCAGGAGAATTCTCTCCTCAGGACCAAAGAGGTTACCTAACCTGATAACATGGGGCAATAAACCTTCACAGACCCCTAAGGGAAGCCTCTCTACTCTGCCTCAGCCAGCAAATCTGGGGAAGAATTTGCTAATTTTCACCCAGCAAACCCTTCGGTCAGGACTCCCCTCCTTCATCCTGGAGGAGAGGGGGAGGTGAGTAAACAGACTCCCTTAAAAACCTAGGGAGTCCAAACGGACTGTGTGCTCAGCCCTCTGCCTCTCTGCTGAGCCCTCTGCCTGGCCTGCCCAGGTGTATTCTCTCCACTCAACCATGTAACCTCTCTCTACCCCAGTATGAGTGACTGGGCACTCTCTATCTGTCCCTTCCATTCTGATGGATGCCCTATCCCCAATAAAACTTTACCACTTTGCTGTCTCATGCCTTAATTCTTTCTTGCATGAAGACAAGAACCCGACAGCTTCCATGGCCTTTTCTCTGGTGGAATATTTAAGAACATTAAGAAAATATTAATGACTTCATCAAAGAATTAGAAAGCACAAGGGCCATGCCTGGGAAGGCAGTGCAGGATTGTCCGGGTGCTTGGGCCTCTGCCACCGGTGTGGGAGACCTGGAAGGAATTCCTGGCTCCTGGCTTTGGCGTGGTCTGTTGCAGCCACTTGGGGAGTGAACCAGCAGATGAAGATCTCTCTGCCTCTCCCTCCCTCTCTTGCTCTGCTTTTCAAAACAGGGAAATAAACAAATCTTAAAATGAATTATAAAGTACAAAATAAAAACCAAATGGAGGGGCAGCACTGTGGCACAGTGGGATAAAGCCCCAGCATCCCATATGGGCACTGGTTTGTCTTTTGGTTGCTCTGCTTCAGATCCAGCTCCCTGCTAAAGCACCTGGGAAGGCAACGGAAGATGGTCCCAGTGCTTGGGCCCCTGCACGCAGGTGGGAGACTCAGAAGGAACTCCTGGTTCCTGCCTTTGGACAGGCCCAGCGCCAGCCATTGCAGCTACATGGGGAGTGAACCAGAAGATGGAAGATCGTTCTCTCTCTGTTAAATCTGCCTTTTAAACAGATGAATACTTTTTAAAAAAATATAAAGTCTAGGGGAAATGACGATTAAGAAAAAAAAAAAAAGTATGGACCTCAAATTTTTACACCAAAATAAGCTTAGCTTTTAATTCTATTTTTCCACAAACTGTTTGAAGTACTCTGGTATACTTGGGAACACAGGATTCTTTTTTTTTTTAAAGATTTATTTTATTATTTATGTATTTGTGAGTCAGAGTTACACAGAGAGAGGAGAGCCAGACAGAGGTCTTCAATCCTCTGGTTCACTCCCCAATTGGCTGCAACAGCCAGAGCTCTGTCTAACTAAAGCCAGGAGCCAGGAACTTCTTCTGGGTCTCCCACACGGGTGCAGGGTCCCAAGGACTTGGGCCCTCCACCGCCTTCCCAAGCCATAGCAGAGCACTGGATTAGAAGTGGAGCAGCCGGGTCTTGAACCAATGCCCATATGGGATTCTGGTGCTTCAGGCCAGGGCATTAAATTGCTGCACCACAGTGCTGGCCCCAGGATTCTTAACTTACCAAAAATATCCATCAAAAATGAAGGTCAGGGGCTGGGGCTATGGCACAGAGGATTAACGCCCTGGCCTGAAGCACCGGCATCCCATATGGGTGCCAATTCTAGTCCCGGCTGTTCCTCTTCCTATCCAGCTCTCTGCTGTGGCCTGAGAAAACAGTGGAAGATGGCCGAAGCCCTTGAGCCCCTGTATCCATGTGGGAGACCTAGAAGAAGCTCCTGGCTCCTGGCTTCAGATCAGCACAGGTCCAGCTATTGCGGCCAATTGGGGAATGAACTATCAGATGGAAGACCTCTCTCTCTCTGCCTCTCCTTTCTGTGCAACCTGACTTTCAAATAAATAAATAA
The DNA here is from genome assembly GCF_033115175.1 of Lepus europaeus. Classification (NCBI taxonomy): domain Eukaryota; kingdom Metazoa; phylum Chordata; class Mammalia; order Lagomorpha; family Leporidae; genus Lepus; species Lepus europaeus. The sequence continues at coordinate 375,981 of NW_026909613.1, read as the reverse complement.
ATAAATCTTAAAAAAAAAAGGTCAAGTAAAGACCTTTTGTGACAAGAACAAACAAACAAAAAACTCCAACCAAACCAAACCAAAACAAAGGAGAGTCTTTAAAAGAAGAATACTTGAATAAAAGGAAATGCTAATGTGTGTTTGTTATGCCAGATAAAGCTCAGAAATGAAGAAAAAAAAGTGAACATAAAGGAACAATAAAAATAAAGTAATAATAACATCTGATGAGATCTGAGATACACAAAATTAAAATATATAACTTCAATAAAATATAAGTGAAGGTAAATGGAATAAGCTATTATAATTTCCTTCTATTTCTTGGAGAGGAGAGAAACCTGTAGTAGATTGTTGATTCAAGAAGGCATGCTATAATCTCAGTTTTAATTACTACACAATTAAAAATTGTATCACTACCAACTGATTAATAATTACCAAGGAAACAAGAAGAACAATAAAAGATAGTACATCTAAAGGTAGGGCATGGATGGAAGGAAAAAGAATACAGAATAGGCAAGAGACTTGCACAGTTAGATGGCAGAGTTAGATACGATGCAAGCATATTATATGCGAATGGACTAAACACTCCAAAAAACCTAGACTGTCAGATTGGTTTAAAAAATTAACAGGGGCCAGTGCTGTGGTGCATCGGGTTAAAGCCCTGGCCTGAAGTGCCAGCATCCCTTATGGGCACCAGTTCTAGACCAGGCTGCTTCTCTTCTGATCCGGATCTCTGCTATTGCCTGAGAAAGCAGTAAAGGATGGCCCAAATCCTTGGGCCCCTGCACCTGTGTGGGAGACCCAGAAGAAGTTCCTGGCTTCAGATCAGCTCAGCTTCCAATTGGCTCAGCTCCAGCAGTTTCGGCCAACTGGGGAGTAAAGCAGTGGATGGAAGACCTCTGTCTCTACTTCTCTTTGTAACTCTTTCAAATAAATAAATCTTTTTTTTTTAAATAAAGGGGGGTCAGCGCTGTGGTGCAGTGGGTTAACACCCTAGCTTGAAGTGCCACCATCCCATATGGGCGCTGGTTCTAGTCATGGCTGCTCCACTTCTGATCCAGCTCTCTGCTGTGGCCTGGGAAAGCAGTAGAAGATGGCCCAAGTCCTTGGGACCCTGCACCAGCATGGGAGACCAGGAAGAATCTCCTGGCTCCTGGCTTCAGATTGGTGCAGGACTTCATTGTGGCCAACTGGGGAGTGAAACAGCAGATGGAAGACCTCTCTCTCTGCCTCTCCTTTCTGTGTAACCTTGCCTTTTATGTAAATAAATAAATCTTTAAAAATAAAATTAATGAATGTTATTTATAAAAGAAATACATAAAAATTAGAAGTGAACAGATGAAAAGAGGTAACAGCAGAGAAAACAATAACCAAAAAGAGGATGCTTTGGTGATATTAATATTAGACAAAACATGGCCGGCGCTGCGGCTCACTAGGCTAATTCTCCGCCTGCGGCACCAGTACCCTGGGTTCTAGTCCCAGTTGCTCCTCTTCCAGTCCAGCTCTCTGCTGTGGCCCAGGAAGGCAGTGGAGGATGGCCCAAGTGCTTGGGCCCTGCACCCACATGGGAGACCAGGAGGAAGCACCTGGCTCCTGGCTTTGGATGGGCACAGCACACCAGCTGTAGAGGCCATTTGGGGAGTGAACCAATGGAGGGAAGACCTTTCTCTCTGTCTCTCTCTCTCTCTCACTGTCTAACTCTGCCTGTCAAAAAAAATTACACAAAACAGACTTTAAGGCAAAAACCATGAACAAAGATAAGAACTAGAATGCACTTGTCTTTCCAAGACCATGATCCTAGCCAAGTTACTATCTTGCCTAGACTGTTTGTACAACCTCTTAGCCTAGTCTGCTTTATGCCCCTCAGAGTTGTTTCCTAATAGTCTTTCACTGAAATTTTCCATGCTCTGCACTCACTTGGATTAGAACCCAAGCTCCTGACCATCATCTACAAAGCCCTGCAGGGGCAGCTTCCCCCCAGCTCCAGCCTTACTCCCTCCCAGTCTCCCCCTCCCTTGAGCTTCCATAGCGGCAAATCCCTCTGATTTCTAGGATGTATTACAATCCTTCTCCTATCAGGTATTTTGTATTGCTATTCCCTTTGCCTGGCAAGATGACCTCTCCACTTCCCCAGGATGGCTGCTTCTGACCCTTCATGGCCCAGTTTAAATGTCCCATCTCCAGAAGCCACCCTTGTCCACCTGATCTGAGGGAAACACTTTCACCCCCACCCAGTTACTCTTTCATATTCTCCAGCTTGTCTCAAAACAAAGAGGCATTATATACTAAGTGGGTACTGCATTTTGATTCTCAACTGATTCATTTCTTGTTTGTACTCTCAATTAGTGAAGAACTGGAGGGAAGAAAGAGCCCCTCAAAATTTCAGCAGGCTTGCAAGTGAAAAATTAAACCTTACATTTTAGTTTGAACTAGCTTTAGCTGAAAAAGAAACAGGTTTAGCTTAAAAGAAATAAGGTTAGCATAAGAAACCTTTTTTTAGGAAATGAAGGAAGGCCAGATAATGGTGAAACAAATAAGAAAAACAGAATTAACTGGAAAGGATAGTGATGGGGATATTTGTGCATGTTCTAATAAAAAAGGAAGAAAAATTCTGAAAATTTAGAAAGCAGAGTAGGAGGGGATAGAAAACCAAAAGTAGAGAACAGAGAGAGGAGAGGCAGAGAGGAAGAGGATGGGGCAGGGTAGGGGGGAGGTTTTTTTCCTTTGCGACAACATTGAGCAGAGGTACACCCCAAATATTTCAGATATTCCGTTAAACACTCCCAATGATATTATTTGAAATAAAACCTTTTTCATGATTCTGATTAATTCACCTGGATAGGGGCCTCTTGAAATTTCTCTCACCATTGTCCATTCTCCAAATGAGATATCATATCATTTTTGGAAACTGCAAGCCCTGTTCAAAAATATATAAATAGGATTTGATGGATGTTGTGAGAACTACTGCCAAATTCAGTCTCAGTTCTCAATTTTCTACGTAGAGTGGCTATCACAGGAAGATATAGAGCTGCACTGTCCAATACAGTTGCTAATAGCAATGCATGGCAGTTTAAACCAGACTTAAAATTAAATTAAAAATCCAGTTCTTTAGGTGGAGCAAATTTGAACTGCTCAAAAGACACAAGTCGGCCAGCGCCGTGGCTTAACAGGCTAATCCTCCACATTGCGGCGCTGGCACACCGGGTTCTAGTCCCGGTTGGGGCGCCGGATTCTATCCCGGTTGCCCCTCTTCCAGGCCAGCTCTCTGCTATGGCCCGGGAAGGCAGTGGAGGAGGGCCCAAGTCCTTGGGCCCTGCACCCGCATGGGAGACCAGGAGAAGCACCTGGCTCCTGGTTTTGGATCGGCACGATGCGCCGGCCGCAGTGGCCATTGGAGGGTGAACCAATGGCAAAAAGGAAGACCTTACTCTCTGTCTCTCTCTCTCTCACTATCCACTCTACCTGTCAAAAAAAATAAAAATAAAAAAATAAAATTAAATTAAAAAAAAAAAAAAGAAAAAAAAAAGCCACAAGTGGCTTGAATGTGCGATACAGGCTAGCAGAGATACAGGTTCCTGTTTTTTTTTGTTTGTTTGTTTGTTTTGATTTATTTATTTATTTGAAAGTCAGAGTTACACAGAGAGGGGAGAGGCACAGAGAGAGAGAGAGAAAGGTCTTCCATCCGATGGTTCACTTTCCAATTGGCCTCAATAGCTGGAGCTGTACCTAACCAAAGCCAGGAGCCAGGAGCTTCCTCCAGGTCTCCCATGTGGGTGCAGGGCCCAAGGACTTGGGCCATCCTCTACTGCTTTCCCAGGTCATAGCAGAGAGCTGGATTGGAAGTTGAGCAGCCGGGTCTTAAACCAGTGCCCATATGGGATGCCAGCACTTCAGGTCAGGGCATTAACCCATGCACCACAGCGCTGGCCCCACAGATTTCTGTTTTATAGATTTATTTTTATTTATTTGAGTCTTAGATTTACAGAGAGAGAGAGGGAGAGACAGAGGGAGAGGTCTCCCATCTGATGGTTCACTAATTGCCTGCAACAGCCTGAACTGAGCTGGTCCAAAGCTAGGAGCTAGGAGCTTCTTCCAGGTCTCCCATGCGGGTGCAGGGCCCAAGGACTTGGGTCATCTTCCACGGCTTTCACAGGCCATAGCAGAGAGCTGGATCAGAAGAGGAGCAGCCAGGACATGAACCGGCATCCATATGGAATTCCAGTACAATAGGCAGAGGCTTAGAGCCTACTATGTCACAGTGCTGGTTCCCAGATTTCTACCATAGCAGAACATTCTATTGCACAGTAACAATCTACAGAATTATAAAGGTATTTATCTCAAGAGAGCTTAATACTATGGTTTCATGTGATAATGATTCATGGGAAAAACTCAAAATGGGGGGGCCAGCATTGTGGCGTAGTGGGCAAAGCCACCACTCATAGTGCTGGCATCCCATATGGGCACTGGTTCAGGTCCTGACTGTTCTACTTCAGATCCAGCTCTGTGCTGTGACCTGGGAAAGCAGTAGAGGATGGCCCAAGTCCTTGGGTCCTTGTATGGGAGACCTGGAGGAAGCTCCTGGCTCCTGGCTTCGGGTTGGTGCAGATCCACCTATTGTGGTCATCTGGGGAGTGAGTCAGCAAATGGAGGGCCGCCCCTCCCCTGCCTCTCTGGAATTCTTATTTTCAAATAAATAAATATTTTTTAAAAAACAGGGGTAGGTGTTTGTCATAGTGGTCAAGATACTGCTTGGGACACCCACATCCTATCAGAGGCCTGGGTTTGAATGCTGTCTCCATTTCCAATGTACACCCTGGGAGGTAACAGGTGATGGCTCAAGTAGTTGGGTCCCTGTCATCCATGTGGGAGACCTAGGCTGAGTTCTGGATTCCTGGCTTCAGCTTGGTCCAGCTCTGGCTGCGAGACATCTGGAGAGTGACAAGTAGATGGAAGATTTCTTTCCCTCTCACTCATTCTATTTTTCAAATTAATTATTAATTAAAAAGAAAATGAACACATTTGTGTTCTTTCTTTTTAGAAGCACTGATAATTCCTTTATGGAATAGATGAGAATAACTTTGGAACTGGATTCCAACAAAACATATGAAAGGACTTCAAAAAGTTCACGATAAATGGAATTAAAAGACACAAAAAATAAAATGTGATTTCTCAACATGAGCTTACAAGTTGAAGATACTTGTAAACAAGGATACCAGTCACTTGGTCCAACATGAAAGAACTGAGGGCTCTGGGGTTTTAACCACATCACTATAGCTTTTTAACTGAAGAAAAATGGGCATTCTTTAAAGATCTTTTAAGATTAGGAAACAAAAACAAGTCAGAAGGAGTGTCAGGTGGAAGCCTGATGATTTCCCTACAAACACTCAAAAAACCGCCCTTGTTCGACGAGCGGGATGAGGAGGAGCAGTACCGTGGTGAAGGACACTCCGGGAAAGCTTTCCTGCGTCATTTTTCGGCTTAGCTTTGACTAACTTTCTCAAAAACACTCTGTAAGCAGATGTTGTTGTTCTTCAGCCTCTCAGAGAAAGTCAACAAGCAAAATGCCTTACGCATCCCAGAAACCAGCTGCCATGACCTTTGCTCTGACGAGACCACTTCCACCTTCAGTAGTCGTCGCTTTGACTGTGCTGTGTCTTCTGCATCATCCTGGTAAAGCAATGTTTCATCTCCTTTTACAATTCTCGAAAGAAATGATCTTGATCCAGTTTTACAATTTTCTGTGGTAGCCTCTGCTCTTATCTGGGGCTAACCTGGGGATCGAGTGGAAAGTCTGCTCCACTTTGTTTTTCAGTCAGAGCTAGGCAGACTGAGGCAGTTGGGATGTTTAGGGCTGGCTACTGTTGGTGCTACTGTCAGTCCTCTTTAATTCAAGCACAAGCAAGGTTCATTTTTCCCTTGCAAATTGTCATGGATTGTCTGCTGCTAATGTGTTCACCTTGCTGCTTCTTAAAATGAGTTTTCTATTTGTAAACTGATTTCTCTGGAGGCACTGTCCCCAAAAACCTTTCTTTTTCTTTTTTAATTTTATCTATTTATTTGAGAGGGAGAGTCACAGACAGTGAGAGGAAGAGACAGAGAGAAAGGCCTTCCTTTTGTTGGTTCACTCCCCAAATGGCTGCAATGACCAGAGCTGAGCCAATCAGAAGCCAGGAGCCAGGAGCTTCTTGAGGGTCTCTCACACAGGTACAGGGGCTCAAGGACTTGGGCCATCTTCCACTGCTTTCCCAGGCCATAGCAGAGCACTGGACTGGAAGAGGAGCAGCAGGGTCGAGAAGTGGCATCCATATGGGATGCCAGCATTGCAGATGCAGGATTAATCTACTGTGCCATGGTACCAGCCCCCCTGAAAACTTTTCATAAACATAAATGATTTCATCATTCTTCCACCCCATGCTTCACCATAAATATGATGTTTGTTTTGTTTCAATTTTAGCAGAATTTGGAATCCAGGTGCTCTGTTAGTGTCTCCTTTCAAACTGATGTCTTATCCTCAAACTAGAACCTATTCAGACATGTTACAGCACGTCAGTAGGAGCTTATTTTGGTGTAAAAATGTGAAATCCATGTAGTTTTTTGTCATAATACACATTTCCACTGCATTTGTTATTCTACAATAAGCATATCATTTAGTTAAGAATGAAGGACAGCATGATGACCAACAATGTTCTCCAAAGATTCAGAGAGTCTGACACCTAAACTCAAGACTAAAATTCAGCTAGGTACTGTAGAAGCTCTGTGTCCTCAGTAAACTGGGTCAAGGGGGCAAATGTATCAACACAGAAGAGGAACTGACCTCACCCAGGGAGACAAGATTCCTGTCATTCTCCAGCATCACATCCTTGTGCAGGTTCCTCTGTGTAGGGTCCATCAGTCTCCAGGCCTCCAATGTGAAGTCTATAGCCACATCTTTGAAAGTCAGTGACTCCTAGAATAAATAAATTGTGATCACCCAGAGACTATACTATCAGCCCTGTTAGGCAGAATACCATGTATAAAACTGGAGAAAAACTCCAGAAATTAGAATCACCAAATGATTATGTATGCCAACTCCTTAATCCTTATAGGACATACAGGTCTCTCCAGTGACAAGAACTTAAAACCATAAGAGGAAGCCTATTCCATCTTTGGAGTTCCACCTGAGAGAAGTTTTACCAAACTAATTCAAATCTGGTTTTCTAGAAACTACATATTGCTCCTACTATACTTTCTGGAGCCAAATAGCATGGCTTCTTCCTCCTCTAGAAACTCTTTAAAATATTTGTGTACAGCTAGTGGTTTCTACCCAAATCATCTGCTATCTCAGAAAACCCTGATTGTGTAAAAGATCACCGTCTTTCAGTTCTAATCTGTAGAATATGGCTTAACAAAAGATACTGCGTCAATCAGACCATAGGTACAGAATGCTATAAGCTCTCTCTGAGACAGAAAAGAACACATGGGACTCTGGGGGCCAGTTCTTTGGTTAGGATATGAAATATGTACAAATGCTTATAAAAAAAATGGAAGAATGAGTCCAAAGTATTTTTAACAATGAACTACTGAGAGAAGGAGGAAACAGAGTGGAGAAGACTGAAATAGGACCTAGGCTCTTTTGAATATTTCTTGTTTTATATATTTGACTTTTGAACTGCAGAAATATTTTATATTGTTTTAAAACAAGGATTTAGCCAGCACCACGGCTCACTAGGCTAATCCTCTGCCTAGCGGCGCTGGCACACCGGGTTCTAGTCCCGGTCGGGGCACCGGATTCTGTCCCGGTTGCCCCTCTTCCAGGCCAGCTCTCTGCTGTGGCCAGGGAGTGCAGTGGAGGATGGCCCAAGTGCTTGGGCCCTGCACCCCATGGGAGACCAGGATAAACACCTGGCTCTTGCCATCGGATCAGCGCAGTGCGCCGGTCGCAGCCCGCCAGCCGCAGCGCACCAGCCGTGGTGGCCATTAGAGGGTGAACCAACGGCAAAAGGAAGACCTTTCTCTCTGTCTCTCTCTCTCACTGTCCACTCTGCCTGTCAAAAAATAAAAATTAAAAAAAAAAACAAGGATTAAACTTCAAGAAAGCAATCTAGTAGAGTACAACCAGCTGGAATAGCAAACCCATTTATCAGAGAGGAACTATTCTGAGTGATTTTCAAACACAGTCATTTTTCTGTACCTCTGAGTAAGAACTCTGAAACAAAGTAACAAAAAGAAGACATTTTCTGTAAGCAATCTTATTGGTAGTAGAAGTAGAAATGATATTCTGTAACTTTTGTGTGTGCAGTGCTGGATAAAGCAAATTAGCCTAGCATTGTTCCTAAAAACTAATCAATTTGGTATGGGAGAACAAAGATATAAAGAGCATATAAATGATGAGATTAGGTTAAAAAATCCATGGTTCTGAATTTGAAGTCTCAGTACACCCTCATGAAATATTTCATGTTCAAAGGAAAGAACTAGCTTTAACAATATGAAGAAAGAATGCATTATGCTGGGGCTGGCATTGTAGAGTAGCGGGTAGAGTCACCGCCTGCAGTGCTGGCATTCCATTTGGGCACTGGTTCGAGTCCAGGCTGTATCACCTCCAATCCAGCTTTCTGCTATGGCCTGGGAAAGCAGTGGAAGATGGTTCAAGTCCTTGGGCCCCTGCACCTGCATGGGAGACCCAGAAGAAGCTCCTGGCTCCTGGCTTTGGAGCCTGGGTTTGCAGCCAATTGAGGAGTGAACCAGTGAATGGAAGACCTCTCTCCCTCTCTGCCTCTCCTTCTCTCTCTGTGTAACTCTGACTTTCAAATAAATAATAAATCTTAAAAAAAATTAATAATGATCTGGGGCTTAACCTCTGAAAATTAGGGATGCGTCTGAACAGGCTACGATACATTACTAAACCAACATAGTCGGAACTACTGATCAAGTGTTTCTTACAAAACGTATATTTCAAAGTCACTGTTAAAACACTTTTTTAAAGATCAGATTAATATCTATTCCAAACACATATACACTTAAATGTCTTTAGGTAAAATTAAAATATTCAGCATAACATCTAATTTCTAGTCTTGTCTTTTACAGCTTTCCAACCTGATTTGGTAGCTTAGTTCACAGTTCACTACTTCAAAGCCTGCCAGTAAGCTCTCTTCTCACCAGGATACACTCACAAATACTTTTGACAAGTTAAATCCCACCTGTAATTGGTAACAGCTTAAATCTATTCTCACAAATTTTCTGTTGACCAACTTAGCTAACACTAACGTCCCAACTGAAAGATTCTTTAAGAAAAAGATCTATTTTTATTTTTTTTTAAAAAATACTGTTTATTTTATTTTAGCAGATATCTCCATCTGCTGGTTTATTCGCCAAGTGTTCCAACAACCAGGGCTGCACCAGGCTGGAGCCAGGAGCTGTGAATTTTTGGAAAGATATTTGGTTCAGTATCAACAGTGAATCTTCTAATAGACTGTATTCTACCATGATGAACCCAAATTTCCTGTGTCAAACTGTCAGGTTCAGTTTCCAGAGAGGATTTGGGTGAGGCAAAGTTCCAAATCTCAGGAGAAGTAGAACACGCGCAACTCAATACAACAGGTTGGAAACAGAGGAAACCTTAACTCACCAGAGGTCCAATCGAAATAAACACAGCAGGCCTCTCCAGAAAGAGTCGAGTCTGGCAAAGACGTATCTGCAGGAAACAGGAATTCAGACAGACCAAGCTCGCTTGGGAGTTTCAGATACAAGTGAGCATGGTTTCCCTAACGGAACACAAGAGTAATGTTCAAGATGAGAAAAGACCAAAGACTTTTGGTCCAAGATCTTGAAATCAGTTGTAATAATTACTTTCTGTAATTGTTTTAAAAATTGAATCTAAAGGCAGAGAGAGAGAGAGAGAGAGAGAGAGAGACAGAGAGAGAATATCTCAACCACTGGTTCACTCCCAAATGCCTGCAAAAGCCAAGATGGGCCAGGTCAATGTTGGGTGCCAGGAAATCAATCTGTCTCCCATATGGGTGGCAGAGACCGAATTATTTGAGCCATCACCTGCTGCCTCCTAGAGTGAGCATTAGCAGGAAACCAGAACCTGGAACAGAGCCAGTACTTTATCCCAGGTGGTACAATATGGGATGCAGGCATTCCAGGCATCTTAACTGCTACACCAAATGCCCAGCCCAGATCTCGAGATTTTAATACTATTACAGGTAGTTACAGTTAGCAGGCCAGACACTGTACAAGGAGTTTCTTTTTAAAGATTTATCTATTAACTAGAAAGGCAGAACTACAGAGAGGTAGAGAGAGGGGTGTATTTCATCTTCTCCAAATGGTCACAATGGCTGGAGCTGAGGCAACCTGAAGCCAGGAGCCAGGAGCTTCTTCCAGGTCTTCCATGTGGGTGCAGAGGCCCAAGGACTCAGGCCATCTTTCTACTGCTTTCCCAGGCCACAGCAGAGAGCTGGAATGGAAGTGGAACAGCCAGGACTCGAAGTGGCACCCAAATGGGATGCCAGCACTGCAGGCAGCAGCTTTACCTACTTAGCCACAGCGCTGGCCCCAGAGCTTAAAAAATACTCTTGGGGCTGGCATCATTTTATAGTGGGCAAAGCCACCACTTGTGACACCAGCATCCCACATGAGCATTTCTTCAAGCAACAGCAGCTCAGTGCAAAGTGGCCCCTGCCATCCATGTGGGAGATCCCTGGCTTCAGCCTGGCTCAGCCCCAGCCATGGTGGCCATTTGGAGGAGTGAACCAGTGTATAAAAGATGTCTTTCCAGCTGGCACCATGGCTTACTAGGCTAATCCTCCACCTGCGATGCTGGCACCCTGGGTTCTAATCCTGGTTGGGGCGCCGGATTCTGTCCCAGTTGCCCCTCTTCCAGTCCAGCTCTCTGCTGTGGTCTAGGAAGGCAGTGGAGGGTGGCCCAAGTGCTTCGGCCCTGCATCTGCATGGGAGACCAGGAGAAAGCACCTGGCTCCTGGCTTCGGATCGGTGCAGTGTGCCGGCCGTAGCGGCCATTTGGGGCGTGAACCAATGGAAGGAAGACCTCTCCCTCTCTCTCTAACTCTGCCTATCCAAAAAAAAAAGTCTTTCTCTCTCTCCCTCTCTTTTAAATAAATCTTTAGATTAAAAAAAAAACTATTATTTAATGTTCACATCAAGTCAATGGAGAGTATATTTTTATTCCATATATAAGGCAAGAGAGGTTTACAATAAGGAAACTACTTATTTAAGGTCATGCAGATATATGACTTCTAATCAATGTAATTACTTTTATTTTCCTTAAAAGATTTATTTATCTTATTTGAAAGGCAGAATTACAGAGAGAGAGAGAGAGAGAGAGAGAAACAGACTGAGAGCTCTTTCATCCTCTGGTTCACTCCCCAAATGGCTGCAATGGCTGCAACTGGCAGATTAAGCCAGGAGCCAGGAGCTCCTTCCAGTTCTCCCACGTGGATGCAGGAGACCAAGCACTTGAGTCATCCTTCGCTGCTTTCCAGGCCATTAGCAGGGAGCTGGGTCAAAAGTAGACCAGAGGCAGAGGGTTAATTCAATACGCCAAAGTGCCAGCCCCTAATCCATGTAATTTCAAACTCATACCTTTCCCACTAAATCAACTTGCAGTATAAAGTGGAAGAAAATTCAATCTCTTTGGCACAGTCACCCTCTCAGCAAACAAAGAAATATATATTCCAAGAATATCTTTTTCCTTCCTTTTGTGTGAACAGTCAATGTTTAATAAATATTTCTGTTTTTATTTGGAAGAATTAGAGAAAGAAACAGATAGACAGACACCTTCCATCTGCTGGTTCACTCCCTAAGTGGTTGCAATAGCCAGAGCTGGGCTGGGCTGAAGCCAGGAGTTTCATCTGGCTCTCCTATGTGGGTGCAGGAGCCCAAGGACTGGGGTCATCTTCCACTGCTTTCCCAGGCCATTAGCAGGAAGCTGAATTGGAAATGGAGCAGCCGGGAATCAAACCAGTGCCCATATGGGATGCCTGCATGGCAGGCAGCAGCTTTACTCATTACACCACAACGTTGGCCTTGAGTCAATTTCTTAAAATTTCCAGAGACTGCAGTTTCACTAAAGTGAACACCACAACTTCAAAATTTAAATACTGGATACCTTGGCATGCCCCTTCTAACCTCATATTCAAATAATTTTTAATCTGTCTTTCTATATAAGGCAAATCCAAATAAACAAGACACAAGGATAACAAGAATAATAGAAAATAAAGTGGAATTCAATGCACCCATGTGGAATACCTGGAATAAGCTCCTGGCTCCCAGCTTCAGATGGGCGCAGCTCTGGCCATTGGGCCCAATTGGGGAATGAACCAACAGATGGAAGACCTCTCTCTCTCTCTCTGACTCTCCTTCTCTCTCTGTGTAACTCTTTCAAGTAAATAAATAATCCTTAAAAAAAGAAATTGAATAGAGTACATTCTCTAAACATGATGCAATAGAATACAAATGTAAATGGAAGTTTGGAATGGGGGTGGGAATTTCTTTTTTTTTTTTTTTTTGGCCTTGAACTTAAAATAGGTACTCCTTGGTAGCTACTAAGTCAAAAATAAAATCTTAAAATTTAATTGGCAGTGAGTTAGGAAATGAAAGTATTATACATTAGACATACATGATTGCTGCCAAAATTTTAAGGAGATTGAATTGATATTCCTAAATACTTTTAGGTAGGATTTTGGGGAAGAGTGAAAACATTACGTGTTCAAAATAAAGAAGAAAAACACTTAGCAAGCCATAAGAAAACTAAGAGGTAAAAATGATAAAGGAAAAAACTAATGAATTTAAAAAAAGCAAATAAAAAACAGGTGACAAAGCCAAGATCTGATTCTCTAAATAATGAAATCTACAAGCCGCTGGCTAAAGCAGGAAAAACAAAACAAAACAACAACAACAACAACAACAACAAAAACAGAAAAAAAAGGCTATAATAAACATTTAAAAACTGCATGCCAATAAAAATAAACTTCCCAAAGCATAATTTGTTTAAAAATGTTCTGTGACTGGAGGCAGGTGCTTCGTGCTGCTTGGGAGGCCAGGAACCCATATTTGAGAGCCTGGGTTTGAGTCTCAGGTCCCGATTCCAGCGTCCTGCTGACGTGCAGCTGAGCACAGACAACAGGTGGAAGACCTGGACAGAGTTCTGAGCTGCAGGCTTTGGCCTGGCCCAACCGCTAGGGCTAGCAGGCATGTGGGGGGAGTGTCTGTCTTCCCCGCCTTTCCAATTACATAGTTAGATCTGTAAAGATGAATAAAGTCCCACTTGGTTACAATTCAGTATTATTCGGCTTTCTATCAGCCGTATCTACACACCCACAGGAAGAAAAGGCTGCAGGTGACCCAGCCCAAACTCTCCTGAGACCTGCGCTCCACGGGGCTGTTTCCCACTCCTCATGTTCTATGCGGTCCAGGTGGACAGTGAGAAGCGGCCACATACAGTGCGGAAAGAGCCTAAAGGAGACTTCCCTCGCTTGTCCAGACCCCAAGTCGGTGCGGTCGTCTAAGAGCGACGCAGGGCCCCGCGTTCCCCAAGCAGCCTGCAGTGGCCAAGGACGCCGCCCTCAGCTCAGGGGGTGACAGGTGGTGTCCCCGTGATTCTCCGAAACGCCACCAACACGGGCCGCGAGGAGGAGCGGCGCAGGCTGCCCGACGGGAAACCCAGGTCCACCCGCCGGCCTCGCCCTCTCCCCCTACCCGCTCTGGGCTTCCCCTCCGGGAAGGGCCAGCCCCAGCCCAGGCCCCGCGTCCGGAGCCCGGCAGGACCCCCGACCCCGGAGAGGGGGCTCGGGACCCGGGCGAGCGCGGCGCCCAGGATGAGGGATGCCTGGGCGGAGCCGGAGTCCGCGCCCGGGGAGCGGCCCAGCCCAATCATCTCCCTCACAGGTGGGCGGGCCCGGGTCCGCCCCGGGACGGGGGCGCCGGAGCGAACGACCACGGCCCGGACGCCGCCGGGAGCCAAGCGCCGAGGGAGGGTCGGGGGGAGACCGAGGCCTGGGGCCCGGGGCAACGACTACCTGGCGGCCACACTGAGGACAACCGAGGACGCTGGCAGAGCAGGGCGGGAGCGCTTCCAGCAATGGCACCCATTCGGCGGCGAACTGCCAAGCAAGCCAGTGCGCCTGCGCCAACGCGGCGCCAGAACTACAATACCCAGAAGGCTCCGCACGTATGGCCCCGCCCCTTACGTCGGCCTTTGTGAGCGAGTTGACTGTGTTTAACCCTGCTCTTTGGGGACCTCTGTAATCCAGCGGATCACCCTGTTCCCTGATCCTCAGAGGCTGAGTGGGCAACCCAGACTTCCACACTCACCTGACTGTGAAACAGATCAGTTACTGCACGGGTGATGTCAGCGTCTGCAAATCTAGACACCTGCTGGTGGCCTATTGGGGCGCCTGAAATATTCTCTCTGCTCAACACTGACAAGGGACTCCCCTCCCCAAAGCTGCCAAGGGAGGCTGGGTCCAGAGTTTGGAATTCCACTCTCAGCCACAACCAGGTAAGTGACTTTTTTACCCACCAGGCTGGTGCCAGGTGAGGCTGGCTTGCAATAAACCCAAGGTTTAAGTAACATCCGGGTTACCATAATACTCAAAGTGTACCAAAATTTGGCAAAAGACATGAATCCACAAATTCAAGAAGGTAAGAAAATGCCCAGCAAGATAACACACAAAGAAATCCACTCGGAAAGATAATAACCCCCAGAGAACTCAGTAAGAGAGGAGACCACGCCATGCAAGTAGCAGCAACAACACATTCAAATACCAGTGGATTTCTCATGAGAAAGCTGGAATGCCAAAAGGAAGTGGAGGAAAGCACTGAAGAAAACAACTGTCAACGCAGAATTCTCTATTAAAATATACATAGGATTTTTCTATGAAAATATACATAGGAATCAAAGCATTCTCAGATAATGGAAAATGAAGATAATTTATCATGGGCAGATCTACTCTAAAAGAATGGCCAAAAAACTGGGGGTACAAGTAAAAAATTTCAGTCATAGGAATCTGAGAAAATTCACTACCAGCTGTGACAGGCAAATAATATCCTCCCAAAGATGGTCACGTCCTAATCCAGCGAATTTGGAAAAGGAACTTGGCAGGTGCAATTCAATTAAGATTCGATTAAGAATTGGAGAATACACCAACTTATCCAGGTGGACACAATACAGCTATCCTGTGGCCCTTTAAGGTGGAGACCCTCCCTTCACCGTGGTCAGAGGGGGATGCAACTACAGGAAAATAGCACAGGGGCTGGTGTTGTGGATAAGCAAGTCAACTTGATGCTTGTGATGTTGACCTCCCAGGCTGGAGTGCTGGTTCCATTCCTGACTGTTTTCCACCCAGCTTCCTGTGAATGTGCCTGGTAAGGTACCAGAAGATGGCCCAAGTACCCTGCCACCAATGTGGGTGATGAGGATGGAGTTCCAGGCTTGGCCTGGCCTCGACTTGGCTGTTGTAGTATTTTGGGGAGTGAACTAATGGATGGACGATATCATGCTTTGTCTATCACTTTGCCTTTCAAAGAGATATATCTTTAAAAAAGAGGGAAGCACAGAGGACAATGATTTTTGAAAATTTGTGAGGCAGAGAGAGACATAGAGAGGTCACATCCACTGGCTCGTTCCACAAACACAACCACTTCTGCTTCACAGGGTCTGCTTTAGCAGCACACAGGAATCAGGAGCCAAAGCTGAGAAATGAACAAGGTACTTTGAAATGAGGCATGCACAGCATAACCAGAATCTGTAGGATTTCCCCGACCCAAAAACTGATCACGAGATGTGTCCACGTTCACCCAGGATGTCTACCTCTTAACTTCTCCTTAGCAAGCAAATGGGGGTGCTTGGTTCCCTAGCAACCAGGGTCCACTGTTCCTGCGTGGACCCAGCCCAGAAGCCTGCGGCTCAGACTAGACAATACAAGACTAAACCAGACGAGACGCGGGGTGGACAGCGTGGAGAGAGGTCCACCTCAGAAAGAGAGGCTTTGCGTGTTCATTCGCCCATATGTCGGTCAAGCTAGAGAATCCTTAGTAGTATTCGATAAAGGACGAGTCAGTCACTCCAACCGGGACGAAGAGAGGTGGTGCATCCACAAATATCCCCGCCCACAGAAAGCGCTGATTCGGGGGTAAATGTTTGTTGCCTTAAGCCTGGTTGGTGTGGTAGGATTTCCCCGCCCCGTGAATTGATCACGTGATGCGTCCAAGTTCACCCGGGATGTCTACCTCTTCACTTCCCCTTAGCGACCCAGCGGTGGCGCTCGGTTCCCTAGCAACCGGGGGATGCTGTTGCTGCGCGGACCCAGTCCGGAAGCCGGCGCTTGGGCCGAGATGAGACGAGACCCGGGCTGGACTGCGCGGAGAGAGGTCGGTCCACTAGTGTGCTCCGCAGATCACCTCAAAAGCCCAGGTCTCCCGCGTGGGAGGTGGGGCCGCGAGCACTCGAGCCAGCACCCGCCCCTTCCCAGGTGTGCATTGTTAGCAGGAAGCGGGAGCCAGGAGCTCCCGGGCCTCGAACCCTGGCACCCCAGCACGAGAGATTTTGCGGGTGCCCCAGCGGTGTCCTAAGGGCTGCCGAGTCCCACGCCCGCGCTTGGGCCCCTGCCACCCACGTGGGAGACCCGGATGGAGTCCAGACTCCTGGCTTTGGCCTGGCCCAACGCAGGCTGCTGTGGCCATTTGGGAAGAAACCAGCAGATGAAGGATGGATCGATCTCCCTCGACCTCTCTCAAGCTCTCTCTCTCTCTCTGTAACTGTGCCTCTCAAATAAATAAATCTGAAATTAATTAAAGCAGGGGAGACCTCGGCAGTGCCTGTCATGCAGGCAACATGAGCCGGCTGCACAGGGAACCCCATCCCCACCGCGCCACGACCCCCACGACCCCCTCTACCGCTGGGCTGAGTCGCCTCGCCAACGAGCGAGTCTTGCAACCCGGGGCATTGTCTGGAGAGACGCCCAGTCTGAGGGCTGCTGGTACTGAGGGCGAGGGACAGGCGTCTTGGACAGCCGGGTGCTTGGGCCCTGGAGGCGGGGGGGACAGAGCCCTGAGACTCAAAAGGGTGGAAGAGGGCGCTCCGCGTAGCACCACCTCTAGGGGACAGGGAGGGCCGGGCCCGGATGGGGAGGGACGCTGGAAGTCTCACAAGAGTACGAGCTGGGCCCCAGGGGCGCCTCCTGGCAGGGCATCCCACTGCCCAGTGGAGGCCTGGCGACCAGGATGCCGGACCCGTCCCGTGAGCTGGCCCCGCTGCCCGGCCAAGGCGCGACACCCACAGATGCTGCGGGGCTGGAGGCGGGGGACCCTGAGCTGTAGCGGCCCGCGCGGTCCACACCAGCCTCCACAGCCGCTGCTGTCGGCCCCCTCCTTGCCGCTCGCTGCTGGCGGGGCCTTACGCATGCACTGTCCCACCGGCGTGCTGAACGGATTCCCCAGGAGGAAGTCCATCTTGCACGGAAAGCTCGGCAGCGGCGGCGGAGGACGTGGCGTCCAGTCTGCCCGCCCTGGCCTCTGCCAGGGCCACCCGAGGTCGCGCACTGACTGATGCTCGCCCCCGCCCTACCCTCAGGAATGCCGAGCCGCCGGCCCTTGGCCACGCCCCCATGCCGCGTCTCTATTGCGCAACGCCTACACAGCCCTCATCCAATTGGCCTTCGCCTCTACCTCAACGAAGCTCCCACCCACCCGCGGCGTCCGATTGGCCGGAGAGTGAGCTAGGTCACTGGAGTCCCCGTCTGGTGTAGCGGTTCCTTCCCTGGCCCGCCCCGAAAGAGAGGCTTTGCGTGTTCATTCGCCCATATGTCGGTCAAGCTAGAGAATCCTTAGTAGTATTGGATAAAGGACGAGTCAGTCACTCCAACCGGGATGAGGAGAGGCGGTGCATCCACAAATATCCCCGCCCACAGAAAGCGCTGATTCGGGGGTAAATGTTTGTTGCCTTAAGCCTGGTTGGTGTGGTAGGATTTCCCCGCCCCGTGATTGATCACGTGATGCGTCCAAGTTCACCCGGGATGTCTACCTCTTCACTTCCCCTTAGCGACCCAGCGGCGGCGCTCGGTTCCCTAGCAACCGGGGGACGCTGTTGCTGCGCGGACCCAGTCCGGAAGCCGGCGCCTGGGCCGAGATGAGACGAGACCCGGGCTGGACTGCGCGGAGACAGGTCGGTCCACTAGTGTGCTCCGCAGATCACCTCAAAAGCCCATGTCTCCCGCGTGGGAGGTAGGGCCGCGAGCACTCGAGCCAGCACCCGCCCCTTCCCAGGTGTGCATTGTTAGCAGGAAGCAGGAGCCAGGAGCTCCCGGGCCTCGAACCCTGGCACCCCAGCACGAGAGATTTTGCGGGTGCCCCAGCGGTGTCCTAAGGGCTGCCGAGTCCCACGCCCGCGCTTGGGCCCCTGCCACCCATGTGGGAGACCCGGATGGAGTCCAGACTGCTGGCTTTGGCCTGGCCCAGCGCAGGCTGCTGTGGCCATTTGGGAAGAAACCAGCAGTTGAAGGATGGATCAATCTCCCTCGACCTCTCTCAAGCTCTCTCTCTCTCTCTCTCTGTAACTGTGCCTCTCAAATAAATAAATCTGAAATTAATTAAAGCAGGGGAGACCTCGGCAGTGCCTGTCATGCAGGCAACATGAGCCGGCTGCACAGGGCACCCCATCCCCACCGCGCCACGACCCCCACGACCCCCTCTACCGCTCGGCTGAGTCGCCTCGCCAACGAGCGAGTCTTGCAACCCGGGGCATTGTCTGGAGAGACGCCCAGTCTGAGGGCTGCTGGTACTGAGGGCGAGGGACAGGTGTCCGGGACAGCCGGGTGACCGGGATCTGGTGGGGTGCGGGGGGACAGAGCCGCGAGACCTGCAGGGTGGGAGAGGGCGCTCAGCGTTGCACCACCTCTAGGGGACAGGGAGGGCCGGGCCCGGATGGGGAGGGACGCTGGAAGTCTCACAAGAGTACGAGCTGGGCCCCAGGGGCGCCTCCTGGCAGGGCATCCCGCTGCCCAGCAGAGGCCTGGCGACCAGGATGCCGGACCCGTCCCGTGAGCTGGCCCCGCTGCCCGGCCCAAGGCGAAGCCAACAGATGCTGTGGGGCTGGAGGCGGGGGACCCTGAGCTGTAGCGGCCCGCGTGGTCCACACCAGCCTCCACAGCCGCTGCTGTTGGCCCCCTCCTTGCCGCTCGCTGCTTGCGGGGCCTTACGCATGCACTGTCCCACCGGCGTGCTGAACGCATTCCCCAGGAGGAAGTCCATCTTGCACGGAAAGCTCGGAAGTGGCGGCGGAGGCCTGGGCGTCCAGTCTGCCCGCCCGGGCTCTGCCATGGCCACCGGAGGTCGCGCCCTGACTGAGGCTCGCCCCCGCCCTACCCTCAGCAATGCCGAGCCGCCCGGCCCTTGGCCACGCCCCCTTGCCGCGTCTCTATTGCGCAACGCCTACACAGCCCTCATCCCATTGGCCTTCGCCTCTACCTCAACGAAGCTCCCACCCACCCGCGGCGTCCGATTGGCCGGAGAGCGAGCTAGGTCACTGGAGTCCCCGTCAGGTGTAGCGGCTCCTTCCCTGGCCCGCCCCGAAAGAGAGGCTTTGCGTGTTCATTCGCCCATATGTCGGTCAAGCTAGAGAATCCTTAGTGGTATTGGATAAAGGATGACCAGGACGAGGAGAGGCGGTGCATCCACAAATATCCCCGCCCACAGAAAGCGCTGATTCGGGGGGAAATGTTTGTTGCCTTAAGCCTGGTTGGTGTGGTAGGATTTCCCCGCCCCGTGAATTGATCACGTGATGCGTCCAAGTTCACCCGGGATGTCTACCTCTTCACTTCCCCTTAGCGACCCAGCGGCGGCGCTCGGTTCCCTAGCAACCGGGGGACGCTGTTGCTGCGCGGACCCAGTCCGGAAGCCGGCGCCTGGGCCGAGATGAGACGAGACCCGGGCTGGACTGCGCGGAGACAGGTCGATCCACTAGTGTGCTCCGCAGATCACCTCAAAAACCCAAGTCTCCCGCGTGGGAGGTAGAGCCGCGAGCACTCGAGCCAGCACCCGCCCCTTCCCAGGTGTGCATTGTTAGCAGGAAGCGGGAGCCAGGAGCTCCCGGGCCTCGAACCCTGGCACCCCAGCACGAGAGATTTTGCGGGTGCCCCAGCGGTGTCCTAAGGGCTGCCGAGTCCCACGCCCGCGCTTGGGCCCCTGCCACCCACGTGGGAGACCCGGATGGAGTCCAGACTCCTGGCTTTGGCCTGGCCCAACGCAGGCTGCTGTGGCCATTTGGGAAGAAACCAGCAGTTGAAGGATGGATCGATCTCGCTCGACCTCTCTCAAGCTCTCTCTCTCTCTCTGTAACTGTGCCTCTCAAATAAATAAATCTGAAATTAATTAAAGCAGGGGAGACCTCGGCAGTGCCTGTCATGCAGGCAACATGAGCCGGCTGCACAGGGCACCCCATCCCCACCGCGCAACGACCCCCACGACCCCCTCTACCGCTCGGCTGAGTCGCCTCGCCAACGAGCGAGTCTTGCAACCCGGGGCATTGTCTGGAGAGACGCCCAGTCTGAGGGCTGCTGGTACTGAGGGCGAGGGACAGGCGTCTGGGACAGCCGGGTGCCTGGGCCCTGGCGGCTGGGAGGACAGAGCCCTGAGACTCAAAAGGGTGGAAGAGGGCGCTCCGCGTAGCACCATCTCTAGGGGACAGGGAGGGCCAGGCCCGGATGGGGAGGGACGCTGGAAGTCTCACAAGAGTACGAGCTGGGCCCCAGGGGCGCCTCCTGGCAGGGCATCCCGCTGCCCAGCGGAGGCCTGGCGACCAGGATGCCGGACCCGTCCCGTGAGCTGGCCCCGCTGCCCGGCCAAGGCGCGACACCCACAGATGCTGCGGGGCTGGAGGCGGAGGACCCTGAGCTGTAGCGGCCTGCGCGGTCCACACCAGCCTCCACAGCCGCTGCTGTCGGCCCCCTCCTTGCCGCTCGCTGCTTGCGGGGCCTTACGCATGCACTGTCCCACCGGCGTGCTGAACGGATTCCCCAGGAGGAAGTCCATCTTGCACGGAAAGCTCGGCAGCGGCGGCGGAGGACGGGGCGTCCAGTCTGCCCGCCCGGGGCTCCGCCATGGCTACTGGAGGTCGCGCCCTGACTGATGCTCGCCCCCGCCCTACCCTCAGGAATGCCGAGCCGCCGGCCCTTGGCCACGCCCCCATGCCGCGTCTCTATTGCGCAACGCCTACACAGCCCTCATCCAATTGGCCTTCGCCTCTACCTCAACGAAGCTCCCACTCACCCGTGGCGTCCGATTGGCCGGAGAGCGAGCTAGGTCACTG
Organism: Lepus europaeus; assembly: GCF_033115175.1. Classification (NCBI taxonomy): domain Eukaryota; kingdom Metazoa; phylum Chordata; class Mammalia; order Lagomorpha; family Leporidae; genus Lepus; species Lepus europaeus. The sequence continues at coordinate 354,683 of NW_026909613.1, read as the reverse complement.
GAGTCCCAGTCTGGTGTAGTGGTTCCTTCCCTGGCCCGCCCCGAAAGAGAGGCTTTGCGTGTTCATTCGCCCATATGTCGGTCAAGCTAGAGAATCCTTAGTGGTATTGGATAAAGGACGAGTCAGTCACTCCAACCGGGACGAGTAGAGGCGGTGCATCCACAAATATCCCCGCCCATAGAAAGCGCTGATTCGGGGGTAAATGTTTGTTGCCTTAAGCCTGGTTGGTGTGGTAGGATTTCCCCGCCCCGTGAATTGATCACGTGATGCGTCCAAGTTCACCCGGGATGTCTACCTCTTCACTTCCCCTTAGCGACCCAGCGGCGGCGCTCGGTTCCCTAGCAACCGGGGGACGCTGTTGCTGCGCGGACCCAGTCCGGAAGCCGGCGCCTGGGCCGAGATGAGACGAGACCCGGGCTGGACTGCGCGGAGACAGGTCGGTCCACTAGTGTGCTCCGCAGATCACCTCAAAAGCCCAGGTCTCCCGCGTGGGAGGTGGAGCCGCGAGCACTCGAGCCAGCACCCGCCCCTTCCCAGGTGTGCATTGTTAGCAGGAAGCGGGAGCCAGGAGCTCCCGGGCCTCGAACCCTGGCACCCCAGCACGAGAGATTTTGCGGGTGCCCCAGCGGTGTCCTAAGGGCTGCCGAGTCCCACGCCCGCGCTTGGGCCCCTGCCACCCACGTGGGAGACCCGGATGGAGTCCAGACTCCTGGCTTTGGCCTGGCCCAGCGCAGGCTGCTGTGGCCATTTGGGAAGAAACCAGCAGTTGAAGGATGGATCGATCTCGCTCGACCTCTCTCAAGCTCTCTCTCTCTCTCTCTCTCTGTAACTGTGCCTCTCAAATAAATAAATCTGAAATTAATTAAAGCAGAGGAGACCTCGGCAGTGCCTGTCATACAGGCAACATGAGCCGGCTGCACAGGGCACCCCATCCCCACCGCGCAACGACCCCCACGACCCCCTCTACCGCTCGGCTGAGTCGCCTCGCCAACGAGCGAGTCTTGCAACCCGGGGCATTGTCTGGAGAGACGCCCAGTCTGAGGGCTGCTGGTACTGATGGCGAGGGACAGGCGTCTGGGACAGCCGGGTGCCTGGGCCCTGGCGGCTGGGAGGACAGAGCCCTGAGACTCAAAAGGGTGGAAGAGGGCGCTCCGCGTAGCACCACCTCTAGGGGACAGGGAGGGCCGGGCCCGGATGGGGAGGGACGCTGGAAGTCTCACAAGAGTACGAGCTGGGCCCCAGGGGCGCCTCCTGGCAGGGCATCCCGCTGCCCAGCGGAGGCCTGGCGACCAGGATGCCGGACCCATCCCGTGAGCTGGCCCCGCTGCCCGGCCAAGGCGCGACACCCACAGATGCTGCGGGGCTGGAGGCGGAGGACCCTGAGCTGTAGCGGCCTGCGCGGTCCACACCAGCCTCCACAGCCGCTGCTGTCGGCCCCCTCCTTGCCGCTCGCTGCTGGCGGGGCCTTACGCATGCACTGTCCCACCGGCGTGCTGAACGCATTCCCCAGGAGGAAGTCCATCTTGCACGGAAAGCTCGGCAGCGGCGGCGGAGGACGGGGCATCCAGTCTGCCCGCCCGAGGTCGCGCCCTGACTGATGCTCGCCCCCGCCCTACCCTCAGGAATGCCGAGCCGCCGGCCCTTGGCCACGCCCCCATGCCGCGTCTCTATTGCGCAACGCCTACACAGCCCTCATCCCATTGGCCTTCCCCTCTACCTCAACGAAGCTCCCACCCACCCGCGGCATCCGATTGGCCGGAGAGCGAGCTAGGTCACTGGAGTCCCCATCAGGTGTAGCGGCTCCTTCCCTGGCCCGCCCTGAAAGAGAGGCTTTGCGTGTTCATTCGCCCATATGTCAGTCAAGCTAGAGAATCCTTAGTGGTATTGGATAAAGGACGAGTCAGTCACTCCAACCGGGACGAGGAGAGGCGGTGCATCCACAAATATCCCTGCCCACAGAAAGCGCTGATTCGGGGGGAAATGTTTGTTGCCTTAAGCCTGGTTGGTGTGGTAGGATTTCCCCGCCCCATGAATTGATCACGTGATGCGTCCAAGTTCACCCGGGATGTCTACCTCTTCACTTCCCCTTAGCGACCCAGCGGCGGCGCTCGGTTCCCTAGCAACCGGGGGACGCTGTTGCTGCGCGGACCCAGTCCGGAAGCCGGCGCCTGGGCCGAGATGAGACGAGACCCGGGCTGGACTGCGCGGAGACAGGTCGGTCCACTAGTGTGCTCCGCAGATCACCTCAAAAGCCCAGGTCTCCCGCGTAGGAGGTGGCGCCGCGAGCACTCGAGCCAGCACCCGCCCCTTCCCAGGTGTGCATTGTTAGCAGGAAGCGGGAGCCAGGAGCTCCCGGGCCTCGAACCCTGGCACCCCAGCACGAGAGATTTTGCGGGTGCCCCAGCGGTGTCCTAAGGGCTGCCGAGTCCCACGCCCGCGCTTGGGCCCCTGCCACCCACGTGGGAGACCCGGATGGAGTCCAGACTCCTGGCTTTGGCCTGGCCCAGCGCAGGCTGCTGTGGCCATTTGGGAAGAAACCAGCAGATGAAGGATGGATCGATCTCCCTCGACCTCTCTCAAGCTCTCTCTCTCTCTCTCTGTAACTGTGCCTCTCAAATAAATAAATCTGAAATTAATTAAAGCAGGGGAGACCTCGGCAGTGCCTGTCATGCAGGCAACATGAGCCGGCTGCACAGGGCACCCCATCCCCACCGCGCCACGACCCCCACGACCCTCTCTACAGCTCGGCTGAGTCGCCTCGCCAACGAGCGAGTCTTGCAACCCGGGGCATTGTCTGGAGAGACGCCCAGTCTGAGGGCTGCTGGTACTGAGGGCGAGGGACAGGCGTCCGGGGCAGCCGGGTGACCGGGCCCTGGTGGGGTGCGGGGGGACAGAGCCGCGAGACCTGCAGGGTGGGAGAGGGCGCTCAGCGTAGCACCACCTCTAGGGGACAGGGAGGGCCGGGCCCGGATGGGGAGGGACGCTGGAAGTCTCACAAGAGTACGAGCTGGGCCCCAGGGGCGCCTCCTGGCAGGGCATCCCGCTGCCCAGCGGAGGCCTGGCGACCAGGATGCCGGACCCGTCCCGTGAGCTGGCCCCGCTGCCCGGCCAAGGCGCGACACCCACAGATGCTGCGGGGCTGGAGGCGGGGGACCCTGAGCTGTAGCGGCCTGCGCGGTCCACACCAGCCTCCACAGCTGCTGCTGTCGGCCCCCTCCTTGCCGCTCGCTGCTGGCGGGGCCTTACGCATGCACTGTCCCACCGGCGTGCTGAACGCATTCCCCAGGAGGAAGTCCATCTTGCACGGAAAGCTCGGCAGCGGCGGCGGAGGACGGGGCGTCCAGTCTGCCACCCGAGGTCACGCCCTGACTAATGCTCGCCCCCGCCCTACCCTCAGGAATGCCGAGCCGCCGGCCCTTGGCCACGCCCCCATGCCGCGTCTCTATTGCGCAACGCCTACACAGCCCTCATCCCATTGGCCTTCCCCTCTACCTCAACGAAGCTCCCACCCACCCGCGGCATCCGATTGGCCGGAGAGCGAGCTAGGTCACTGGAGTCCCCATCAGGTGTAGCGGCTCCTTCCCTGGCCCGCCCTGAAAGAGAGGCTTTGCGTGTTCATTGGCCCATATGTCAGTCAAGCTAGAGAATCCTTAGTGGTATTGGATAAAGGACGAGTCAGTCACTCCAACCGGGACGAAGAGAGGTGGTGCATCCACAAATATCCCCGCCCACAGAAAGCGCTGATTCGGGGGTAAATGTTTGTTGCCTTAAGCCTGGTTGGTGTGGTAGGATTTCCCCGCCCCGTGAATTGATCACGTGATGCGTCCAAGTTCACCCGGGATGTCTACCTCTTCACTTCCCCTTAGCGACCCAGCGGTGGCGCTCGGTTCCCTAGCAACCGGGGGATGCTGTTGCTGCGCGGACCCAGTCCGGAAGCCGGCGCTTGGGCCGAGATGAGACGAGACCCGGGCTGGACTGCGCGGAGAGAGGTCGGTCCACTAGTGTGCTCCGCAGATCACCTCAAAAGCCCAGGTCTCCCGCGTGGGAGGTGGGGCCGCGAGCACTCGAGCCAGCACCCGCCCCTTCCCAGGTGTGCATTGTTAGCAGGAAGCGGGAGCCAGGAGCTCCCGGGCCTCGAACCCTGGCACCCCAGCACGAGAGATTTTGCGGGTGCCCCAGCGGTGTCCTAAGGGCTGCCGAGTCCCACGCCCGCGCTTGGGCCCCTGCCACCCACGTGGGAGACCCGGATGGAGTCCAGACTCCTGGCTTTGGCCTGGCCCAGCGCAGGCTGCTGTGGCCATTTGGGAAGAAACCAGCAGATGAAGGATGGATCGATCTCCCTCGACCTCTCTCAAGCTCTCTCTCTCTCTCTGTAACTGTGCCTCTCAAATAAATAAATCTGAAATTAATTAAAGCAGGGGAGACCTCGGCAGTGCCTGTCATGCAGGCAACATGAGCCGGCTGCACAGGGCACCCCATCCCCACCGCGCCACGACCCCCACGACCCCCTCTACCGCTGGGCTGAGTCGCCTCGCCAACGAGCGAGTCTTGCAACCCGGGGCATTGTCTGGAGAGACGCCCAGTCTGAGGGCTGCTGGTACTGAGGGCGAGGGACAGGCGTCTTGGACAGCCGGGTGCTTGGGCCCTGGCGGCGGGGGGGACAGAGCCCTGAGACTCAAAAGGGTGGAAGAGGGCGCTCCGCGTAGCACCACCTCTAGGGGACAGGGAGGGCCGGTCCCGGATGGGGAGGGACGCTGGAAGTCTCACAAGAGTACGAGCTGGGCCCCAGGGGCGCCTCCTGGCAGGGCATCCCACTGCCCAGTGGAGGCCTGGCGACCAGGATGCCGGACCCGTCCCGTGAGCTGGCCCCGCTGCCCGGCCAAGGCGCGACACCCACAGATGCTGCGGGGCTGGAGGCGGGGGACCCTGAGCTGTAGCGGCCCGCGCGGTCCACACCAGCCTCCACAGCCGCTGCTGTCGGCCCCCTCCTTGCCGCTCGCTGCTGGCGGGGCCTTACGCATGCACTGTCCCACCGGCGTGCTGAACGGATTCCCCAGGAGGAAGTCCATCTTGCACGGAAAGCTCGGCAGCGGCGGCGGAGGACGTGGCGTCCAGTCTGCCCGCCCTGGCCTCTGCCAGGGCCACCCGAGGTCGCGCACTGACTGATGCTCGCCCCCGCCCTACCCTCAGGAATGCCGAGCCGCCGGCCCTTGGCCACGCCCCCATGCCGCGTCTCTATTGCGCAACGCCTACACAGCCCTCATCCAATTGGCCTTCGCCTCTACCTCAACGAAGCTCCCACCCACCCGCGGCGTCCGATTGGCCGGAGAGTGAGCTAGGTCACTGGAGTCCCCGTCTGGTGTAGCGGTTCCTTCCCTGGCCCGCCCCGAAAGAGAGGCTTTGCGTGTTCATTCGCCCATATGTCGGTCAAGCTAGAGAATCCTTAGTAGTATTGGATAAAGGACGAGTCAGTCACTCCAACCGGGATGAGGAGAGGCGGTGCATCCACAAATATCCCCGCCCACAGAAAGCGCTGATTCGGGGGTAAATGTTTGTTGCCTTAAGCCTGGTTGGTGTGGTAGGATTTCCCCGCCCCGTGATTGATCACGTGATGCGTCCAAGTTCACCCGGGATGTCTACCTCTTCACTTCCCCTTAGCGACCCAGCGGCGGCGCTCGGTTCCCTAGCAACCGGGGGACGCTGTTGCTGCGCGGACCCAGTCCGGAAGCCGGCGCCTGGGCCGAGATGAGACGAGACCCGGGCTGGACTGCGCGGAGACAGGTCGGTCCACTAGTGTGCTCCGCAGATCACCTCAAAAGCCCATGTCTCCCGCGTGGGAGGTAGGGCCGCGAGCACTCGAGCCAGCACCCGCCCCTTCCCAGGTGTGCATTGTTAGCAGGAAGCAGGAGCCAGGAGCTCCCGGGCCTCGAACCCTGGCACCCCAGCACGAGAGATTTTGCGGGTGCCCCAGCGGTGTCCTAAGGGCTGCCGAGTCCCACGCCCGCGCTTGGGCCCCTGCCACCCATGTGGGAGACCCGGATGGAGTCCAGACTGCTGGCTTTGGCCTGGCCCAGCGCAGGCTGCTGTGGCCATTTGGGAAGAAACCAGCAGTTGAAGGATGGATCAATCTCCCTCGACCTCTCTCAAGCTCTCTCTCTCTCTCTCTCTGTAACTGTGCCTCTCAAATAAATAAATCTGAAATTAATTAAAGCAGGGGAGACCTCGGCAGTGCCTGTCATGCAGGCAACATGAGCCGGCTGCACAGGGCACCCCATCCCCACCGCGCCACGACCCCCACGACCCCCTCTACCGCTCGGCTGAGTCGCCTCGCCAACGAGCGAGTCTTGCAACCCGGGGCATTGTCTGGAGAGACGCCCAGTCTGAGGGCTGCTGGTACTGAGGGCGAGGGACAGGTGTCCGGGGCAGCCGGGTGACCGGGATCTGGTGGGGTGCGGGGGGACAGAGCCGCGAGACCTGCAGGGTGGGAGAGGGCGCTCAGCGTTGCACCACCTCTAGGGGACAGGGAGGGCCGGGCCCGGATGGGGAGGGACGCTGGAAGTCTCACAAGAGTACGAGCTGGGCCCCAGGGGCGCCTCCTGGCAGGGCATCCCGCTGCCCAGCAGAGGCCTGGCGACCAGGATGCCGGACCCGTCCCGTGAGCTGGCCCCGCTGCCCGGCCCAAGGCGAAGCCAACAGATGCTGTGGGGCTGGAGGCGGGGGACCCTGAGCTGTAGCACATAGAGATACAGA